>NC_044037.1:28013226-28327778 GCF_901765095.1 Microcaecilia unicolor | reverse complement strand
AGTGTTTTGGTAGTGTGCTCAGGATGGATTTTGGTGATATTACAGAGAAAGAAATGACAAGTTTTAGCAGTTTGTTGAAGATGGAGAGAGATGGAGAGAGAGAGAGAGAGAGAGATCAAATATGAGCCCAGGGTTATGAGCTGATGAGAGCGGGAGGATGAGAGCAAATCCACAGAGACGGAGAATGGGGGAAGAGGAGAGGCGAGTTTAGGGGGAAAGATAAGCTTAGTCTTGGTCATGTTTACTTTCAGCTGTATGACTGCAGACCGAATACTAATTAAATAAATATTTACACTGCCATATCCAGGCTATTGTGAGTTTCAGTATGTCTGTTACGCATGCTCCACACATGCACCCACACCTGATCATACTGCCAACCACATGCACAAAGTACATTAACTAACATGGTAAAATATCTTCAAATTTCTTTGAGAGCCATATAATCCTCTTCTGCTGAATATAACAAGTCTTCAACTACCCACTGGAAAGGCGTGAGCTAAATACTAAAATAATGTACTCTGAGACTAATGCAACAAAGACCCATATTCCACCCATATAGATTAAAAAATTTTTTTTTTTAATAGTAGCACAATCTAAACTTTCATTTACAGAAAAACCATGTAAGTAACACTTGATCGCATTCTACTAGAAATTGTCTCATTTTGGGTACGAGAGAAAGGAATAGTTAAGTTTACTTTCTGCAGTAAGACACTTAGGATATATTCAAATCAAATGATTTTATTCTGAATTCTCTGCCCATGTAGATTCTATGCAGTTATTTTCAACTGCATTGTCTTGAAATGAGTCTATAAAAAGCAAAGAAATTTAGATCCACCTTTGAAATTTCTTCTTTTACCTCATTTATGTAACTGGATCTTTTTAATCCAAATGTTCCTATTCTATATTTTTACAGAATTCTGATGTTATTTATCATGTGCCACTGGGAAAGCTAAATTGATTTTAATCTAATCTGGTTGCTTCTAACCCGCTTAATCCCCAAATATTGGTCCAACACGGTTTACATACAAATAAAGTTACATTAAGAGGGTTATGAATAAGAAATTAATGACCCTTGCAAATATTTTCCAAAAAGATGCATTTTCCAAAGCTTCCTAAAAAGTGTTTAGGATGTTTGGAATTTTACATGTGGTGGTAAAACTGTTCCAAACCTGTACTGCTTGAAAGAGAAAAGAGAACTCCAAAATTTGTTTCACAGACACACATTTGAAGGAAGGAAAATTCAATAAATTACTCACAGGATCTATAAGTAGATCATTTCGGATTCAAAAATATGACATGGCTAAGATGTATAGGAGCAAAGCCATACAAAATTTTAAATATAAAACCACATAATTTGAACTCCATGCAGGCATGAGCCAGTGTAAGGAGACAAATAGATTAACATGAGAAAAGTTTGTAAGTTTGATGTATAGGAGCAAAGCCATACAAAATTTTAAATATAAAAACACATAATTTGAACTCCATGCAGGCACGAGCCAGTGTAAGGAGACAAATAGATTAACATGAGAAAATTGTGTAAGTTTGAATTTAAGTCTGGCCAACACTTCTCCTTTTAGTGTTGTATGGTGGAGCCTGTGGGGTGCAGGGGTGGGGAAGGGAGGATGGGGTGTCGTTGTATGGGAGTCCTTATTACAAAACATGCCGTTGGCTCTTGTTTAGACCAAAGGAGAGGGTCTTTATTTTGCTGGTTAATCTGATGTCACTTTGATGTTCTTTCCCCTTTTTTTGTTTCTTTTTCTTATTGTCGTTTGGGTTGTTCTTGACAACGTAGCCATTATTTGTATTAGTACGGTGCTTTACATTATGCTATTGTTAAGATATTTAAAAAAAAATTGGAGCTTCTTGTAATTGTTAGTTGATAATCCAGCATAAACAGCATTGCAATAATCTAACTGTGGTAGAATTACTTGCTGAGTTAAAATAGCAAAGCTTTTCTCATCAAATAGGCTCTAATGGCTTTAAAATATATATGAGTAAAGAAAATCTTTTTATATAAACTGTTTATCTGAAGATCAAAAGAATTATCCAGGATTACACCTAGAATCTTCGGTGATGATTTAACAGTCAAGGCATCATCAAAAAGCAGAGAAACTGAATCAGGGCCAGGGTTTAAAAAAAAAAAAATTGCACTCAGTGTGCCAAATGTTCCTGCCTACTGTGCTACCACCAATGTCACTTGATCTCTGGTCTCCACTGTCCCTTGCTCTGCCACTTATGCCTGTAATCTGTGAGCTATCTTACACCAGCACAGTCTACCACTGAGGAGCCTAGGCTTTATGATAAAACTAGACCTAAAAAGGTGTAAATCCTCCACATAAATATACTTTTATTAACCTAAAAAGACAGTTAATTCCTAAGGCATCAGGAAAAAAAAAAACAACCCACCTTTACTGGGAATTTAAGCTGGTTGTAAACTTCTGACACAAGAAGATTGTGACTAAGGGTCTTCCTCATCTTCATAATTCGTACTATTGCTGCATCAATCTGATATTGTCTGTCTTGGAATACTCGCTCTGTAGTGCTAGTTTGCTCTTCCACCTGGTTAAGTGCAACATAACATTCATAATGAATAAAATTTGAAAACCTGCAGTCAACATTCTTCAAATATAGAAAAACTTCAGACTGCTCTATATGTTATGGGACTGGGGGGGGGGGGGGGGGGGGGGGGTAGTTGTCCTTTGGTTAACACCCAGTGGTGCCATTTCTGCAACATAAGGAAAAACGAGTTCTTACCTGATAATTTTCTTTCCATTAGTCCCAACATATCAACCCAGATACTTGCGGATTATGTGCATCTAGCAGCAGGTGGTGATAGAACGTCAGAGCTCTACCATATAGCCTCCTGTGCAGCAGCCTTATTTCAATTATTTTCGATAAAGCAGTAAAGATAGAACAAAGAATGCGGAAATCTCCTGCCTCCAAAAAGACGGATTCACAGGAACCACCTTACCCTCCCCCACAGTGCCAATTTTTTTTTTTAATGTAAACGGTGTCTGAAACAAACTCAGCTAAGAATTCCAAAGAGCAACAACTCGTATACACAGGCTGAAGGGACAAGAGTTGCCAATCCCAATAATCTGGGTGGGCCTCTGGATTCATCTGTTGGAGCCAATGGAAAGAAAATTAACAGGTAAGAACTAATTTTTCCTTTGATGTCATCCCACAGATCAATCCAGAGACTTGCGGAATGTAACAAAGCAGCCCTCAAGTAGGATGGGACCTGGTGATCCCTGCCACAAGGACCGAGGACCCGAAGGCCGAATCACTGCGGGTCAACAAGTCCAATCTGAAATGCTTCAGAAAAGGACCTGGTGATCCCTGCCGCAAGGTCTGAGGACCCGAAGGCTGAATCAATGCGGGTCAACAAGTCCAATCTGAAATGTTTCAGAAAAGGTGCGTGCAGAGACCCAAGTCACCAATCTTGAAAACTTATCAACAGAGATAGACTGACTCTGCAGAGGAAATGTTCTGGTGGAATGAGCTTTAAGATCCAACGGAGATGATCTGCCCGCAAACAAATGCACTGAGGAAATGGCCTCTTTCAGCCACCTCGCAATGGCAGACTTAGAAGCTTGGTCACCCTTCTTGCCACCCACAAACAGAACATAAAGATGGCACAATAAGTACATAAGAATAGCCATATTAGGTCAGACCAATGGTCCATCTAGCTCAGTATCCTGCATCCTACAGTGGCCAATCCAAGTCACAAGTACCTGGCAGAAACCCAATTAGTAGCAACATTCCATGCCACCAATCCAAGGGCAAGCAATGGCTTCTCCATGTCTGTCTCAATAGCAGACTATGGACATTTCCTCCAGGAACTTGTCCAAACCTTTTTTAAACCCAGATATGCTAACCACTGTTAGTACATCCTCTGGCAAAGAGTTCCAGAGCTTAACTACTCGTTGAGTGAAAAACATGTCCTCCTATTTGTTTTAAAAGTATTTCCATGTAACTTCATTGAGTGTCCCCTAGTCTTTGAACTTTTTGAAAGAATACAAAAAATTGATTCACTTGTACTTGTTCCACACCCCTCAGGATTTTGTAGATCTCAATCATATCCCCCCTCAGCCATCTCTTTTCCAAGCTGAAGAGCCCTAACCTCTTTAGCCTTTCCTCATATGAGAGGAGTTCCATTCCCTTTATCATTTTGGTCGCTCTTCTTTGAACTTTTTCTAATTCTGCTATATCTTTTTTGAGATACGGCAACCAGAACTGAATGCAATATTCAAGGTGAGGTTGCACCATGGAGCGATACAGATGCATTATAGTATGCTCGGTCTTATTTACCATCCCTTTTCTAATAATTCCTAGTATCCTGTTTGCTTTTTTGGCCGCCACTGCACACTGGGTAGAAGATTTCAGCATATTATCTACACCACCACCTATATCTTTTTCTTGGATGCTGACCTCCAAGGCAGACACTAGCATCAGGTAACTATGACAGCATATAAGCAATTTAAATAAATGAATATGCAGTGAATACATTTCTCTCCCTTTCTACCAGCCTTTCATTTCTGTGTATCCTTATTTGTTTCCGTAATGTGTTGCTAGTTCTATAGAGAACGTTATCACTTTGCTCCATCTGAACTCATTGGTTACCTCCACGTACTTGATAAGGATTCTGCAAATGTTCAAGCACTGAAGGCGACGGAACTCCACCAGGTAATTTCCTAGCGAAAGGCAGGCAGAGACACAGCCAATTTAAATGGAAAGCGGAGACCACCTTTGGCAAGAAGGAACCGCCCTGATCATGACCCCCGCTTCAGTAAAGCAAAGGAACAGATCCTGGCACTAAAAGGCCTGCAATTCTGACATCCATCTAGTACTCGAGAGACTGAGTTGGGGGTCAGATGGCTTTTGTCAAAGTTGATCACCCAACTGAACGGCTGAAGGAAGCCGACCACTCTGGACATGGCCCACACACTCTTCTGTTGCGAAGATGCGCTGATGAGCTAATTGTCCAGGTAAGGATGGACCTGGATGGCCACCCGATGAAGAAAGGCTGTGGCTATCATCATCACCTTGGAAAAGGTTTTGGGGGCTGTCAAAAGTCCAAGAGGCAGATGCAGCAACCAAACGTAAAAAAATCTAAATCGTTAAAGTCCCTAACGATTTTAAAATAACGAAAAATGCACAAAAAAAAAAAGTCACACATGCTGAGATCGGTAGTGAAACGTACAATGTATCAAAGAATCACAATACACATCGTTAATCGGCCCCCAAATCATGCGCAGAGCAGCCAAGCGTTATGTTAGCTGCTCTGCGCATGCCACAAACAGTCAAAACACAGTCAAATCGCAAGCACATGGCTCCCAAATAAAAACAAAAATAAAAAAAAAGGGTCGGGAGGGGGCAAGGGCGCTCATCAGGAGCGTCCTGTACGGACGGCCTTGCCCCCTTGCCCCCCCCCCCGCTGCTCCCCACTTTCCGCCGCTCCCCCCACCCCGAAAAAGCAAACTTCTAGAAGCCCCTGCCCCCCTCCCTTCCTCACTACTCTCTCACCTCAGCTCCGCCTCCCAACATCCTCCGTCCGTGCCCCGCCCCCTTTTGGGGTCGCCGCCGCCATTCCCCTCCTCCATCGGGCCCCCCTTCCTCTTACCGGGCCCGTGCAGCGCCTCTCTCCTCTGTCCGAAGGCGCTGCACGGGCAAGAAGAAAGCTGAATCAGCTGATGCCTGCCTTCGCGATGGCGCGTCTTTCTCCTGCTGCGCCCGCCCCTGTCTGACGTCAGTAACCTACGTAGGTTACTGACGTCAGACAGGGGCGGGCCCAGGAGGAGAAAGACGCTCTATTGAAGCTAGGCGAAGGCAGGCATCAGCTGATTCAGCTTTCTTCTTGCCCGTGCAGCGCCTTCGGACAGAGGAGAGAGGCGCTGCACGGGCCCGGTAAGAGGAAGGGGGGCCCGATGGAGGAGGGGAATGGCGGCGGCGACCCCAAAAGGGGGCGGGGCACGGACGGAGGATGTCGGGAGGCGGAGCTGAGGTGAGAGAGTAGTGAGGAAGGGAGGGGGGCAGGGGCTTCTAGAAGTTTGCTTTTTCGGGGTGGGGGGAGCGGCGGAAAGTGGGGAGCAGCGGGGGGGGGGGGGCAAGGCCGTCCGTACAGGACGCTCCTGATGAGCGCCCTTGCCCCCTCCCGATCCTTTTTTTATTTTTATTTTTTTATGTGTTTTCTGAGGTCCTTTGGACCAATCACAGCGCTTTTAGCTCTGCTAATGCGCTGGGATTGGCTCAAAGTTTGTTTATTTTTTCACTTAACACTTTTTCCTGGCACAGAGCTGTCCTAACGAGAGGTCCAGACCTCTCGTTAGTTTTCCTGCCTTTTTCCTGCGTAAAGGCAATCGGAAAAGGTTAGTGCATGTCGTTTCAATGGGGTTTTCACACTAATTGCTCATCTCCATTCCGTTTTCGTTAGCTGCTGGCTTCCTCGGTAAAAGCCCTTTGATGCATGCAACGGATCAAATTTTCCTCGTTGGAGAGTCATTAAAGGCTCATTTAGCTTTAGTGCATCTGCCTCCACATGGCATCACCCAGAACTGCAAGTGTCTCCAGAGCACCGAGAAGCTAAGGAAACGCTGATGGGGAAGCCAAACTGGAATGTGGAAATACATCTTCTTGAAATTCAGAAAGTAAGAAACTCTCCGGACCAAACATACACAATAACAGAGCGCAAGGTTTCCATTCTAAAGTGCCGGACCTTAGGGCTTTGTTGAGGTGCTTGAGATCTAGAACAAGGCGGAAGGAGCTGTCCTTCTTCAGAACCACAAAATAAATAGAATGCCCTTGTCCTTCTTCTGAGATCAGCATCGCCTGCATGGCTCCCAATCGCAATAGGTCACTCAGAATGGACTTACCTCCAGCACTTTGCCAGGCACCTTGTATGGGGCCTCCATATAAAAATCTGTGAGCGGACGAGCAAATTCCAACTTGACCCACTGGTCTGTTGTAACTTTGGCCCATTCCCCGAGAAAGACACCCAGCCACCCTCTTATGTGGAATTCTGAGGAATGGACATGCACCCATCACAGAGGCACGGGCAGCTGGAGCAGCCTAGGAGGCGGCGGCGGCTGGGGGACATCCATCACCCCAAAAGGACCGTTGCCTTTGCTGGAAGCAGGGCCTTTCAAAGGATCCTGATTTTCCCAGCCTATACCGCTTAGCCTCTTGAAACTGTTCTGTGCCGAGAGGCCCTGAATAGCGTCTTACATTTGTCCTCCAGCAAAACGATGGCCTTTGTTAAAGATCTGGAGGATTTCAATCGTCTCACAATCTCCTCCCAAAAGGAATTTCCCATGAAAGCGCAGAAGTTCCAGCCTGGATTTAGAGGCTGCATCCGCAGCCCAATGCCTAAACCAAAGTCACCACCTCGCCATCACTGCCAAGGATAGGAAACGCACACTGTGGCCTGCAAACATAAGGCAGCTACCTCAAATGGCAATTTAAGAGAGAACTCCAATTTCCTATCCTAAACATCTCTGAGAGCTGTTCCACCTTCCATATGCAGCAAAGACTTCTTGGTTACTGGTAGCCGTAAGGACTGCAATTACCCTGAAAGGAGAGGGTACAGCTGGCCATGGCCCTGGCCACTCTCAAAGCCAGCATCAGGGGTATACCACTGCACAGAAATAAGAATTCGCACTGTTGCAAATACAGAAAAGGTTTTATGCAGCTTCTTGGTGCTCAACATCATGGGGTGTGAGGTAGCCTCCGAGCTGAAGGGTTCAAGGGAAGAAATATTTAATACCTCCAAAGCCTCCGTGATCAAGGCAGCCCCTGTGTCATCCTATCCTTGGAGGGAAGCACCCCCTCCTCCAAAGGGTCCAAAAGATAATGGCAGGAGGCACCAGAGAGGGGAACACTGAACCCATGGTCTGAAGCTAAAGAAACCTCATTAACTTCTCTCTGAACCTTCAAGTGTGCCCTTTCGGACTGTTGCTCAGCCAAGCCCACCAGGGGAGCTGGGCAGCCAGAGGACGCTTCAGCAAAAAGGCCTTGTGCATTTAACAGCACAAACTCCAAAGGAGAATGGAGTATCTGCCAAATCTGGACCCCTCCTCCTCAAAACTGGCAATTCATCCCCTTGAGAGCCAGCCACGGGGGAAACTGCTGCAGCAGCAGTGGAAGCAGCTAACAGTCCCGATGAAGCACGGCGTGCGGGCGCTTCAAAAATGGTAGTTGCATGGGTCGCAGGGACTGCGTAGCCCACCAAAAGCTCAGTGTTCCTGCTGTTGAGGCTGGAGATGGCTGCATGCCAAAGATCAGTGAGCGGGGGATGGAACAGGCGCAAGAACATGTGGCACACATCAGATGCTGCTCATCGGCTCCCATATAAGGAACACTGTCGATTCAGTAAGGGCAGCAAAAATTACTTAAGAGGCACTGAGAAATTAAAAGGCACTTACAGTGAGGACCTTTCAAGCTAAGTCATTGGCTCACTCAGTTCACCCAAACAGCAAATGACAGCATTGCTTGCTCCTTTGAAGTGTCTGACTTCTTTTTGGCAAAACCTCTTGAAGAGACAGATTTTCCACATCAGGGAAATAATTAAATGTCAAAACACTAAAGGAGAGCAAGGATATAGGGGAGGCGGGTGGGGAGGGTTCTGGTGCCACCAGGTGTACCAAGGAGATCAGTCACGACACTCTCCAAAACCCCCAGGCTCGACGACTGCAACTAAGGGACAGGCCAGGAGCAAGCTCCAAAGGATACGTCTATCCACCTGGTGAGACAGAGAGAATACAGGAAATCAGGCTGCTGCACAGGAGGCTATATGGCATAGCTCTGGCTTCTATCTCCACCTCCTGGTAGATGGCCATAACTCGCAAGTCTCTGGATTGACTAGTTATTCCAACTTGCTTTAGGTGGCCTTTTCTAGTAATCAGAGCAATGAGATCCCAGCCAGGATCAAACCTGTGATGCAGGTTAACATCTTTCCTACCAAGGATGGTAAAAAGCATTAAGTCACGTCATTCAACTGAACATGTCAGAAAATATTTGTTCCCCAAGCTACAGGAATAGCTCTTGCATTAAATATGCACTGTCAGGCCATCCATCCCAGAGGTGGCTGCAAGCATGGGACATAGGTAGTTTAACTGTACAGGAATTTGGGATGTTACTCTATACTTACTGCCTACCCTTAGCTGGTTTCAGTTTGCTGTTAAGACTCCAGACAGGAGAACAGAAGCAAGCTCTGGTTGTCCATCAGGTACTGCTCAAGTAGACCGTGGTGACCCCTTGCTACCTGGAGTTCAGACATGTCACTCAGCCTGGCATAGGCAGTTTAATGCAACTCCTGAACTAAATCAGATGACTGACGCACACTAATTACTATACTGTCTAGTACAGAAAAACATTCAAAACTACAAGCCAAACCAAATACCGTTTCTTTCATTTGGATCTGATTTATCTTTATCCTGAAGAGCTTGTGCCTGAAGTCATCGTTGCAAGTAAACTTGTCCCCATCTTCCACATCTTTCCCTTTGGGACTTTTACTGAGGACTCGAGCTTTGCCACAAGCTAAAGACTGGAGTGTTCTTCGTAACTCTCCATCCTCTGCAGAACAAATCAACGTGTTAGCATTCCAGTCTGGGATAAAATAAAAATATGTCAAGAGGCGCTTTTTATACAAACCTATTCCTGTAGCCTGTTTTATCTCTTCTAAACTGAACTCTTCTCCTTCATTAAACATAAGCAGCACCAGTGTCTGGAATAGAGAGACCTGTAGCTCCTTCTTGCCCTGTTGGGAGAAAAATTCTTGAATCTCACAAAATGTTCTTTGTACAGGAACAAGATGGCTCTAACCATCTTCTTGGATTCCTTTTTGTCTGTCTCTCAACATATGGCATAGTTAAAGCCAATTAGAAGGGAAGAGGAGAAATCCAGCATGGAGCTAACGAGGGCAGAGAAGAGCCTGATGAAGGCGAGGGAGGGGAGAAGTACCTGTGGGAAGGAGCATAGGTTAAATGTAGAAAGAAAAAGGAGGACAGGGAAGAAAAAAAGGGACTGCAATAAAGAACATAAATTGAAGAAAATTAATTTCAGACAAATAGGTCGGCTAGCTTTACTTCTAGCCCATTTTGAAGAAAGGCTGGTGTCCATGTATAATGTAATGACCCTACCTAACAGCATTTTTATTTCCAATCTAATCCATACCAAATTTTCAGGACATGATTATTCTAACAAGGGTTTTTTTTTCTAATCCAATTTTGTTTTTGCATTCTATCCACACCAACATTTAAGACATGTCAAGAAGGCCAACAGGGCTCATGACAATTAGCATATTTTGGGAAAATGCATATTCCAAGGATACACACCCACAATTTTGTATTTGGTATCTCATCTACACCTAATTTCTAAGAGATTTCAGGGCACCCTCCAATATATTTTCTGGATTCACACAGCTGTTGTGCAGGCAATATTCCAGAAAGTAACTTCTACTTGGTCAGTTGAGAACTTTCTAGTTTACAATGTTATTTTTGAAAAACTAAACATCTACTTTCAATAAAAGTTGCATTTAAATTTACACAGATATGAAGAAAAATCTTGGGGGTGGAGGATACCCTGCTAATTTATTTTAACTTATGCTGCGGAACTTGACCTGAAGTTCCTACAAGAAGTTGAGAGATAGGGGTATGGCATATAGAAAATTTATTAAAAAAAAAACAACTTTGTCCTTGGCCACCTTTAAATCTAGACTGAAAGCCCACCTCTTTAACATTGCTTTTGACTCGTAACCACTCGCCTCCACCTACCCTCCTCTCCTCCTTCCTGTACACATTAATTGATTTGATTACTTTATTTTTGTCTATTAGATTGTAAGCTCTTTGAGCAGGGACTGTCTTTCTTCTATGTTTGTGCAGCGCTGCGTACGCCTTGAAGCGCTATAAAAATGCTAAATAGTAGTAGAAGTAATAAGTAGGAATAACCTGCTGGGAGAACAATGACTAAGAATGACCGCACAGACTATGATTTCTATGTGCCCAGAATTGAAGTTTAGTGTGTTATTGGTTCTGCAAAATAGTGGATGGTGGTTCCTGAGAAAACACTCTCCGAAATGGAGTGCTCTGTTGGACCTCTCTGTCATTCTCAGCAGTTCTTCAGCGATTCTCTGACAGAGGGGCATTTTCAAAAGAATGCCTAAGTCAGAACGTCCCAAATGGCCATCCATCTCGCATGTATTTTTGAATAGGATACAGACTGTTCGAAATATGCACGATGGACGTCCACGTGCTGGAAATATCCAACATGAACATCCATTTTACAAACAAACATCCAAGTTTTGAACAGGGAAAACAAGGGACACGGATGTCTGTATAGAAGCATTCTTGGAAAGGGTCAGCTTAGTGGTTAGTGCAGTGGGCTGCAAACCACAGGACCCCGGTTCAAATCCCACTTCAACTTTTTTTTTTTTTTTAATTGTGAGCCCTCCAGAAACAGTAAATATATAAGCCACCTGCAAGCCTGAAGGCTATTGGAGTGGTGTACATTCAGGTACAGTAGGTTTTTTTTTTTTTAAATTTCTGGAGAGCTCACAATTAAAAAAATAAAATAAAATGAAGCTGAAGTAGGATTTGAATCTGGGTTCCTTGGTTTACAGTCCACTGCACTAACCATTAGTCTGTTCCTCAGGACTGCTTCCTGCTCCGTTAAGAATGCCCATAATACCCAAAGCTGTCGGAGCCTGGTATCCTCGGTTCCAGTTTCATTTTCAGGGGAGAGGGAGGGGGACAGCAACCATTGTGGGATTAAACAATTGTTATGTTTAATCCCTCCAGTGGACAGCTGCTCAGAGTACCTTTCTGTAACCTGGACATTCCTGAAACAGGTCTAAATAAGGACATTCTTCTTTTTAGACATGGATATTTCTTCACCATCAGTAATCACTATTGGATAACTAGATTTCAGGCCCTCCCTAGTCCACCCAGAACACACCCCCTTGCTATTTGGACTACTGCAGTGTTGGATGTCCCTATTCTGCCTTTACAAAAATCGGGATTTGAACGTTTCAAGGACACAGAAAATGAGTACCAAAAATTGTAGGATGTAGAGAAGCCAATAATGAACACAATAGCAAAAAAAGAGGTTTCTCACAAATAGTCCAAAAGTGTTAAAACTAGTCTTATAATACAAAAATGTTACATAGTAACATATTATCAAAGTTCAAGATATCCTCTTCAATCCAAACCAGAGGCATAGTCAGACTCTGTATTTTGGATGGGTCCTTCCACATGCACGTGCCCCCTCCCTCCTCAACCACACACCACCTTTCCTGGAGATATTTTTTTTAAGAACGTAAGTTTTTTTTCCTCACCTACCCAACATCCTCTCCCTTTCCTCTGCAGCGCCCCGACATCTGCGCTCCTGTCTCTGAACTCTGTCTCTTCCTGATGTTGGTACAGGCATTCTTGGCACCTGCAGCGATTCATTCTCGCTGCTTGCGCCGGCCCTGCAGGCTTCCATCTGCCATCTCCCACCCTTGCTGATGTCATTGCTATGTCCCGCCCTAATGATGTCATTGCGGACTGTCTGGCGGAACGTGGCAGATGGAAGCCCGCGGGGTCGGCGCAAGCAATGAGAACGAACAGCTGCAGGCGCAGAGGATACTGGGGAGGGAAGGGGTTCACAGACCGGAGTGCAGATGCCGGGATGATGTGAAGGAAAGGGGGGAAGAGAGCAGTGTGGTACTGCAGCTGGGTGGGCCTGAGCTAAGATTGGGAGCGCCTGTGCCTACCAAGGCCCACCCGTAGCTACGCCACTTATCCAAATTTATTATATAAGAATGGAACTTTAAACGCAAAGTACAGCTTTCACATTGCATTCATCAAGTAATCTGATCCGATGTGAAAGCTCTACTTTGTGTTTAAAGTTCCATTCTTATAATATGCTTGGAATGAAAAGGACATTTTGAACTTTGATAAAGTTTTTGACAGTTCTTTTATCAGATTGTTCTGATATGGAACAAACTTTCTGCATGTGTTAAAACAATACTCTTTTTTTTTTTTTTTCCTTTTATAACCTTTCAGAAACATTTTGTTCTTAAGTAGAGTTTGATTAGTTTTTATTGTATTATTTTTTATTATGATGTTGAAATTTTGTATCACCGCTTTGGACTATTGGGATTTAGTGGCCTATAAATCCTAGAGAACAGAACAGAACCATAACTTCATTTTTATTCATAGCCGATTGTCTTATATTGATTCAGATTCACTTTCACACTGATTACTATACAAGTCAAGCTGGTGAGAGCTGTTGTTCAGTGAGCATAAATGAACTGCCCAAACAGGGCGATAATCATTGGTCTGGCCCTGAGAACGGCTTATTATTCAATGTTGTTCAAGCATTGAAATATTGAAGGCTCCCAGCACACACTCTCAATATTAGAAAACTAGTAAAACATGCCCGTTTCTGGAGCAAATGAAACTGGTGCTGGCAAGGTTTTCCTCCTGAACCCCCCCCCCCACCCACCCCTTCGGCGTTGTGAAGCCACTGACCGCTATTGCTCCGCACCTCGTCAACGCACGCCACCTTCATCTCCTGAGTCGTGAAGCCACTGATGCCCTTGCTCCGCCCTCCCTCTGTGATGCCATTGCTCCGCCCTTGACGTCATCACGTTTGATGCGAGGGCGGGGCCCAGAGAAAGTGATTTCAGTGGCTTCACCACCACGAACCCTTCGAACCCGAAGGAAGTGACACTGACGTCAGTGTCCTCAGAACGTTGAGGGTGAGTTTTATTATATAGGATAGTAGTTATTCTTGGTGGCTTTTATATGTGGGTAAATTAGTTTTACACAGCTATTTTCAACCAGGATAACTTGACCAACTTTTCTACTCTAATGGAGATAGAGAGTTTACTTGGTTGGCAAGCTATCATAAAGACATTATGTTAAGTGATGCAGTTCCTTCACGTGCAATATTTTTTCTACAAATGTCAATGGCAAACACAAATGCAAAACATTTTTGGTGTTTTGCACATTTTCACACAAAGCCCCATTTATGAAAAGGATTTGTACATTAGATGCTTTAGTGACATTTGCAAGTAGTTTGCTACATGCAAAATTAAATTAAAAATTAATAAATTGCTACGATGCAACAGGATGTAAAAAGCAAAGACAACAATGGGGGCAAAGATAATGGCTCAACTACACCATATTATCTTTTCTGCCTGCTTCACAGTTGCAAGTTTTATAAAACGAGTTTGTATGCTACTCATTTGCTTCCATAGCAATTGTCATACAAACAACTCTGCTGCCTTCAGTTTCAAATCTAGTAATATATTGCTTACTCCATTATTCATACAGTATACCATGAAAGAATTTCACTAGAAATACAGATGTATCAAAATCAGAAATTCAGGTGAAACTTGCCTCTTTAAACTCTGCTTTTAATACACAGTGTCCTAGCGTTGATTGCCATTGAAGTTTTCTACCGCTGTGCTTGCCCAGATAAAAGGTCTTGAAAATCTCCTGTAATTTGACCATCTATGGGGGGTGGGTGGGAAGGAAAAAGACATGTTATGAAACCACAAATCAGGGCAATTTGATAACTTGGCACCAACACGTACATGTCAGAGGCACCAAAATTAGCAGTTATGCACTTATGAGCACTAGGCAATCTAATATAATAATTTGCTCCTCCAACATTCCAATGTGTCTCACTGGGATTGTAACCACCTGCTGACATCACTCCTCCAACGTTCTCCTCCAATGTTCCAATGTGTGTCACTGGGATTGTAACCACCTGTTGACGTCACTCCTACAACGTTCTCTGTTCCCCCTCCCTCCCAGTTCCATAGGACCCTGGAACTGGGAGGGAGGGATGGAGGGACAGAGGGAGGGGGGACCCTGGAAATGGGAGGGAGGGAGGGGGACACTGGAACTCGGAGGGAGGTGGAGGGGGCAGGGGAGAGATGCTGCACATGGATGGATGGAGGGGGCAGGGCACAGAGAACGTTGCCTGCATATGGATGAATGCAGGGGAGACAGCATAATGCAGGGGAGGGAGGGGACCCTGAAACTCAGAGGGAGGCAGGGCGTGGGGGAGGGGATGACCCTGGAACTCAGAGGGAGGGAGGGGGGGACAACAACCCTGGAACTCGGAGGGAGGGAGGGAGGGGGGACGACCCTGAAACTCAGAGGGCGGGAGGGAGGGGGGCCCTGGCACACACTCATGCTCACACACACACTCTCTCTCTCTCACAGACACACTCACACCCAGTCTCTCTCTCTCTGTCACACACTCGCACATTCACTCTCTCTCTCTCTCTCACACACACTCTCTCCAAGGAAAACCTTGCTAGCGCCCGTTTCATTTGTGTCAGAAATGGGCCTTTTTTACTAGTATTCCATAAGGTCACACCTAGTTCTACAGCACGTAAATGTTTGGGCAGCATATACATGGGTGGAACATGGGTGCATTACAGGCGTGTCTTCAACTTACCTGCACTATGTTACGCACTTTGCATGGCAAGCGTAGGCCCACCCATTTGCACCTACCGTTGTAAACTGTCACATCTACATTTTGGCGCATCAATTCAGGTTTCCGCTAGTATTCTATGTCATTTTGGGAGTGCAGATGGCGTTAAAGACTTTGCACTGCACACAGCATTGGTGTGCTTTGGCCACACCAATTGCCCCCAAAGTGCTTCATTTCAGACAATACCTCACCCAATCTTTCATTTCCCCTTCCCAACTTAGTCTTTAGATATTTTTTATAATGAAACTGGTGAAAATCACACTAAAATAAGAAGTTAATTGCCAATTTACCTAAGTGTAGTGCCAAGAAGACAGGGGAACTTGATTCTGGGGTTTCCCAACAGGAGTGCTCTGTGACATACAGCCCTAAAGAACTGGCCAAGAGATGAGCTTTAACTAACCCGGGGGGAGTGGGAAGGACCAGCTGATACCATTATACGGGGACAAAATTTGTCCCCATGGGTTCCACCTCCACCCACTCCACCCCCAGAGATTCTGTCTCTGTCCCCATCCCTTAAGGTTTTGTCCCCATCCTCACCCTATCCCCGCAGGCTCTGTCTCCATCCCCGCAGATTCTGCTGTCCCCGTGGGCTCCGTCCTCATCTGAAGAAGCCTCAATTTTACATTTAAATCTTTTCAACAAAGATAACTTGTTTTATATTTAAATCTTATTAAACTATAAAAAAAGGAATAATATACTGTGCAACTGTTGTTTATAATTCACAAAGGATAAATTAGATCTTACCTGCTAATTTGCTTTCCTTTAGTCCCTCTGGACCGGACCAGGATTGGACTGATGGGTTGTGCTCGCCTACCAGCAGGTGGAGACTGAGAAAAAACTCTGACTCTAGAGAGCCAATAGGAGCCCTGGCCATGTGACCTTAGCCTCAGTATTTGAATAACAAAGCAGGAAAGAAAGAAAGACCTTCTGTGCCGTATGGAATCCTAGCAGCCACAAAGCACTCGGCAATGCCAAGTATCAGAGCTCACCAGCAACTCTCACCAGAGAAGCGATACGGCTCACTTGTACTATAGCTCACCAGCAACTCTCACCAGAGAAGCGATACGGCTCACATGTAAAATAGCTCACCAGCAACTCACACCAGAGAAGTGGTATGGCTCACTTGTCTTATAGCTCACCAGCAACTCTCACCAGAGAAGTGGTATGGCTCACTTGTCTTACAGCTCACCAGCAACTCTCCCCAGAGAAGTGGTATGGCTCATGTATAATATAGCTCACCAGCAACTCACACCAGAGAAGTGGTATGGCTCACTTGTCTTATAGCTCACCAGCAACTCTCACCAGAGAAGTGGTATGGCCCACTTAAGATTTTATATATATTCCATCAACTGAGCTTACCAGCAACTCTCACCAGAAAAGTGGTAAATCATATTTAAGGTTTTATAGATATTCCAGCAACTGAGCTCAGCCACAACTCTCACCAGAAAAGTGGTAAATCATATTTAAGGTTTTATAGATATTCCAGCAACTGAGCTCAGCCACAACTCTCACCAGAGAAGTGGTATGGCGTATTTAAGGTTTTATAGATAGATTCCAGCAATTGAGCTCACCAGCAACCACCAGAGAAGTGGTATAGACCACGTAAAGTTCTGTATATATATAGTATTGTTCCACAAAACGTAAAGGAATGAATACACTTCCTACTTAATAAAAGAAGCTAAAGAGTAGAGAGAACATGGGAGGGGCCTGGTCCGGTCCGGAGGGACTAAAGGAAAGCAAATTAGCAGGTAAGATCTAATTTCTCCTTCCTTAGCGTCCCTCCGGACCGGACCAGGATTGGACTGATGGGAAGTACCAAAGCAGTAATCTGAAGGGAGGGACCCTATGAAAACTGCAGAGAAATGTTCATGCTGCATAGGCCACCTGGCGACAACTAACATGTAGTGTATCCCAATGAGCAAAATAAAATGAAACTAGGACTAAGTTGCCAACTTACCAATGTGCACCGAGAGCACCAAAAATATCTGTAGTAAGAATAGAGCCCGCTTCTGAAGTTGTGGAAGATGTTGTAATACGCTGTGGAACTGCCCTCTCAGCGAGAAGAGAAATAGACATTCTCATTTCCTTGATCCTTCGAGATATAGCGGGTTAGAAACAATGAAAAACTTTTACACCTACTGGCTAGAAGGCAAAACCAATAAGAAAAAACCGATTGGGAAAGGTGAAAACTTTAAACTACAGCAGACCGAAAAGAAGTTACCAACCGTAGAAGTATTCCACACATAGATCTACTTGCTGCAATGGCTACTAGGAAACACTGCTTGAAGAGGAAAACTTTATAGAAAAAGTTATGGCTACTAGAAAACAGAACTTTAAGAGTCTGTTCACGTAGTTCACCTAGCTGGTGAACGAAGCGGGGGGTACAGGTGCAGGACTCCTTTAAGAAAACCGCTTTGACAGTGGATGCTGCATAAGCGTGCGGCTGTCAACAGTATCATGCATCACTGATAGAGCTGCCAAATGAACTCTAACGGATGAGTAAGACAGACCAGATTTCGCAAGATGCAGAAGATATTCCAAAACATGCGAAATGGATACTGTTTGTGGAATGAAGTGGCGAGAGGAGCACCACAGAGTGAACCGTCGCCCCTTTGATTCATAGGACTTTAATGTAGATTTCTGTCTGGAAGCAATTAAAACTTGAAGTACTTCCTGCGAAAATATCAAAGACGTTGCGGACCCAGTAACCACGCCATAAGTTTGAGTGACTGGGGGTCCGGATGTAGAAAGGTGCCTTGGTTCTGCTTGAACACCTAGTGGGATGACAGAAAAAACGCATATAGAAGGTTGAAAAACCCCTGCTGGACGTTGGCATCTGTCCCTGTCTCCGTCAAGACTGTTGCTGAACGGAAGAAGCAAGAAATGTTTGTGAGCCTGAAGGCAAAAAGAGATAGCCCTGAAGTGTCGCAGTGAGGAAGTAAGGCTGAAAAAATGAGAGTCCATTCACCTAAATGCAGGGTGAGACAACTAAGAAAAAATGACTACAAACTCAAGAGTATACTCTTAACTCCTCCTTGGCGGATGACATAATCCATTGCCATGGCAAGGACCAATATAGCTCTCTGTGCCTTGTTTGTCAGTAGGGAAAACAAAATTCACCCGAAGGTAAAACGAATTGCTGAGGTCCCCCAGAAAAAAATATATACAAACAAGCTTCTGCCAAAAAGTGTACTGCACGAAGCATCCCAATGACAGAACTAAGGTTCTTGAGATAACTAGATGACACTTAAATAGCGCGATTGATGACCCTGAGATTCGCAATAGGATGAAGGAAAATTCCTTCTTGGGCATTAGAAAGTAAAATTGCATTCTGCAGAATAGAGCGAGGAAATGGCCGAAGGCCCAAGGTCACCAAGAAAAATATAAACTGGGATGTTTGCAGAGGAGACAAAAGACTGTGCGCCCACCTGACTAAACAAAGAGAAAATCAGAGATATCTGATGAGAGATCAAATGAGAGGCCTGGCTACAATCACCACCCAACCTAGAGACTGTAAGAAATGCAACACCCGGTGCGTGACCTGAGAACTCTGCTGATAAGACTTTCTCCAATTAGGCAGTCGTCTAGGTAAGAATGAAATGACCCTAAGAGCGCAATGAACATCCTCTTAGATCTATAAAAGAACGGAAGAGAGAGTACTGCTGAAAATGCCCGGTTAATGCAAAAGCAAAAAACTAGCCAATCTCTGGATCCTGAGGAGAAGAGGAAGGGTGACCAAGGACACCAGTTAAATAGGGCTACAAACTCCAACCCTATCTCTATGGCGTTCCATAGTTGGGTAAGTTCTGAATATAGGAGTCCACCAGCTATGGTAGTACGCTCCGGACAGAAAATAATTGTCCCAGTATGAACGTCTGATTCACCGGCCTGTAATTTCTTGGATCTCTCTAATCCACATACCACTAATCCACGTACCACGGTCATGCGTCCTCCCTCACTGAGATGTAGATTGTACGCTCCTTTGAGCAGGGAACGTCCTTCTTTGTTAATTTGTACAGCGCTGCGTAACCCTAGTAGCGCTCTAGAAATGTTAAGTAGTAGTAGTAGTAGTACCAGACTCACACCCAATAGATATGAATGTTGAGCTTGTTTCAGGTTAAAACACCGAACCTAGGCCCAGGGTCCCCGGTGTTCCTAGTGGTGAACAGCCATGGCAAATATTGTATGCGTTAGTTTGCAGAATTACTGCAAAGCCTTGCTTTTGGAGCAGAGATTTCTGTTCGATACTCTCGTGAGAGGTTTCTTTTTTTTTTTTTTCTTTTTTCTGCTGTTCTGGTTGTAGAAAGGTGGACATTTGAGCTTTCCCAGAATGGCAAAACTTATGTACCTATGCCCATTAGATATGAATGCTGGACTTGATGGACTTTAGGCCTTACCCAGCATAACCATACTTATGTACCTATGGCAAAAATACACAGGAAGTGAGTGAATCCCCTTCCAATTGAAAGAACACTCTGGAGTGAAGGCGCATAGAATGAAAATGAAAAAGGACAAACTTGGCAAATACCTGTAACGAAAAAAGTGAAGTTGTGCCACAGCCACTTGGTGAAGGCAGTGTAGACAAGACTGTATCTGAATTCAAGAAAGCTTGATATAACATCAGGTCTCTAAGGAAGAGGAAGAGATAGCAGATGGTATGTATAGGCATACTGGACCAAACCAGGATGTTTATAATCTGCCAATGCTGAACTGATAGAGTAGAGACAAACACGAGTAGATGGTTTGAGGACCTTCCACTACCTTTAAGTGGGAAATATGCAAAATGAAAGGATGACTTTATTCTCTAAGTGACCATATGTCCTGTAAAACCCAGAAGAAAGCTAAAATGAAATATGAGAGGCTTCAAGGCAGTTGGAAAAGAAGGGAAGACATGAATAAAGCATGCCTGCTAAGACAGCTGAGTGATTGGGAGCTTGGTAGACAGGACTGTCCCTCAGAGAATATGAAAGAGCTGATATATCCCCATGGCATCTGAACAATCTACTGTATGCCTCTAGAGAAGGCTTCTTAAAGTCTGAGAAAGAAAACACTGTATAACACTACAGCCATTGAGTGTGTGTCTGTTAAGTTCTTAAAACCCTATATAACATCATAGGCATGGAGTAAAATGCTTGAAAGGAACTAAGATATTATGGTCAGAATTGCAAAGTACCAATCAATTGACTCTTAGGCAATGTAGTCCTATTCACCAGGGAATGAGAAAGACAGAAATTTACTCTATGCCTATAGAGAAAGTTTCTAAAGTTCTTAAAACACTGTAAAATACTACAGCTATTGAGGAAAATGCTTGAAATGAATTATGATATTATGATAAGATGTAGATTTTCCACCAGGCAATGAAAAATGACTGAGCACCAGAAAAAACTAGTGTTAACAGCCCCGTGATACATAGAAATTTAAAACAAGATATATATCCATATATGAAAGGAGCCCCCTTTCAACCAAATATTGCCTGCTGATGTGAAGAGCATTTTAGAATACGCCGTTCAGCACAAGAGCATTTTAGAATACGCCGTTCAGCACATACAAAAGTGTACACATCTTGGAGCCGAACTGCTCTATGAACTGCAGCCTTACCTTCAGCAGAGAGATCCCCGACTGATAAGACAGAGAGAGAAACAAAATGGCCACCGTTCGCGCCACTGGCCCCGTGGCGATCGTCGACAGCACGCCCGACACCTCTGAACAAGCGGAGCCCAGTGGAACGGCGAAGAAACAACAGCCGGCGAAAAAGGCCCCGAAAAAACCGGAGGCAGCACCGGACCCGAAGAAACCTTGAAGGGAGAGCAAAATTTACACGTTCCGGCTGCGTGAACTGCGCGATGCTGACCGACAGCAGCTGTTTGAACTTTTAAGCCATATCGGAAAAAACAGGTGGCCGCGCTTACGCGGTTCGCACCTTTCTTTTCTTTTTTTCATTTGTTTAAACTGCCGCCACCAAAACGCAAGAAAATGGAGGAAATTAAATCTGACGAGAAAAATCGCTGTTTAAAGTCACAGACACTGAATTATTTTCTTCTATTTGTTTTTTTTTTTTTTTTATAACCCCTCAATCATAATAAAACACTGGAGCTGCCTGCTCGTTAGAAGTCTGGGGAAAGAAAGGCTGCTTCTTTGAATTTCCTTTTATTTGATTTAATTCTTTTAAAGCAGCTGCCTGTTAAAAGTGGCTGCCTCTCCCAAAGACGGTACACCTTTCCAGAGAAAGGGACGGCCCTTCCCTGCTAAGCCAGGGAGATGGGGAGGAAGGGGGGTGGACTCGAGACACCAGAGTTTAACACCCCCGAGGCTGTCAAAGAAAGAAGAGAAAGGAAACCCTGTCAAGCCTCTAAATAAGATTCCAGGCACAGAAGAATTATCACAAATATCTGTAATATCTAAAGAGAAAAGGAGAGAGACTAATGGGCTCATTTCCTACCTGCTGGGAGACTGAGAAAATACTGAGGCTAAGGTCACATGGCCAGGGCTCCTATTGGCTCTCTAGAGTCAGAGTTTTTTCTCAGTCTCCACCTGCTGGTAGGCGAGCACAACCCATCAGTCCAATCCTGGTCCGGTCCGGAGGGACGCTAAGGAATAGAAAATAATAACAAGCAACTATAATAACCCCCCCCCCCCCCCCGACCCTTTCAACCTCCAACAATAGCTGACTTCTACTACCCCAAGGAACCCTAACCACACTGTTAAAATGTCCAGGGGTACAAAATATAACCCATTTTGTATGCCTTAGTGGGGCAGAAATATGCTCTGTGAAGCACTGTTATGACTTTTAAAATCTGTGGATTATTAATAAGTCAGCAACAATCTCAGAATTCAGTCTAGCGCTCCTGTCTTCCCCAGTCCTTCCTACAACATAAAATGTCTTCTCAGAAGATGTGCTGGTAGCAGGAATGTACAGGACCCCCTATGCAAATTTTGCCAGTTGTGGCCAGCAGTTTTGCTGGCCACAACTGGCTACAAGGCGCTGCGTACGCCTTGTAGCACTATAGAAATGCTAAATAGTAGTAGTAGTAGAGGTTTAAAAAAAAACCCAAAACATTATCGCCTGCATCACTCGAACATAAATAACTGCCCAATTCATTAACAGCCTTCAAAGTAGAGAATGACATGGGGACAGAGCTCGTCCCCACAGGCTCTGTCCCCATCCCTACCCCCGTGTATTCTCTACTCCAGCACACTATCAGCCAGGGAAAGCAGAAAACTGTTTCCTGCCCTGGGAAGGCAAGCCAGGGGGAAGCGTTTCCCTGGGAATCTAAACAATATGTCATGTAGCCATGTAGGGAAAGGGTGGTCCCACCAAGGTGGAGGCTGCCAACTACTTTCCTCACAGAGCCAGAGGAAGGTGAGATGGAATACATGGAACAAGGAATGCCTTGCCTCACAAAGTAAGACGTACCAGAGATCAGCTTTCTTTTAGGCAGCATGGGTAAGAACTGGGAAGTTTTAACTTCTGTAAGGGTGGATGCTGCTATCACAGCCCTGTTTCCTTGAATGGCATTGAAATGGGCAGGGAAGGGTTATAAATGGACTTGTGCTGACAGCAGTGATTCTTTTTCCTTCCAGGCGTTTGTAAGCTGATTTGTGCTATTGATTGCTTCAGACTGTATTATAGTTTGGAATGGGGCGGAAGGAGGCGGCAGCTACTAATTTCAGCTTTATGAGAAAACCGATTATTATATCAAATCAGCATGCCACGGGATTAAGCCTGCTTATATTTGGAAGAAAGCTGCGCTGCACTGATCCCAACTTCCTCAAAAGGGGACAGGGTTCTGGAGCTAATGAAGATGCCTGTTTTGCTTGTCCTTATTGAGAAAACAGGAGTTTAATCACTGACTTATGAGAAGACTCCCTCACTATACAGATATTGTGGAGACTTTTTCAGATGAATCCTAGCAAGAGAGGATGTTAAAGAAGGGGCGGGTGGTCCTACCCTGGAATCCAGACATGCAAGCACTTCCACAATGTGGAGGCAGCCTGCTCACTACGGTAAATTTTTCACATACATTGTCTAGCAGCAACATGTACAGTATTTTGGACTAAACAGTACCAAGGAGATTTCTCAAAATACCAATTTGCCATTTCTTGGCTTGTGTGTTTTTATTTTTCTTTAAAAGCCAAACTTCAGTACAGCAGCATACCAATTTACTGTATCTCATGGTAGGTCTAGCTATGTAGGAAGCCTTTTCAAACTCTTAAAACAGCAATATCTTCAAGAAGGAAACAAAGCCAAAACTTTAACTGGAAAAACTGAACCATTTAAAAAGTTGCTATTACTCTCAGTCCTCAGAGTCGTAGTTTAATAGTGAACACGTTATAAATTCAGATTTTTATGAGCAACGTCGCTGTACAGCTTGGTATGATAGCTTCAGCTGGAGTTGAATGGAACATTAGGGGAGGAGAGGGGTGGGAAGCAGGATTGGTTGGGGGGGGCAGTAAGGGGAGGGGGGAGGTAACTTTGGGGCTCGTAGAGCTGTATTCCAGGAATACGAGACTCTTGGGATGGGTTACTGTTTGGGACACGAAGGGGGAGGTGTGTAGGTTATCCATGTTAGTATTAATGTTGGGAGCTACTAATAAAGACATACCAAACAGTAGTGGTTCACGCCATTCAATGGTTTATTCAGTACTAGCCGTTAAGCCCGTAACAACGGGCTAGTTTTTTGTTTTCCTATGGCCTCCCCCTGTCCACCAACCCTGCTCTCTCCCCTGCTCCCAGCGTCTGTTTCCCTCAGTTCCGCCCCCTCCTTCCCTCCCTGCTCCCTCTTCCTCCGATTTCCACGCCCATGTCCAAGCCCTCCCTCCCTATTGGGCTGTACTGCTGGTGGAGGCTGGGCTTGGACTTCTACACTCTCAGCGTTCCGACTCTACTGCGCATTTGCAGGTGAGTTGGTCACTTGCTGTTTATATGTTTGATGATAATGGTAACTCACTTGGGTTTAGGAATGGATCATACATTAGTACAACTGTTAAAGGGGGGGGGGGGGGGGTAAAAGAATAAAAGGCTGTTGATGGTTTATAATGCTTGAGCTTCATTAGATACATATTATGTATCCTTGATGTACATTTATTGCAAATTTTGTTGTTTCTGTTCTGTCTTCAGTAAAAATGTTGAAACAAAAAGTTGCTATTACTATTAAAGATGATTTAGCACTGTGCTGTTATCAGCTAAAAGCATAAATACATACAAACAATCTAGCTATTCTTACCTCTGCTGGTAGAAGAACCTCCATGGGCACATAAGTTGGCCAGTAACCCATAGTGAGTATATTTACTGTTAACTCAATGTTGCCTGGAACATTCTGATTCTGCATGTACTAACAAGAGAAAACATAAGTTTAAATGAGCTCAATCCACAACTTTGTTAAAGAATGTAAACAACTAAAGATTTCTTTGATTAAACTGCCATAAGTGACCAGTTTTTGAGTATCATATTCTCTCTAATAATGACCCAGACTATTATTAGCAACAAATGGGGTTTTTTGAAGTCTAGGGTACGCCATCATTGGAGAAACTATTTCTCTCCTCCACCCTGCTCCCACGCGGTAACCAGCATGGCTTTCTTCCACTCTCCACACCCCCCATCCCTGTGATCACTGGATCTCACTTCTTACCTCTCCTCATGGTTATGGCACTTGGTGGTAAGGGTCTTGAGCACTTGTGCATGTTCAAGGCCCTGCACTGACCCAGTCCCTGCACTGACCCAGTGCCAGAACTGTGAGAAAGGTAAGAGGAGAAATCCGGTCATTGGGGGGGGGGGGGGGGGGGGGAGGGGCGGGGAAGGACAGCAATGCCAGTTTCTGCGAATTCTGGGGAGTGGGCTATTATTGGAGGAATCTAAATTTGGTTAAGATAAAATTTACAGGGTTTTTCGATGCTGAAAGGGTTGGATTTTCCCGCCAAAGGCAGTGCCCCAGGAGCTTCTTGTGCAGCCTCCATCTCCTCCTCAGTTCTCCCAACTGCCTAAACCAGAGAATGAAGGCCCCGCTACCTCAGGAGGATCCCCCGCTGAGGCCTCATTGCACACACCGCACAAACTAGTGGCAGGAGACAGCACTCGGTGCACCTGACAGACCGTGCAGCAGTGTGCTTTTCGCGCAGGAGCAGCCATCTGAGCCACTACGTAAGAAGGAAACCCAATCCCCTCCAACTGAACGCTGGTGCTCCTTTTCTGCCTAGGGAAGCCTTCAGGAACCCCTTTCTGTCAGAAGGGAGAGGGGGCAGAAGCACTGCAAAGGTGGGGGGTGGTGAAGGACCTGTACCACGAAAGGTGCATCCCCCAGAGTGGGCTCCACTGCAGACAGGCCAGCAAGGGAACCGGTACAGACGAGAATACACCCCTCTGGTTTGATCGTTGCCTCTTATTGTTTTCTTTCCTTCTTTTAATTTTTTTTTTGATCGTTGAAGTTCTGCCCTATTTCTTTGTTTAATGGATAAGGTTTTAAATATGTTATTGCCACAATTACCAATAAAAAGACCAACCTGAACAGACTGCTGTTGGCTTTTTTATTTTTTTTTAATTGAAGGGAATCCAGGCTGCACAGTCACCTACCTACCATCTGCTGAGGAGACTGAGAAATACTGAGGGACTCAGGTCTGCTCTGCACAGGGCTAAATACAGCAATGTTACTGTTAGTTCTCAGTCTCCCCATCTGCTAGTAGAAGGGCATATACCCACTTATTCAGAATGGTCGGGAGCAGATGCTAAGGAATATGGTATGTTGCAATTAAAGTTAAGCCAACACCTAAAACTTTGCCCAAAATTTGGGCAGCTAAGTTTATACAACACCAAATCACAAGTCAATTAAGCATTTTTCAGTCTTTCTGGTCAAGATACAGTTTACATCACTTTCATTCTGGACCTTACACCCATAATAGCACAGTAATTATTAGCAGTTAATATCCTGACCTACCTACTCCGCCCAAGTGACCACACAGCTTACTCAACTGCTTGTGACCTCCCTCATTTATCTATACTACTGCCCTTCGGATCTGCCCCACACCTGCTTTCAGCCTGCCACTCTTGGTTACTACCATCTCTGCTGGTACACTCTACTGCTGAAAATGCCTGGAAAGTTAATTTCCTCACATTTCTCCTTCCCCCCACATCACAATCCTTTCCATATAGGCTTTTGTGTCTATGGAAAATGGCAAGCTTTTTAAAAGTATTGCATTCTCCTATAATCATGGCTGTCCTTTCTGTCTAGGGGCATTTTGAATTCCTTAAGCCTTTACATTGGGCTTGCATTGCTGACAGAGCACCATTTTGTTAATCCTTACATAAGAAATGGCTTGGCCTCAAGAAACGAGAAGTACTCAAGGTGGAGGTATCACAAGGGCAATGTTACCAGTGGCGTACCAAGGGGGGGGGGGGGCGGTCCACCCCAGGTGCATGCCGCTGGGGGGGGGGGGGTGGGGTGCCGCGCGCCTGTTGGCCAAGTCCGCTCGTTCCCTCCCTGCTGCTCCCTCTGCGCGGAACAGGTTACTTCCTGTTCCGCAGCAGAGGGAGCAGGAGGGAGGGAACGAGTGGACTCGGCCAACAGGCGCGCGGCATCCCCCCAGCAGGTAAAAATGTACCCCGGGGGGGGGGGGGGGCATCGGCGATCCGTCCTGGGTGTCAGGCAGCCTAGGAACGCCACTGAATGTTACTTCTTTGTTTTCTGCTAATCTCTTCATAGACTGCTTATTTACTATGCTGACAGCAGCCTTTAGGACACTAGAAATGCGTATTCTTTGATTTAACTCCTGCCCAAGTATTTGCTCATTACGTAGTCCATAACTGCTGGATGATGCTTCTCCCCCCCCCCCCCCCCCCAAATTCATGATTTTATCCTTTATGGAAGCTGTGCTCTTAATACAGATTTCTCTTTACCCTACTAGTCTCCTGCTTCTCTGCACTTCCAGCTCAAATGAAATCCAAGGACATCAAAAATCTTCATTTGTAGCTAACCAATGATATCAGCCCTTCCCCAACATATCAAAACCATCATTACACAAAATGCCTAAACATGCATCGTTTTGTGTGTGTGTGTGGTGGTGGTGGGGGGGGGGGGGGGGGGGGGGGGGGGAGAGAGAATGGGCCTGGCACCATCTGTTGAAAATTACCCTGACTCAGTAAGGGCGAGTTCCTTTTCAGTAGGGTCAAAAGTTGACAAGTGCTTGAAAATCCAAGCATAAAAAGTAGTTTTTACTTAATCCATTACATGTATGTTTACAGCTATTTTCGCTATATGATGTAAATTTATTAGAACGCCTGTAAGATGCATTAAATTCTAGCATTTTAATGTATAACCCCCAACTGCAGCAGAACAGCTAAGGAATTTAAGAGTACGCAGTGCTGGTGCAAAGGAACTAAGCTTAAAGAAGACTTTAGCTTTGTACCTGCCCCCTGCCCTGCCGACTCAACTTACCTACTGATAGCAGCTCCAGCTGTAACCCCACTGATCTTCCTCCTCCTCAAGGCTAGCATCACTAGCACATTCAAAACAGTCAAAGGGACAGCACTTCAACACCTGGTCACAGGGTCAGCTGCCTTTTTGAATATGCTTGCAGTGCTGGCCCTGCCGATTCACTTTTTTTTTTCCCAGCTGGGGAAGACTAGAGAGCCCCGACAACCATGATGCTATACCAGTCTGGCTCTGCTTGCTTCCCCCCGATCCCCCTTCCTCCAAATTCATTTTTTTTTTACCTGTTTAAACTGAATCATGATGTCCTTTGAAAGCTCCATGTCTTTAAACATTCCTTCAAGTTTACTGGTAAAAGCAGCTCCACATTCTGGAAAACAGATTATGCTTATCAAATACCAATAATAAATACAATATTTTTAGTTAAAAAAAAAAAAAAAAACCAGGGCCAGCAAAATTTTTAGCTTATTTGCCAAAAATCTGTGCCAACGTAAAATTAGTTCTTACCTGATAATTTTCTTTCCATTAGTCCCAACAGATCAGTCCAGAGACTTGTGGTTATGTCCCTCTGCCAGCAGGTGGAGCTAGACAGAACTTCTGAGGTTCACTATATGTGGTCATGTGCAGCCACCTAAACCTCAGTATTGTCGCTTCCAAAGCAGTGTGAACAAGCAAACCATTAAGATATGAAGAACTCTCCTGCCTCCATACAACTCTTTCAAGTCCTTCAAACACTCAGTGTGCTGCTGCTGTAGCTAAGAAAGCAAATAGAATGGTAGGTATTATTAGGAAAGGGAATGGAAAACAAAAATGAGGACGTTTTATCCATGGTGCGACCGCACCTCGAATATTGTGTTAATTCTGGTCGCCACATCTCAAAAAAGATATAGTGGCCCCAAGAACCTGGCAAAAACCCAAAATTTAATAACGATCAATGGACTTTTCCTTCAGGAATCTGTCCAGACCCCCTTTAAACTCAGCAAGGCCAGCTGCTGTCACTACCTTCTCCAGCAATGAGTTCCAGAGTCTAACCACACGCTGAGTAAAGAACCAATTGCCCAGGTAGGGGTACACCTGCATTCCCTCCTTCCTGTGGAATACCACAACCATCACCATAAGCTTGGAAAAGGTCCTGGGCGCCATGCTGACCCAGCACCGCAAAAGAGGAGAAAGCTCTGGTGAGGAGGCCACAAGACCATACCAAGGTCGATCAAGATCACAAAAGTCTGACTGCTGTCATTTTGGCCTTGGCTTTGCAAGGTGACTATGAAAAACTCCACCAGTGGTATTGAAGAATTCTAGTTTGTATCTATCTTGGATAACCTCCAAGACCCATTCATCTGAAGTTACCCTGGCTCATTCCCCCAGAAAGTGGGACAGCCGCCCCCTATCTCTAGTGGGGGATGGACCAGGACACCATCACTGGGATCGTGCAACCGCTGCTGGTTGAGTGGAAGGGCTGCCTGAGTGACGCTCCCCTCAAAAGGGATGTTTTGGCTGGAAACGAGGCTTCAAAAAAGTGAAAGAACGTCTAGGGCGATAATGCCTCGCTTCCCAGGAGGACTCCGCACGAAACCTGGGCTTGGGCTTATCCTCAGGCAAATGCTGACCTTTAGCATCCCCCAGGTCTTTCACAATCTTTTTCTGGCTGTTCCCCAAAAGCAGTTTACCTCTAAATGGTAACCGCGCCAGGTGAGACTTGTATGCCGTTATCAGCCATCCAATGACGCAGCCAAAGCTAACAGCAAGCTGTAACTGCCAGTGAAACTGCTTTAGCTGAAGTCCGAAAGAGGCCATATAGAAGATCCACCAAATACGCAAGCCCAGCCTCTAGAAAGGATAAAGAGCTGACCAGATTTCTGCTGAGGCCGCCTTCTGAACCCAAGAAAGGCACGACCGGGCTGCATACGACCCGCATAAGGACACCTGCGGGCACAGAGCTGCCACCTTAAAGGACATTTTAAGGAAAGTCTCTAACTTCCGATCCTGGGGAACCTTCAGGGCTGTGCCACCCTCCACTGGCGAAGTGGTCTTCTTAGTGACCGCCGTAATTAAGGAATCCACCATGGGTAACCATAAGGACTCCAGAATCTGGTGTATCCCATAGTGCCACAATGAGAACCTTTACAGCCTCATGAATGTAAAACTTTCTGGGTGGCCGCTTTGTCCCTGACATAATAGATGGAACAGCAGAGACCACAGCTGAAGAATCTGGAGGGAGATGTCCAAGACCTCCAGAGCCTGAATAATGAGAGCAGGGACCTCCTCCTTGTGAAACAGCCACTCAACCATGGGATCATCATGCCCATCCGGTGGCAACTCCCCCCTTCTAGAGAGTCTGACAGGGCCAGTCGGGATCCGCAAAAAAACTGGTCCTCATTTACATCAGCGACCATGGAGGCCTTCTCCAAGTGCCATGGGACTGCCACCCGTGGCTGTTTAGGCAACAGTGGTGGCAGGAGGGCCAGGGCTCTCTGATGATCCAGAGCCATACAGTAGGAGTTTCCCAGCCGCTTCAACAAAATGGCATCCGCTGAAGGGCGTGAAGATAAAAGGCTAGAGGCATCCGCTGATACCGGTTTCGATACTAGCACATACTCCCCCACCTCCATGCTTCCCCTGCTGTCTGTCGGCGCTTCAGTTCCCGCTGACACACACAGAAGCTAAGAAAATGGCACCGGCCGAAGGGCGCGAAGATAAAAGGCCAGAGGTACCCGCCGATACTGGCAATCACTCCCCCGCCTTAATGCTTCCCCTGCTGACTAAAGGCACATGCAGTACAAGACCCCGATGCTGCTCTCCGGCTCCCACACCGGGAGCAGCACTTCAATGTCCCTGAAGGTGCCACTGAAGGTTACACCGAAGCCTGATGTCCCCCCTCTTAAACGTGCTTGCAGCTGCGCACCACTCTCCAAAATGGAGGGTTTTTTAAAATGCTGCAAGCTTAAAGGCACTGCTGCACTGCCAGAGCTTTTTTTTATCGTTGTCTGGAGACAACAGCAGAGCCCTCAGTAGGCAAACACTGGAGGGGGAGGGGGGAGGAGGGGGGACCTGGCACCATCAGCTGTACCGTCACCACACAAGGACACCTCAACCCGAGAAATGCTCAACTTGGTCTGGGGGATGGGCCAGAAGCCTATCAATGCAGAGCTGCAGGATATGACCCTCCACCTGCTAGACAGAAAGAATACCGAGATTTAGGTGGCTGCACATGACCACATGTAGTGAACCTCAGAAGTTCTCTCTCTCTCTCTACCTGCTGGCAGAGGGACATAACCACAAGTCTCTGGATTGATCTGTGGGACACTGTGGAACTTAAGTTTCATTTACTAATCTAAATTAGCCTTACCATGTTTAAGCTTGGAAAGCATAGATTTTTCAGCATCTACAGAGGCACTTTTCCCAACTAATAGTCGTTTTGCCAAGTCTTTCTTATAGAAGGCTTCAAACACATCTTTTCCTGCAATGAAAAAAAAGATTTCAAATACATTTGCTGCATGAAAAATGTTTTAAAAGCAGATTAATTGGTAAAAACAGTTGACTCACTAGAACAAGACAGCAGTAATCAAATAATTGGAGTAAACCAGGAACAAAACCAATGTAAGCATAGAAAAGCCTAGGAGGCTTCCACCCCTAGGGATATGAATTCATTAGGTTCATCAGTGTACTGTCAAAAAAATCAATTTAATGCACATTAACGTGTACAATTGATTTCTTCCATCTGAAAGTTGAAACGCATGTTAAAATAAAATGAAATGTGTGAAAAATTGAAAAAGCCACTCAATTTGGGGGAAGTGTGAAAAATCTAAAACTAATATGAAACATTTGCCTATGCAAATACCTATAGACCCCTTATTAAGAAAATCAGGAAGTCTGTTTAGGGAAGGCTGGTATACAGTCACACGTTATCAATTCATGATTAAGCCAACAATAAATGGGATATAAAATATTTGATCATGGTCTTTCTTTAGCATTTCTGGGACATAGACTGTAGAAGTCCGCCTGGCACTGTCCTTACATTCCAACTACTGGAGTTACCTCCCATATATCCAAATCTTAGCAGCAGCACTTCAAGGAAGCACTTTTTAAATCAATGCTTTCCTTAAAAGATCTCTTAAAAATGAAAAGAATTCTCTTCATAAATACAAATACATTACAAATGCAGAACAGCTTAGTGTTCCATCTCTATTCTGCCCTTTTCTAATGGGCTCAAGACAGAATAGATCAGTACATACAACTTTTTATTTTATTAAAACAGAGCTTTGTTTTAGAAACAGTTTCAGACAACTTAAGGAGAATGCATAGATTTCTAGGCTCTTTTACCCAGCTAATAGCCAATTGCGCTGCTGGCCCGATGACAGTTGACCAATTAATTGCAAGCACACATAGCAAAAAGAAGCTGTAAATCCCCGCATGCCTACTAATGAAAACATTTACATTTTAAAATTCTGTGAGCACAAAGCTGCAATATTTCAACTTACCATAAATGAACCTAAATATAATCATAATTTTATCCAGCATTTTTTCAAGTTCTTCATCAGTAGCTTCTTTGTTTCCTGCACGAAGCTTTGAATCCACATATTTTGCTACAAGCAAAAAAAAAAAGGAAAAGTTCCCTGAAAGATTTGAGTATGCAAATTCCTACACAGTTTGCTGCTAAGACTATACTATCATCCTTAAAAACAACAACAGGTTTCTCAACATTAAACAATAATTGTGAATATGTGTTACACTGGGTGACACGGGATCACTACAATCTAGATTTACACAAATATATACATACACAGAGTTAATTACGCAGTTAATATGCAATGGCATCTTAACAGGTTAAATTTAATCAAATAAATTTGTCAAATTATCTGTAACCCGATGTTTTACAAAATAAAGTTACCAGTTAAGTTGATGCTACTGAATATACACATATAAAGATAGCCAGATAACTAGCTGAGAAGGGTCACACAAATAGCAGGTGTAAGGATAAATCAGCACCACAATCCAGTTAACCATTTCCCTGACATGACTCCAATCCCTTCTACTTTTAGCCAGTTAACTTTGGGTATATTTAAATACACACTGATATTCTAGAAAAAAAAAGTGGCGGTAAGGGAGAAAACGGACAGCACTTAAATTTTATGAAACACTGACGATGACCTAGTAGCATCTTATTTCAGAAACATTTGCAAGGTATTAGCTCTAGGGAGGGGCTTAGAAATGTTAATGTTAAACAGCAGCAGTGCTGTTTAACAAAGGTTTCTTTTACAACAGTAATTTTGCTTAAGTTAGCATACAAATTTCTTTTGGTCTGCTGTTGTTTTAATGTTGAAATAAAAAGGATAATGATGTAATGCACTACCTGTCCCTCTGATCCCAGTCCCACCAACTTACTTAACTCCATTTCTCCCACTATCACCTCCTCAACCTCTCTCTTTCCACTGCAACTGTCCCTGACGCCTTCAAACATGCTGTGGTCACACCGCTCCTCAAAAAACTGTCATTGGACCCTTCCTGTCCTTCCAACTACCGTCCCACCTCCCTCTTACCCTTCCGCTCCAAGTTACTTGAGCGTGCTGTTCACAGCCGCTGTCTTTTCTTTCCTCTCATGCCATCCTTGATCTGCTTCAATCCGGCTTTCGCCCTCTACATTCGACTGAAACAGCGCTCACTAAAGTCTGTAATGATCTATTCCTCGCCAAATCCAAAGGCCATTAATCCATCCTTATCCTGCTCGATCTATCCGCTGCTTTTGACACTGTCAATCATAGTCTTCTTCTTGCCACACTGTCCTCGTTTGGATTTCAAGGCTCTGTTCTTCCCTGGTTCTCCTCTTATCTCTCCCACCGTACCTTCGGAGTATATTCTGGTGGATCGTCCTCCACCCCTGTCCCACTCTCAGTTGGAGTTCCTCAGGGATATGTCCTTGGGCCCCTTCTTTTTTCCATTTACACTTCTTCCCTGGGCTCTCTGATCTCGCCTCACGGTTTCCAGTACCATCTTTATGTCGACGACACTCAGCTCTACCTCTCCACACCTGACATTACTGCTGAAACCCAGGCCAAAGTTTCAGCCTGCTTGACCGATATAGCTGCCTGGATGTCACATCGCCACCTGAAACTGAACATGGCCAAAACTGAGCTTATTGTCTTTCCCCCCCAAGCCCACCTCGCCCCCCCCCATTCTCTATTTCAGTAGATGGCACCCTCATCCTCCCTGTTTCATCTGCTCGCAACCTAGGAGATCTTTGATTCCTCCCTCTCCTTTTCCGCTAACATCCAGCAGACGGCCAAAACCTGTCGCTTCTTTGTCTACAACATTAGCAAAATTCGCCCCTTCTTTTCTGAATACGCTACCAGAACCCTTATCCAAACCCTTGTCACCTCTCGCTTGGATTATTGTAATTTGCTTCTCACTGGTCTTCCGCTCAGCCATCTCTCTCCTCTCCAGTCTGTCCAAAATTCTGCAGCATGACTTATTTTCCACCAAAATCGTTTTACCCACACTAGCCCACTCCTCAAGTCACTTCACTGGCTCCCTGTCTGCTTCCGCGTTCAGTTCAAACTTCTCTTACCGACCTTTAAATGCATCCATTCTGCAGCCCCCCATTACCTCTCCTCTCTCATCTCTCCCTATATTCCTCCCTGTAAACTCCGCTCGCTGGACAAATCTCTCTTGTCGTCCCCCTTCTCCTCCACTGCTAATTCCAGGCTTCGTTCCTTTTCCCTCGCGGCACCTTATGCCTGGAATGGACTTCCTGAGCCTGTACGCCTTGCTCCATCTCTACCTGTTTTCAAATCTATGCTGAAAACCCACCTGTTCACCACTGCTTTTGGCTCCTAACCACTACTCAATTCCCCTATCCCACCCAGTACTTTCCTCGCCTTTGTCTTGTCTGTCTGTATTTTTAGATTGTAAGCTCTATCGAGCAGGGACTGTCTCTCTGTGTCATGTGTTCAGCGCTGCGTGCGTCTGGTAGCGCTATACAAATGTTAATAATAATAATAATGTAATGTTTAAATGAATGGGCTAAACCCCAGGAATTCAAATTCCACCTTCCCCATCAGCACTCTTTGTAACATGGGACAAGTCACTGCATCCTATTTCCTCAAGTATCCACTTGTGAGCTCTCTGGATAAGTATTTCTTGCACCTGAATTTGAATAATGATGTAAAGCCAAACTATTACATGAAAAATCTCTTGTAACTGAATATAACTCGCCTTGGAAAAAGGTGCAAGCTAAATGTTTTCAATACAAATTCAAAAATTAAGTCATTTTGGTTTTATGTTTGTATCCAAATTCCATCACTTAAGATATTTCTGTACACAGATCTGGAAATGGATGCAATTGTTAACTCAGGCCAACAAAACCTTGTGCACCTTGAGCGTGTTCTGCATAAATAAATACATAAATATTGTAATATCTGCTATCATAGTCATTGTACTGTATAGCATTCTGAACATTTACATAATACAGTACAAAAATAGACAGCTCACACACGGTTTATGCTATAACATTTCATTCTCCACCTCTCTTTCTAAATACATGGAAGTACTCTATGAATAATAAACCTGAAACAATAAATTGTACTCAGTCTTATCCCACATAGTAAACCAAAGGAATCAAATTCATGGTATCTGGAGCCTAACTGTGGGGATAAAAGAGTGGTTGGAATCCCCTGACAGGCATGCATTGCTCTTCTACTGAACCAGTTTAATGTAGCTGCACTATGAACAAGAATCTGACAGAACAGGACAGAATACCAATGAGTTCCGCTGGCTTATTTGGTCTCTTGTTAATGAAGGTTTCAAATGCTTCTTTCATGGCATTGACAAATTTTTCATTCTTCAAAAAGCAAACATCAATCACATGGTCTACTTTATCCTTAAAGTCCAGCAGTTCCTGCACCATGGTCTTATCCTTTTCTGGATTAATTACTATAGTGCTGCCAAAAGCCTGCCAAAGAAATAGAAAGATCAGACAATTAGAAAATCTAAAATTCCAAAACAAGTTAACGTGAAAGCCCTTTACCTTTACCCTCCATTTTTCAATTATCTAGCTTAAATCACTAAGGGGGTCTTTTACTAAAGCTCAGCTCGAGTTATTTGCAGCAGGGCCCATTTTATTCCTATGAGCTCTGCTGCAGATAACTTGAGCTAAGCTTTAGTAAAAGACCCCCCTCTGCTCCTATCTCAAGTCTTACCGGTTTAACATTATATGATGCATTTTACTTTCTGTTAATATATTTTGAACATTTTTATTTATTTGGATTTTGCTCACACCTTTTTCAGTAGTAGCTCAAGGTGAGTTACATTCAGGTACACTGGATATTTCTCTGTCCCAGGGGGGCTCACAATCTAAGTTTGTACCTGAGGCAATGGAGGGTTAAGTGACTTGCCCAAGATCACAAGGAGCAGCAGTGGGATTTGAACCGGCCACCTCTGGATTGCAAGACCGGTGCTCTAACCACTAGGCCACTCCATGTTCATGTTTTTCTAATTGTTATGTCAGCTGCACTGAATCAGAGTTCTACTCGGGCTAATGTGGGATATGCCATAAATAAATAAATAAAATTAATTAATTTATCCATATTGTTATCAAGTTCTGCATTCAGTATCAATGATAAAGCACGCATTTTCCAAGATGGTGCTGCCAAGGCTAAGTGAGTGGGAATCACGCCTGTCTCTTTTAACAGGTACATGCTACAGTGTGTGAGTGGGTGTGTGTGGGGGGGGGGGGGGGCATGAGGGTTGCTACTAAATACCAAGCATTTTATTTATTTTGGAGCCGGAGGGAGGGAGGGAGGGAGGGAGGGAGAGAGAGAGAGTGCTGCTATATGCCAGGGACAATTCAGAAATTGATCGGGTGCTCCTTCCAAAATGCACTCCCAAGATCTCCTCAGGAGCGTAGGTCGCACTACTGCACAGGCTCATAGCTGTGGACTAAATGCTTTTCAGGACGCTGCTCCCAGCAGCAAAGGAAGGTGTCTGCAATCCGAAGTTCCCTTGGCCAGGTCTATGAGAGACACCCCCTCACTACTCACAGTGCTGGTGGAAGACCTCACTTGCAACCACACATTGAAAAAATACAAATGTTCTCAATGCCCTTATCTTGGGTTTAGATTTAAATGTTAAAACCTCTAGCTGAAAGAAATCAGTTTTGGGGGGGGGGGGGGGCCTAATTATCCCCTTCCACTGAAGCCTGCACCCTGAAGCAGTGGCATAGATGCGGAGGGGGGGGGGGGAGGTCTTGGCCCCATCCAGAACTGCAGCACCCCTTTACCTTTGCTGGTGGGGATGCTGAAGCCCTGCCAACCAAATACAGTGCTATTGCTCCCCTCCTCTTCATGCTGATTTCTTAACACAGAAGTCAGCGGCTGAATGCACACCATCTGCGTTAAGAAATCAGAATGAGGAGGAAGGGAGCAGCTTGGGCACCTTATTTATTTGGCTGATGGGGCCTCGGCATCCCTGCCAGCAAAGACATATTTAACGTGTGTGCATCGGAGGGGGAGGAGGGGAGAGGTGGTGTTGCCCTCCACCAGTCCACCCATGGGTGCCCCCAAAAATGGAGGGACGGCTCTGCCCATGTCCTGAACTGCATTCCAAAAATTACCCTCTGGCACGTGAGCCGAGCTGATAGGAAAGACTGGAGCTTTGGCCTATTGTTCTGAAAAGAAGTAGTGCTGCAGGCTGAACTCTTAAGTTTCTAAACCAAGCTCCCTCAAGAACAGCCAAAGAAAGGGGTGCATGCTCCCACCCGCTTCCCACTTACTGCTAGAGTAGCATGGAACAAATGCTGCAGAGTTCCGATGCCTTAAGGTAAGAAAGCAACTTGACAACCAGTTATTTAAATCCCTCTCAGGGAAAGTAAAAAAAACAAAAAACAACCCCAACAACAACAACAAACCCCCCCCCCCCCAACAGTGAGTAAGAACTCAGATCCCAACAGGCTCATTTTCGAAAGAGAAGGACGCCCATCTTTTGACACAAATCGGAAGATGGGCGTCCTTCTCACAGGGTCATCCAAATCGGTATAATCGAAAGCTGATTTTGGGCGTCTCCAACTGCTTTCCGTTGCAGGAACGGCCAAAGTTCAAGGGGGCGTATCAGAGGCGTAGCGAAGGCGGGACCTTGGGCATGCCTAACACATGGACGCCCTTGACCCATAATGGAAAAAAAAAGGGCGTCCCTGACGAGGGACGTCCTCAACAAAACTTGGGCGTCCCTTTTGATTATGCCCCTCCATGTATCAAATTAAATTAGCTTTTTGTTTTTGAGTTTACAACTTTAAGTGATGTACTCCTTTGCTCAAATTTCACACAGGAGCTGCTTCAGCAACCAATCCAAGAGCTGTATAGTCTGCCCATCATCTGCTGGAGACAGAGAAATACGTAGCATCTAAGTCTGTATGGCGCCCGTATGGGGTGAAGCATGCATAACTTCATTTTTTTCCTCTATCTCCATCCGTTGGCTGATGGGCACAACCCACAGGTTCTGGACTGGTCTGAGAAGTATGCTAAGGAAAAGCCCATTGGTAAATTAGACCCTGACTGGTAAAAATAATAATTAACCTCCCTCAGAATTAAAATGCTTGAAGATGCAATCTAAACACACACAGACAAGATCGATCTATGGAAAGAATTAAAAAAAAAAAAAAAAAAAAAAAAAGACTGGCATGTGGGTTAAGCAGGTAAGGTCCCATCCTATAAGAAGGCTCTGAGCATAAAAAACCTGTAGTAGAGGAACCTTTTCCCAGTTGCATGGTTAATAGTACCAGGCAACAACTATTCTGCTCATCTACAGCAGGCTCCCATCTCCCCCACCCCCCTAAATCTGCCAAAAAGAGAATCTCTGACAAACACCTGTATTCAGGCCTTCTGCCTTACCAGCAAGAGAGGAGCATTTTTGTACTCCCATGGATATTGACTCTCTGGAATCACTATCTGAAGTCATGTAGAACGAGAGGACATGAAATGAGATTGAAGGGGGGCAGACTCAAGAAAAATGTTAGGAAGTATTTTTTCACGGAGAGAGTAGTGGATGCTTGGAATGCTCTCCCGCGGGAGGTGGTGGAAATGAAAACGGTAACGGAATTCAAACATGCGTGGGATAACCATAAAGGAATCCTGTGCAGAAGGAATGGATCCTCAGGAGCTTAGTCAAGATCGGGAGGCGGGGCTGGTGGTTGGGAGGCGGGGATAGTGCTGGGCAGAGTTGTACCGTCTGTGCCAGAGCTGGTGGTGGGAGGCGGGGCTAGTGCTGGGCAGACTTATACGGTCTGTGCCAGAGCCGGTGGTGGGAGGCGGGGCTAGTGCTGGGCAGACTTATACAGTCTGTGCCACAGCAAATGGTTGGGAGACGGGGATAGTGCTGGGCAGACTTATACGGTCTGTGCCCTGAAGAACACAGGTACAAATCAAAGTAGGGTATACACAAAAATTAGCACATATGAGTTATCTTGTTGGGCAGACTGGATGGACCGTGCAGGTCTTTTTCTGCTGTCATCTACTATGTTACTATGAGGCTCATTTTCAAAGCACTTAGCCTCCCAAAGTTCCATAGAAACCTATGGAACTTAGCCTCCCAAAGTGCTTTGAAAATATGCCTCTATGTGTGACTTTCATACATGCCAATTCTAACCTTCTTCAACATATGTTGCTCCTCTTTTGAGATGACTAATTCACCCAATGTGCTGGGAGATCTTGAGCCTGATCAGGAAAAGAGGAGTTGCTAATATAGAAAATCATTCAATATAAATGTTCTGATGAGACACTAAATCCCAGACTTAGGCATTTTAATGAGCAAAACAGTGTTTATGATTTCACTTGGTTAATTAACTTAAAAGCATAAACACCTCATGCAAATTTTATTTTCTTGTGCAATTCTTTTTTTATTTTTTTACATATATTTTATTAGTTTTCAAGGGCAACCACGTACCAATAGACAACAAAGACATAACTGTTGCTCATAATAAATCAAAAGAAGCAAACAAGAATCACTATACAAATAGCAGTGTCAAGCACCTAGTAAGTATAGTGCTCCCCCCACCCCAATACCCCCTATCATGAAATGCCTAGCCACCTCGCGGCCACTTAGAAGTTCTATCCCCAAAACAGCTCAGGTTTGCCTGCACCTACCACTTGTGCTCTACACTAGCACCCTCCTCCCACTGACTGGGTCCCAACGGCCTCTTGGAAAGTCTCCTGCTCTCAAATTATTTCCCAGTGATTTCTAGGACACTGGGGCCACACTCCCAGGGGTCCCACAGCTCCCAGAAAGAACCCACAGACCCAAACCACCAGGATTCTTAGTCAGTCCAGACAAGCAGAGGAAATAAACTATAAAAGGTTTATTGTCATAAAACTATTGACCAGTGAACTATAAAACAGATAGAACAAAAACAGCACATAGGTAACAAACAGGATTAATTATAAAACTATCTAAACATTTTATCACTACCTAAAGAGTGCCTGTTAAGTACAGGAAATACAGCTGTTCACAAGTTACAGAATATAACTGATCACAGGGTCTCGGTAGAGAGGTCTTTCTCCCTCTACTTCTAAACTGAGACTAACAAAATACCTCACAATTACCGTAAATGGGAAGAAAACACTTACTTCTGGTACAGCTTTAAAAAAAAAAAAAAAGACAATTGCCATCTGCTGGCCAATTAGGAGAAATACATGTCATCAGTAAGATAATTACAAGAAAGACATGTCATCAGCAAAACAATACACTTCATAGGCTCAGGAACCCACTGTTCCCCCCCCCCCCCCCCCCCCCCACTTATTCCATCTCCCAAAATCTGAGAATACCACAGTGCTAAGCTATTTAAAATGCAACTATGAACCATTGAGGTCAGAGTCCCAAAAAGGTGAGCATGTTTTAAGGTAACGATCACCCTAAGAAGGGGATAGGTCCAGAATTCCTTTGCGCTCCAAGATACACAGTGTAATCATAGAAGATCTAATGTGCCACAGTGGGTGGGTCTGATGAGAGCCAAATGAATAGGATGACTTTTTTAGTCAACAGAGCCGAGCGTTTAAGAAAGGCTTGCATACCAGCAAGGGCCTGGTCCTGCAACTGAAACACATCAAACAATAGCTGAGGAGTTGGTATTCAGCATACATGCTAGAACTGTGAAACATGGATGCACAATTGAATCCAAAACCATGAGATAAGGCAGTGTGCTCTGGTTCTTGAAAACTTAGGGCAGTCATCAACAGATTACAATATGGCACGAAAAGCTCCACAAGGAGATACATAAAGTCAAATAAAAAACTTAAAAAATTGCAATTCCCACAGTGAGGCACTCTGTAGTTTTGTATACATTTATGTGGACTTTGGACATACAGGGCCAAATCCCCCAACCATTTCTGGGCAAGTGTGGCATAATCATAATCATATTCCAGCAATGTCTCTCTTAAATAGCCATGATAATATTTGAGTGGTATAGAGAATTGTGCATCTAAGCCAAACATTGTGAGAAAGTTCTCTCATACTGCAGAAGGCAACGAAGCATATCGCAAACAATGCTTTAACTGGGCATAAACAAATTTATCGTTAGGGGGTCAAACCAAGGTTAGCTCACAAGTCCTCAAAAGGTTTAAGAGTGCCCTTATCAGTCAAGGCCTGGTGAAGATTAAAAAATAAATAAATAAATAAATCACCCAGACTTCCAATGCCTAAAAAAAAAAAAAAGGGGGAACTCCTCCTTCACCAGAAACGCTGTATTCCCCAAGAAAGGCAAGAGAGGAAACAACCCATTGGTCAGACTGTGAAATTGGCAAAGCCAACACCATTGCTTTGCACAGTGGTAGAAAGAGGGTGGCAAAATATGGAGGCGTCCTGGAGTCAACAACTAAAATGGTGCAGTAGCAATAATTTACATTCAGTCTCAGTGCAGGAAAATAATTCAGTTGTGACACCAATGTGTAATATGCCACAGGCAACAACTGAGAAAAGTTTTAAACTCAGCACGCCCAGGCCCCCCTGCAATCAGGGGAGTCACAGATGAGACGCAGAGTGGGAACGGCAACCCCTCTAAACGGTGTAAAAACTTATCCTTGTGCGTTAAAAAAGTGGAAGGACCTGAAAAACACAGGTCCAGTTAGGGACAATGATCATATTATAAAGAGCTATATGATCCATTAAAGAGTAGTAAGGCCTGCCACATCCAAAGGGTGGATCTTGTGGACTCACAAAGGGAACAAAGGTTATTTTCATGTCATTGTTTTAAGTGCGAGATGTCAACCCCTAAGTACTTAAGTTTGTTGGGTATCCACTGTAAAGGGAATTTGCCCACCCAGTGCTGACAAATAGTCTGGATAGGCAAAGCTACAGATTTCTGTAAGTTAAGCCAAACCCCAGAAAAGCAGAGAAATTTGGCAAGGATCTCCAAAAGCTGGGTCAAGGAAGGTTGGGAGTTAGAAGGATGTCATTGACGAATGACAGCACTTTGACCAACATATGAGAGAGAACAATACCTGAAACATCCGGGTCATGAGTAATGGAACACACCAGGGGCTCTAAGTACAACAAAAATAGCTGTGAAGATAATGGACACTTGTGCGGCGTGTAGCCTTAATGACTGAAAATGAGGAAGTGCGAATTCCATTAACCACAAGGGCCGTTGTAGCAGAAGCACATAACGTTAAGACTGCTTTTAAAACTCCCTGCCCCTACATAGCGTAAGACCTGAAACAGATAATCCCAGTGGACGTGGTCACACCCCAGAACGAACCCAACCGGGTGCTCACCTATAAAGTAAGGGATATGCAAGGCCAAACAATCTGCCAAAATCCTGGCTAAAATCTTCATGTCTACGTTTAATAAGGAAATAGATTGAAAGGACTCTTACCAGGTTTAGGTATCAAAGTAATGAGAGCCTCATTGGACCTGTGAGAAAACGAGCCCTGAAAAATAACCAAATCATAATAGACTGTCAATGGGGCACAAAGATGTGTGGCTAATAACTTTTGGTATTCAGGAGAAAACCCATCAGATCCAGGCACACTGCCAGAGGAGAAAAGTTTAATTGCCTGCTGGACTTCTGTCGCATAAAGTGGGGCGCCCAATTGAGCTTGCATTTCCAAAATGAGCACAAGCAAACCTGAATCCTCTAGATAATCCAATAAGGAGAGGCCCTACAGACTTGGGACCGCAGAGTATACATGGTAGAAATAATCATAAAAAAAAAGATGGGCTATATCTGCAGGGCAATGAACACGAGAGCTGTCGGAGGCCAGAAGGGAAGGAACGAATCTAAATGGTAACCAAGCCTTGGCTACCCTGGACAACATCTTGCCTGCCTTATTCCCAAATTATGGTATTGGAAATGGTGATAAAGCAAGATTTCTTAGTTCACTCATGAATGAGAGAGTTCAAGGTGGCTAAATTAGTCATCACAGCGTCTCGACTGGTAACAAAAGAACATTTCAGGTAAGCCTGCTTAGCTGTCTTATTGCAGTTTTCTAAGAGAAGACTGCCTTGCGTAAGTCTTTTAGCCTGGGCACACATACAACTTACAATATCCCCGCAAATAACTGCCTTGGAGGCCTCCCAGAACAATATGGCTGTATCTAAGTGGGTGGTAGTCTCGGAATACAGACCCCATTTTTGCACCAAAAAGTCTTGGAACCCACTATCCTGGCTCAAATATGATGGAAACTTCCAGTAGCCCTGTGAGGCCTCACAAGTCCCAACTCGATATCCACCCAGAGAAGGGTATGGTCAGAGACTTCAATAGGGCCTAGTGTCACCTCACCCAAAACCCTAGAAAAGACGAATGTAGAAATCAGAATGTAGTCTATCCGAGACAATGTGCTATGGATCGTGGATAAATGTATAATTGCACAATGTGGGATTGAGCAGATGCTGAGAGTCCATAAGACTGAGCATTTTACAAAGATATGGCAGATCTTTACCACTCCCCAGAGCACTACACGCTCAAGGAGATGAGCAATCTAGTTGGGAGTCAAACACTTGATTAAAATCCCCTAGCAAAATCCAGGGAGCATTGTCAAACTGAAGTGTCATTTGCACAAGTAATTGAAAAAAGGTAGGATCGTAAGTGTCAGGCTCGTACACTGCACAAAGATAATATTCCTGGCCCATAAAACTAAGGTGAAGTAAAACATAGCAGCCCTCTGTGTCCTCGCCCAACCAGGATATGCAGGGCAAACCCTTCTTCAAAAGGATGGCCACACCTCTGCAATGGCCCACCGACAAGGAAAAAACACTCCCCACTCACTGTTGACGTAATTTGAGGTAATCCTCATCAGACAGCTTTGTCGCCTGCAAACAAGTGATAGAAGCTTTGTGGTGTTTTAACAAGGTGAGAATCTTGTAACCCTTAACTGGGGAAGTAATCCCTGAGACAGTCCAAGAAATTATTCTAGGGGCAAGAGTGTTAGTCATAACACCTGTCTTGTGGGTGAGGTTCACGAGCTGACCAAAACTGAAAAAGCCCGGGTTGCCTAGTCTCAACCCGAGTAGCCCAAGTGGAACTCAATGACAAAAAACAAAACAGAAGACACCAAGGGGCACAGAAAAGGACCCCCCCCCCCACCCTTTAGAAGGGAGATAGCAAAAAATCAGCATAGCATAGCACAGCACACTTGCCAGAACTTACAGGAATACAAACCCACCCCTACCTCCTCCCCGCCAAACCCCACCCCTATCCCTCTCCCACCTCCCATGCCCTCCTCTCCCCCACTATTCACAGAGAACTGCACCTCACCCACCAAACGTGAGCAAGACAGCAGGTCACTGCAGCAACGCTATCGGGTGTTCCTTCTCCAAAGGAGCCAAAGTAACTTGAAGGCATAAACTGTTCACACACTTTCCGCTGAAGCAAAGTCCTGTGATACAATAGGCTCTCACCCATGGAAACCCACGGATCATCATCCAAAAAGAAGAGAGACTGATAGGACGCAGGTACAAATCTCCCGTGGAATTATAGTACCTGCCAGGCCACACATCTAGGGCCCATCTAAAGAGTCAGTCAGGTGGTGTTAGATATACTGAGTCAGTCAAATACCCCTCCCCTCTCCGGGGATGTATAAGCGATCCATTGCGGAACACTTTAAAAATGGCAGGATACTGTAGCATGAATCAAAGTTTCCTCTCCACCAGCTGAGCACAGGCAGATGAAAAAGCTTCTCCGTGAGCACTGCTGAATGATCTTGGAAGATTTTTATCAGTTCATCAAATTTTGTGTCCTCTTGGCATCCATTATATAAGTGCAGCACTCTGGCTTTCTGCGTATCATCAATAGAATTTATCAATTACAACTCGGGGGCGCAGGTCATGGGTACGCTGTGGGCCAATACAATGAGCATGTTCCAAATGTACAGTGTCACAGTCATCAGCCAGGTTTGTAAAGTCTGGCATCAATTCTGGAAAACCTACAAACTGCACATTTTCCCTTCTAGAATGGTTTTCGAGGTAGTGGAGCTTCTGCTGTTGCAATCACTTAAGTTCCTCAAGTCAGGTCAATTCCGCGGCCTGTGTCTGTACGGGGTCCTCGACATCCGACACCCTGGCCTCTAACTCGCCTGTGCACTGCATGAGCTCCAGTGTTAAGCTGGTAAGACCTGAAAGCTGTTTCGAGAGGTGTGTGAACCTGCAATCCAGGGTGCGCACCATTGAATCAGTGATGAAGGCCTTCTATCCCTGCAGCTGGGAAGTGGGGTGGGTGGGGGGAAAGAGTCCACCATATTGACATCCAGCACACAACCCCGGTTGTCCTTTCACCTCGGTAACTTAAGGGCATTGCCAAAGATGACCCGGTGAGGTATCTGTCCATACACTTTAAAGATGGCACTGGGTGTCGAAAGAAGTTTTAAAAATTGTACAGGGAGTGCAGATTAGGCTCGACTGGGGAAAGGCGCCTGGGCAGCTCTCAGGAAATGCATCTGGAGCTGCTCACAGCATCATGAGACCCCTTTCTTGTGCAATTCTAAATAGAATATTTACTTAAACTAATTTGATGCAAGTCAAAAAATAATAAAATTACAAACAGCTTTGTACAAAACCGTCTGCTAAAAGCTGTACAGCTATCAGACTTTTACCCATCTATAAATCTGCCTGAACATTCCATCCCATAGTAACATAGTAGATGACGGCAGAAAAAGACCTGCACGGTCCATCCAGTCTCCCCAACAAGATAAACTCATATGTGCTACTTTTTGTGTATACCCTACCTTGATTTGTACCTGTCCTCTTCAGGCCACAGACCGTATAAAAGTCTGCCCAGCACTATCCCCGCCTCCCATCAGCCCCGCCTCCCACCGCGGGCTCTGCCACCCAACCTCGGCTAAGCTCCCCACCACCGGCTCTGCCACCCAATCTCGGCTAAGCTCCTGAGGATCCATTCCTTCTGAACAGGATTCCTTTGTGTTTATCCCACGCATGTTTGAATTCTGTTACCGTTTTCTTTTCCACCACCTCCCACTGCCAAATTATCAGGCAACTGGCAAGCAGTAGTTGTTGAAGTCCATTTATGGCAATCCTACTGGAGAAATTCAGGATGGCCGTAAAGGTACTGGTCTATATTGTTTTAGCATGGACAAGGGAAATGGCCTCTCTTAAGACATGTCCAATTAGTTTTCTAAATGCCTGGAATTTGGTCCATGCTCTCTGCTGGGCTTCGATTGCTTTCCTTTCTAACCAGACTCTGCCCTTCATTCACCTCATTTTCTCTGCTGTCTATGTTCTCTTCTGTTTCCTTCCTTGCCACTTCCACATCCCTCTTCGCATTCATTCTCTGCACTTGATCCTAGTCACATTTCATATCACAGTCAAACTGTGAATAATCACTTTTAAGAACAGTTTCTCTTTTCCTCCTTTTTCCGTCGAAATGTTGCAGCTCTGCAACTCACATTTTCCTTGTGCTCCATGCACAGATGCAAAACGCAGCTTGTTTTGCATATCTTCCCTACTTTTATTTCTGATATGCAAGATGCCCCCTCCCAGTCCAAGATGAAAACTCACTTTCATCCAGCGTACCCCCAACACTTAAGTCCTCAAAAGCTTCCTTCCTCTGGTTCACTTAACATATTTGTGCACTATACTGTAATGGTGGATTGTTTTACTGGGAGTAGGGCACAAAATTAAAACAGAAAATAAAATGTATTGCAAGTATACCCTTGCATATCATTTAAATCTGTTGAAATTATCTTTTCAGCCCTACTCTGCTCTTGCTTCAACCTCAGTATTTACTATAAAACTTATACCAACTGTGCATTGGCAACAACTTCGACATTGCAACAGCAGCCCTATAGCACCATACCTTGATGTATTCAATCCAGTTCTGTAATAGAACCTGTACACCACCCCGCACTCTGCTGAATAACTGATAGAGCAGTGACAAGTCCTGGATTCGGTTTTCATCTAAAAGATGGTTTAAACCTGTATTGAGAATTATTAACAGGCATTAGACACCAAATCATATGTTAGCCACATCATCACTGAAACGTTCACTCAGAGAACCTCAAATCTCTGGAAAATCCAAATCAACCAGCAGGACCAGGCCAAATCTGGTTTTCCAGCACCATAACAAACTATTGCATATGGGTAAATATTTGGTTTGACCTGGCTCTATAAAGCTTGAAGGACCTTAGTCTGACTCAGTAGGGCTTATCTTTATGTTCTTAGTATGAAGCATTACCTTTCTGAAGGACCGCTGTTAAATGTTCGCCTAGAAGTTGCTTTTCTACAGTGGCAATTAATGGTTTCCTAGAATAAAGAAGGTCCGATTATCTCTCTAGGAAAGCCAAAATGTAAAGATAAACAAAAACAGACTGCCTTTGAGAAGCCCCCTCCCCCTCCCCAAAAGAGAGGCAAGCTAGGCCATGCCCTGCTTTCCACAAGGTGTTTAAAGAAATAGAAGCAGTCAGTATTCAAAAGCACTTATGCTGTCAGTGGAGGTTGTGCCGATCCAATACAAATAAATCAAACTTAATTCCTGGAAGATGAAAATATAAATTATTTGGCCAAAGTAAACCATCTATAAAGGGGGCAGCGTTTGGGGCATTCCAGGAAGAGCACCGCTTACACATATTCTGCCTAATATTCAGTGGCATTTATCCAGGTAGCAGTAGCTGCTAAGTGCTGCTGATCGGGGCCATAATTGGATAATGCTAATGAAAATCCAGGTAAGGCCCCTGCAAATCCCTGAAAACTGTCCTGATACTATCCAGGGAGGGGGAGGGGTCTGAGCAGAGCTAGAATTTATCCAGGTACTGATAATATTTAGTGCCAGTACCCAGATAGCTATCCAGGCAACTAAGACAGAGAAAAAGGCTGCCTGGATAGCAACCCTAGGAACGAAGGCGTTGGAGCAGACACAGTGGTAAGAACATAGAAGACTTTATTGATAAATAGATTTTAAAAAGTGCCCCTGTGCGCACCAACAGTGAAAATGTGTGCCATAAAACCTGTGTGTGTATTTTCAGGCCAGCTTTTTTTTTTCCCCTAAGAGGTCACTTATGCACTTCTAAAATACCAGCATTTACACATTTCTTACTACCTTTTGAATTGAGTGTCACGTGTATGATTATCTCCCAGTTGGTGAGATGTTATACGTGTGTGTGCCCGATGCAAAGAGCTCCTAGCTCTCAGAGAATGTGTCCGTTCTCTTGAGGCTAGAGTAGCAGACTTGGTGGAGCTGAGGGAGACAGAAAGGTACATAGAGGAGACCTACAGGGATGTTGTAGAGAAGTCCCACCTCCAGTCTTTTAGCCCCTGTACTACCTTGGAGGAGGGAGGTCTCCTAGAAGGAGAGCATCACCCTGGTGAAGTAGGAAGTACTCCTGTAGCCAGGACCTGCCCACCAGGGGATGTACTATCCTCTCGCACCGAGGATATGTCTCCAAGTGCTGACTGGGATTCAAATTCTATGTGTAAAGGGGAAAAGGATAGTGATAGGAGTGTACTACCATCTGCCTGTCCAGGATAAACATACGGATGCAGAAATGTTAAAGGAAATTAGGGACACAAACAAACTGAGCAACACAATAATAATGGGTGATTTCAATTACCCCAATATTGACTGGGTAAATGTAACATTGGGGCATGCTAGGGAGGTAAAATTCCTTCATGAAATCAAGGACAGCTTTATGGAACAGCTGGTACAGGAACCAACGAGAAGGAAAAATTCTAGACCTAGTCCTTAGTGGAGCACATGATCTGGTGCGGGAGGTAATGGTGCTGGGGCAGCTTGATCAGTGATCATAATATGATCGGATTTGATATTAGCTTTGAAGTAAGTATACATAGGAAATCAAATACATTAGCGTTTAACTTTAAAAAAGGAGACTATGATAAAATGACAAGAACGGTAAAAAACAAAAACAAAAAAAAAACTTAGAGGAGCAACTGCAAGGGTCAAAAATTTACATCAGGCATGGATGCTGTTCAAAAAAAACACCATCCTGGAAGCCCAGGCCAAATATATTCTGCGTATTAAAAAAAGGAGGACTGAAGACCAAACAACAGCCGGCATGGTTAAAAAGCGAGGTGAAGGAAGCTATTAGAGCTAAAAGAAAATCCTTCAGAAAATGGAAGAAGGAACCAACTGAAAATAATAAGAAACAGTATAAGGAATGTCAAGTCAAATGCAAAGCGCTGATAAGGAAGGCTAAGGGGGACTTAAAAAAAAAAAGACTGCGTTGGAGGCAAAAACACATAGTAAAAAATTTTTTTAGGTACCGTATTTTTCAGACTATAAGACGCACCGGACCATAAGACGCACCTAGGTTTTAGAGGAGGGAAATAGGAAAATTTTTTTTTCCTTTTTCCCTCCTCTAAAACCTAGGTGCTCCGGTGCGTCTTGTCCGAATCCCTCCCTCCGAGTTTGGGCTCGCCCTCCCCCCAGCCCTGTCACCACTTCTCCCTACTCAAGTCACGCGATCTTCCCTGGTGGTCTAGTGACGTCGGGGCAGGAAAGAGCCCCCTCTTTCCTGCCCAGCGCGCTGCTCTCCGTCCTCCTGTATGCTGCCTGACGGTCTCGGCGAGATTCAAAATGGCCGCCGAGAATTGAAGTCTCGGCGGCCATTTTGAATCTCGCCAAGACCGTCAGGCTGCATACAGGAGGACGGAGAGCAGCGCGCTGGGCAGGAAAGAGGGGGCTCTTTCCTGCCTCGACGTCACTAGACCACCAGGGAAGATCACGTGAGTAGGGAGAAGTGGTGACAGGGCCATCCCGAACTCGGAGGGCGGGCGGGCGATCAATCCCGAACTCGGAGGGAGGGAGGGAGGGAAATCTCTACCTTCACTACTATAAGACGCATCCCCCATTTTCCTCCCAAATTTGGGGGGAAAAAGTGCATCTTATAGTCTGAAAAATACGGTATATTAAAAGCAGGAAGCCGGCAAAAGAATCGGTTGGACCGCTAGATGACTGAGGAGTAAAAGGGGTGATCAGGTAAGACAAAGCCGTAGTGGTGAGATGAAATGAATTCTTTGCTTCGGTCTTCACCGAGGAAGATTTGGGTGGGATACCAGTGCCGGAAATGGTATTCGAAGCCGGAGTCAGAGAAACAATGAATTTTCTGTAAACCTGGAGGACGTAAGGGGGCAGTTCTACAAACTGAAGAATAGCAAATCTCCTGGACCGGATGGTATTCATCCCAGAGTACTGATAAAATTGAAAAATGAGCTTGCGGAGCTTTTGTTAGTAACATGTAATTTATCCTTAAAATCGAGCTTGGTACCGGAAGATTGGAGGGTGGCCAATGTAACACCGATTTTTAAAAAAGGTTCCAGAGGAGATCCAGGAAATTATAGACCGGTGAGTCTGACCTTGGTGTCGGGCAAAATGGTAGAGACTATTATTAAGAATAAAATTACAGAGCATATTCAAAAGCATGGATTAATGAGACAAAGTCAACATGGATTTAGTGAAGGGAAATTGTGCCTCACCAATCCTCTACATTTCTTTGAAGGGGTGAACAAACATGTGGATAAAGGTGAGCCAGTTGATATTGTGTATCTGGATTTTCAGAAGGCGTTTGACAAAGTACCTCATGAAAGACTCCAGAGGAAATGCAGAGAGTCATGGGATAGGAGGTAGTGTTCTGTTGTGAATAAAAAACTGGCTAAAAGATAGAAAACAGAGAGTAGGGTTAAATGGTCAGTATTCTCAATGGAGAAGGGTAGTTAGTGGGGTTCCCCAGGGGTCTGTGCTGGGACCGCTGCTTTTTAACATATTTATAAATGACCTAGAGATGGGAGTAACTAGTGAGGTAATTAAATTTGCTGATGACACAAAGTTATTCAAAGTCGTTAAATCGCGGGAGGATTGTGAAAAATTACAAGAGACCCTTACGAGACTGGGAGTCTAAATGGCAGATGACGTACAACCACCTGAACTTCCGGAAATCACTAAAAACCAACCTGTCCAAGAAGGCATACCCAATCGACCCAACCTAAGTGCCTAAACCTTGCAACACAATGAAACCAAAGCTTGAAATAGACTCTACACAACTCTTCCTCTCTATTCCCCAATGTGTCTATAACACATGAACCATACACGTCCACAACAACTCTCTGTATGTTTCTCTACCGGAAATAGCATACACCTCTAGGGTATATGTAAGCCACAATGAGCCTGCAAAAAGGTGGGAAAATGTGGGATACAAATGTAACAAATAAATAAAATAAAAAATAAATAATGTGAGCAAGTGCAAAGTGATGCATGTGGGAAAGAGGAACCCGAATTATAGCTACGTCATGCAAGGTTCCACGTTAGGAGTCAAGGACCAAGAAAGGGATCTAGGTGTCGTCGTCGATGATACGTTGAAACCTTCTGCTCAGTGTGCTGTTGCGGCTAAGAAAGCAAATAGAATGTTAGGTATTATTAGGAAAGGAATGGAAAACAAAAATGAGGATGTTATAATGCCTTTGTATTGCTCCATGGTGCGACCACACCTCAAATATTGTGTTCAATTCTGGTCGCCACATCTCTAAAAAGATATAGTGGAACTAGAAAAGGTGCAGAGAAGGGCAACAAAAATGATAAAGGGGATGGGATGACTTCCCTATGAGGAAAGGCTAAAGCAGCTAGGGCTCTTCAGCTTGGAGAAAAGGTGGTTGAGGGGAGATATGATAGAGGTCTATAAAATAATGAGTGGAGTTGAACGGGTAGATGTGAAGCGTCTGTTCACGCTTTCCAAAAATACTAGAACTAGGGGGCATGCGATGAAGCTACAATGTAGTAAATTTAAAACGAATCGGAGAAAATGTTTCTTCACTCAACGTGTAATTAAACTCTGGAATTCGTTGCCAGAGAATGTGGTAAAGGTGGTTAGCTTAGCGGAGTTAAAAAAAAAAAAAGGTTTGGACCGCTTCCTAAAGGAAAAGTCCATAGACCATTACTAAATAGACTTGGGAAACTCCACTATTTCTGGGATAAGCAGTATAAAATGTTTTGTACTTTTTTGGGATCTTGCCAGGTTATTTGTGACCTGGATTGGCCACTGTTGGAAACAGGATGTTGGGCTTGACGGACCTTTGGTCTTTCCCAGTATGGCAATACTTATGTACCTAAAAATAGGAAGTGCCTTACAAGTAACCCCCTAAATGTCTAAATTTAGCATCTAGATAAGCCATACAATAGCAGGTGTAACTTGAAATGTAATTTGGATAGTCCAAGTTGTGTGCATATTCAGTGGCACTGTCTAAATGGAGGGTATCTCTAATATGACTTGAATGCTTTCTAGTAGGTGTCTCAAATTATTCACTTTCTCATTTATTTATATACAATCACTCTTTTTAATAGTTGTAAGAGCAGATCCATTTATAATTCAGAGCTTTTTGTGCCACATGGGTAACTGAACAGACTTTCTTTCACATTATTTCTAGTGCTTTAACTTCACAATTTGTTACATAAAGGTGCTCATTTTCAAAGCACATAGACTCAAAGTTGCATAGGTCTATGTGCTTTGATAATGAGCCTCTAAATGATTGTTTTTCAAAGGCTGAGCCAATGTTAAAACTGGAAAAGTTCTGCTTCTTCAACCAACATCAAAGTTGACAAAAATAGGATTATAAATGTATTTACACTAAAAAAAAAAATTTTGAAACAAAATATTCAGTTCTCTGGGTATCTAGCATACATTTTTATCTGGCTATGTTTGTTGCTGGCACAGTTGCGTCAGTCTTTGGCTAACAGAGTTTTGTGTCATTTTCATAGCCATGGGTGACATTTGTATAAAAAAGTCATAACCGTCCACTTACTGAGTACTTTGATCTAGATATGTGATAATCCGATCTGCTTCTTCTTCAAGTCTTTTGTTGACATGATGAAGATATTCTGGGACCTGCACAGTTTTATAAAGTAAAAAATCTTGTACATTTATTTTTTTCTCTCGAAGTGAATAGTTCAGAGTGAAGTGCTGGAAATTGAAACAAACAGCTATGCAATAACTGGGACTGAAAATATGCTTCGATGCCTCCAGCTGCCAGAGGAGCAGCTAGGATTTATATTTGGTTTCAGTCTGAGAGTGCCCATCCTGCTTACAGAATTCCAAGGATAGACAGAAACCTGCTCCAGCTGCATATACTTCCTTATTGAACCTAGCTCAGAGGATGGCACTTCTTTGGCTACTGATTAATGCATGTAGCAGCTAAATTCTATCTCCAGATATGCACAGTTCACCATTATTACTTCAGTAAAAAAAAAAAAAAAACTAGAGGGAGGTAAAGGCCCAACTATAAATTTGTACTATCTAGATAGAGGAGTGTGGTAGCCGTGTTAGTCCACTCTTAAGGTTATCAATAGAAATCAAACAAAATAAAACTTGAAAAAGAAAATAAGATAACTTAATACATTTCTTGATTAGCTTTCGAAGGTTGCCCTTCTTCGTCAGATCGGAAATAAGCAAATGTGCTAGCTGACAGTGTATATAAGTGAAAACATTCAATCATTACTATGACAGTCTGACAGGGTGGGAGGATGGGGGGTGATTACCCCACCCCTCACCTATCCACACCCATCCTGTTAGAATATCAATGATATGCTTTGATGTCCCCATGCATACCTCCTACTCACCCCCATCCTCCCACCCTGTCAGACTGTCATAGTAATGCTTGAATGTTTTCACTTATATACACTGTCAGCTAGCACATTTGCTTATTTCCGATCTGACGAAGAAGGGCAACCTTCGAAAGCTAATCAAGAAATGTATTAAGTTATGTCCAATAAAAAAGGTATCATCTTATTTTCTTTTCCAAGTTTTATTTTGTTTGATTTCTATTACTATCTAGATAAAAAGATCATCACATAGAGTGGTACATGGGTCCTTCAAGATTAGCAAAAAATATATAAAGAAAGAATCAGCTATATTCAATATCCGGTGTATGTATTCCTAAATTAGAGGAAAAGCCTCAAAGTCTAGAGGAACACTCTGTCGTTGATTATATCAACATAGGAGGTCCCCTAAATCATCATGGGCAAAAACCTCTCTTAAATATGGCCAAATATGCTCAAAAATCTTTTAAATATAACTCTCATGCTTAAAAAACTTCCATATATCGTGTGAAAATTCACTAATCAATACTTAGCTTTAGACAGTCAGTAGACACCAACCACGGCCCAACTCCGGCCAAAGTTTCAAAGTACTGCCTCAGGGTGCCGCGGTGTTTGACTGTAAAAAATAAGATCCTTCTTTAGGACTCTCAGTCAAACACCGCGGCACCCTGAGGCAGTACTTTGAAACTTTGGCCGGAGTTGGGCCGTGGTTGGTGTCTACTGACTGTCTAAAGCTAAGTATTGATTAGTGAATTTTCACACGATATATGGAAGTTTTTTAAGCATGAGAGTTATATTTAAAAGATTTTTGAGCATATTTGGCCATATTTAAGAGAGGTTTTTGCCCATGATGATTTAGGGGACCTCCTATGTTGATATAATCAACGACAGAGTGTTCCTCTAGACTTTGAGGCTTTTCCTCTAATTTAGGAATACATACACCGGATATTGAATATAGCTGATTCTTTCTCAATATATTTTTTCATATCCTTGTTTGCTCTTTATTTTGTTTTAAAAAAATATATAAAGACAGTTTTTGTTCAAACCTACCTCTCGCTCCTGCATTAACCTCTGACCTTCTGCTGCATAAAGGCGGTTAGTCTCTTCCAAGAACCGATGCTCAAAAGAGTCTTGATAAATCTAACAACAACAAAAAAAAGACCCCCCCCCAACACACGAGACAATTAAGCTTCAGCTTACAGATGGAACATTTATATTCTACATATTCCAAAAACAGATCTGCTCAAAAAGGATTTGCAAAATAATCCCAGCCAATACAACAGTATAATAAATCATACAGTGGGGGAAATAAGTATTTGATCCCTTGCTGATTTTGTAAGTTTGCCCACTGACAAAGACATGAGCAGCCCATAATTGAAGGGTAGGTTATTGGTAACAGTGAGAGATAGCACATCACAAATTAAATCCGGAAAATCACATTGTGGAAAGTATATGAATTTATTTGCATTCTGCAGAGGGAAATAAGTATTTGATCCCCCACCAACCAGTAAGAGATCTGGCCCCTACAGACCAGGTAGATGCTCCAAATCAACTCGTTACCTGCATGACAGACAGCTGTCGGCAATGGTCACCTGTATGAAAGACACCTGTCCACAGACTCAGTGAATCAGTCAGACTCTAACCTCTACAAAATGGCCAAGAGCAAGGAGCTGTCTAAGGATGTCAGGGACAAGATCATACACCTGCACAAGGCTGGAATGGGCTACAAAACCATCAGTAAGACGCTGGGCGAGAAGGAGACAACTGTTGGTGCCATAGTAAGAAAATGGAAGAAGTACAAAATGACTGTCAATCGACAAAGATCTGGGGCTCCACGCAAAATCTCACCTCGTGGGGTATCCTTGATCATGAGGAAGGTTAGAAATCAGCCTACAACTACAAGGGGGGAACTTGTCAATGATCTCAAGGCAGCTGGGACCACTGTCACCACGAAAACCATTGGTAACACATTACGACATAACGGATTGCAATCCTGCAGTGCCCGCAAGGTCCCCCTGCTCCGGAAGGCACATGTGACGGCCCGTCTGAAGTTTGCCAGTGAACACCTGGATGATGCCGAGAGTGATTGGGAGAAGGTGCTGTGGTCAGATGAGACAAAAATTGAGCTCTTTGGCATGAACTCAACTCGCCGTGTTTGGAGGAAGAGAAATGCTGCCTATGACCCAAAGAACACCGTCCCCACTGTCAAGCATGGAGGTGGAAATGTTATGTTTTGGGGGTGTTTCTCTGCTAAGGGCACAGGACTACTTCACCGCATCAATGGGAGAATGGATGGGGCCATGTACCGTACAATTCTGAGTGACAACCTCCTTCCCTCCGCCAGGGCCTTAAAAATGGGTCGTGGCTGGGTCTTCCAGCACGACAATGACCCAAAACATACAGCCAAGGCAACAAAGGAGTGGCTCAGGAAGAAGCACATTAGGGTCATGGAGTGGCCTAGCCAGTCACCAGACCTTAATCCCATTGAAAACTTATGGAGGGAGCTGAAGCTGCGAGTTGCCAAGCGACAGCCCAGAACTCTTAATGATTTAGAGATGATCTGCAAAGAGGAGTGGACCAAAATTCCTCCTGACATGTGTGCAAACCTCATCATCAACTACAGAAGACGTCTGACCGCTGTGCTTGCCAACAAGGGTTTTGCCACCAAGTATTAGGTCTTGTTTGCCAGAGGGATCAAATACTTATTTCCCTCTGCAGAATGCAAATAAATTCATATACTTTCCACAATGTGATTTTCCGGATTTAATTTGTGATGTGCTATCTCTCACTGTTACCAATAACCTACCCTTCAATTATGGGCTGCTCATGTCTTTGTCAGTGGGCACACTTACAAAATCAGCAAGGGATCAAATACTTATTTCCCCCACTGTATTAATGACAAAATTACAAAAAGCTTTGTAATAAACCAAGACATTTTGGAAATATAGAGCATGACTAATCAAACAGATCTTGCTTACTTGTAAGTCAGACAGCATACTTAGAAGACTTCGCAGCAAACTCCTATCAATGGCTTCTCCATTTCTTTCCCTCTCAATCAACAGAAGAATCCCATCAATTGTTTTATTTTGAACTTTCTGATCACTAATTATGTGAGTTCTAAATAATTCTAGTCCCATATCCCTATTAAAAAGAAAACACCACCATATTACAAACAGACTAATTCAAGAAGTACAACATAACTTTACTTTTGTCATTAGGATTTGAAGATTAATTACAGAATTTTAAAGTAACAAAATATTTACTTTGATAGTCTAGACTTTTTATCACTGTATTCTTACCAAATGGATGGCAGCATAGAATTCTGAAGAACGTAAGTTCGATCCAGAAACAAAAAGATACTTCTAATCATGATCTGAAAAATAAAATTTTGCATTCTTTTTTAGTTCTATAAAGCACTAACTGTACAACCTGATCCAAAAGACTTGAGCTCAGTTTACACATGAACAAACCCTGCAAGGCACAATTGCATTGGCTAGTTATAAGTCTACACATGCATCAGGCTTTTTTTTTTACCCAGAGGTTCTCCCTGCCTCCAGCTCAACCAACCAGGCTGGGTTCTGGTGCCATGTTTGTGCAGCGCTGCCTTGTAGCGCTATAGAAATGCTAAATAGTAGTAGTAGTAATGAGACTGTTTGCAACAACTAGGGATTTTCTCCCCTTTTTATATATTCCTCCAAATAATCTGGTCATTGCAGTGACAGTGCTGAGCCAAAAGTTATACAAAACAGCAACTTCCAGGACCCTACAATTAGGGACTGTAAAGCCATGTATTAGATGCCTCCATTTTACAATGGCTACTGCAACGGCTTTCTTCCCTCAAGTCTGTGAACACTGCTTCTGCAACATCCCCAGCCTGCGCCCACTCAGGAGTTAAAAGGAGACGAGCTGGGATTTGTTTCAGGTTCCTCTACATGCCAGCGTACAGCACAGTCACTGTGCCATCAAGCACGGTCTTCCCCAAAATATCTGTCACTTCTTAGTAATAGCAGCAAATGCTGGATCGTTCTTGATTAAACATCAATATTTCACGTTACGTTGAGCAGCTGGCCACATAATGCTGTAGAACTCAACCTTCATTCAAGAGTTAGAACACCATTATTGCTCAAGGTTCACTGGCGGAGACATGCTTTCATTTTTGCTAAGTGTGTGAAAAGTCACAAGCGGATACTCAGCAGGGTCCTACAAACAGGATACTTGCAGTATATGAAAAGAGTTGCCCCATTATCTAAGAAGAAAAAAAGAGAAGAGTATTGTTTCGTGGGGATTAAGTGCACCTCCACACTTTGTGTGGCTTCCTTTTTTAGTCCCATTATCTAAGCCATTTCATGTTGCCCATGATTTGTCCATATTCTTTGCAGTAGAATATATGATGCTCCTTTGCGCCTGTTCCTCTCCTGGATGACGTGCAGCGACTTCTGTCAAGACTAACACTAAAACAGTGCTCAGATTTGGTGGTGGTGAGGGGGGAACTATTTTTCTATATTTTAATTAGTTGTTAAATAATGAAACACAAGGAATCAAAGCTCAGGAAGAAATAAAATAGGTGCAAACAAAAAAGTTCTTTACTTGTTATAGTTTTTTTTCCATACAAACGATTAATCGGCTACATCAGTGGGCCAGGTCATCACATGACACTGGGATGAACAGCTATCCTAGAGACTAGAATTAGCTGAATGTTTTGAGCATGCACAGCCCTTCCCACACACAACAGTCTCCTCAGTTAGTTGCATAACTCAAGGAGATAGAACATAAGTGTTGCCATACTGGGACAGACTGAAGGTTCATCAAGTCCAGAATCCTGTTTCCAACAGTGGCCAATCCAGATCCAAGTACCTGGCGATATACCAAAACAGTAACACAGATTTTATGCTGCTTATCCTAGAAATAAGCAGTGATTTTCCCCAAGTCCATGTTAATAATGGCTTATGGACTTTTCTTTTAGGAAATTATTCCAACATTTTTAAACCCGGCTAACTGCTTTTTACCACATTCTCTGGCAATGAATTCCAAAGTTTGATTATACATTGAGTGAAGAAATATTTTCTCTGGTTTGATTTACTACTTAGTAGCTTCATTGCATGCCCCCTAGTCCTTATATTTTTGGAAAGAGTAAAGAAGTGATTCACCTCTACCCATTCCACTACACTCCGTATTTTAGACCTTTAGCATCTCTCCCCTCAGCCATCTCTTCTCCAAGCTGAAGAGCCCTAGCTGCTTTAGCCTCTCATAGGGAAGTTGTTCCATCCCTTTATCATTTCTGTCACACTTCTCTGTATCTTTTCTAATTCTGCTATATCTTCTTTGAATTGCAGGGACCAGAAATTGCACTAAGTATTTGAGGTGCAGTTGAATCATGGAGCAATATAAAGACATTATAACATTCTCATTTTTATTTTTCATTCCTTTCCTAATAATTAACATTCTATTTGCTTTCTTAGCCACCGCTGCACACTGAGCATAGGGTTTCAACGTATCAATGATGACACCTAGATCCATTTCCTGGGTGGTGATACCTAAATGTGGAATCTGCCGTCACATAGCTGTAAGTTTGGGGTCCTGTTTCCCACATGCATCACTTTGCATGTGCTCACATTAAACGTTGCATGTGCTCACATTAAACGTTATCTCCATTTGGATGCCCAGTCTCTCATAAGGTCCACTTGCAATATTTTACAATCATCTTGCGATTTAATAACTTTGAATAACTATCAGCAAATATAAATTACCTTGCTGGTTATTCCCATCTCTAGATCATTTATGAATAATGTTAATAAATAGAAATAAAACAAAACACAGAAAAGAAAATATATTAAGATAGTCCAATCATCTTATTTTCTTTTCTGTTTTGTTTTAATTCTATTTATTACCTTTAAAAGTGGACTAACACGGCTACCACATCATTCTATTCAAGATAAATAATGTTAAAAAGCAGTGGTCCCAGCACAAAACCCTGGGGAACCCCACTATCTACCCTTCTCCATTGAGAATATTGACCATTTAACCCTACTCTGTTTTCTATTTTTAATCAGTTTTTAATCCACAATACCACATTAACTCCTATCCCATGACTTTCTTATTTCCTCAGGAGTCTTTCACGGAGTACTTAAATCCAGATACACAATACTGACCGGCTCACCTTTATCCACATCTTTATTCACCCCTTCAAAGAAATATAGTAGATTTGTGAATAAAGACTGTGTGCCTGATTAATCCTGCTATTTAAGGAAAATACCTGATACAGGAAAGCAACCTTGCTTTATTGAAAAGCAGGACTGAATCAGGCAAACAAGTTGGCGACTCCCAAGCTTAAGGTTGAACCACTTTGTAGATCATCTCTTACTGATCAGCTGCAATCTGGTTAAAGGACCAGGTGAGACAGACTGCTGTGACTCAGTCTGAGGTAGATACAAGCACTAACACAATGGTAGGATCCTGGGAATAATAAGGCTCTCTTGGTGCAGAAATTAAACCTGTGGATTGAGCGACTTGAGGTGCAGCTTGATCTTTGCTATCTTACTCTTGGGCAGGTCTCTGCAGTAACTTTGACAATGTCATAAGCATGGGACAGGCACGTGGGATCTCTTAGCGAGAGGAAGAGATAATGGTTGCCATGGACGGGCAGACTGACTAGGCCATTTGGCTCTTATCTGCCATCATGTTTCTACGTTTCTATCTTTGGGAAAAAAATGAATGAGGCTATTCCAACAGAGAAAACAGATCCGCGACACAGGATTTGTCTGCCACTATGGTTAAAACTGAGGCTAAATATATTTGTTTTAGCTTTGCAGCTTGAGCACTCAGAGTATCCAGTACAAATGAATGTTGTGAAGCCTCAGAGACTAGACCAGAACCCTGCACTTGCCTGAACTAGCTCTGTGTTAGAAACAGTGTGCAGGGTGTTGGCAAGCAGTCTGCTTAGGCACCAAGGGCACTGAAGAGAGACTCAGCAGAAGTTTGAGAGGTTTGCATTTGAAAGTAGCACCTTATGCTCCAAGAATGCACTTGTCAACTGCCTTGGAGCTGTCTAATTCTCAGACTTGTACAACTCTGCAGAAGGTGGAAAAATTCATTCTTACCTGATAATTTTATTTCCAATAGTTCCAACAGATCAATCCAGAGACTTGTGGGTTGTGTCCCTCTACCAGCAGGTGGAGACAGAGAGAACCTCCGAGGTTTGCTACATGTGGACCTGTGCAGCCAGCTGAACCTCAGTATGAACGATACCAAAGCAGTGGAATGGAAACAATAAAAAACTCTCCTGACATTGTCAGACCAATTGCCCAACATACTTCTACCACTTCTATATTTATTTATTTTTTAATCAAACGAAGGAACATTCAGAACGGAACCCGAAAAAAAAAAAAAAACTAAACAACCGCAACTAAACCGCAGACAGTAAACACAGGGGGGGGGGGGGGGGGGGCTTTGGATTGATCTGTTAGGACTAATGGAAAGAAAATGATCAGGTAAGAATTTTTCCTTCCATGGCGTCCCACAGATCAATCCAGAGACTTGTGGGATGTACCCAAGCAGTCCTCAAGTAGGGCGGGACACCCCCAACCCGGCAGAAATCACCGACGAGCCAAACACCGCATCTTGACGAGCTGTCACATCCACCCGATAATGACGAGTAAATGTATGGACCGAAGCCCATGTAGCTGCCCTGCAGATATCTTCCAGAGAAACCAAACAGGACTCTGCATGGGAGGAAGCTTGAGCTTGAGTAGAATGAGCATGAACTTGCAAAGGGGTTTGCTTGCCCAATGCCATGTATGCCGAAGCAAAGGCCTTCCGCAACCAACGGGCTATGGTGTCCTTGGATGCCTTATGATCTTTCTTACTGCCTCCAAAAACGACGAAGAGATGGTCAGAAAGACGAAATTCATTTGTCACCTCCAAATACCTGAGAAGAGCACATCTCACGTCGAGGCAGCGAAGAGCCCGGAATTGCTCAGGGTAATCTTCCCGGCGGAAGACCAGCAAATGCAGGGACTGCCCCAAGTGGAAACGAGAAAACACCTTGGGCAAAAATGAAGGAACTGTCCTAATAGATACCCCCACCTCCGCAAAACACAGGAAGGGGTCTCTGCAAGAAAGGGCCTACAACTCTGAAATTCTCCGAGCAGAAATAATGGCTACTAGAAAAATCACCTTCAAGGTGAGATCCTTACTACTACTACTAAGCATTTTTATAGCGCTACAAGGCGTACGCAACGCTGCACAAACATAGAAGAAAGACAGTCCCTGCTCAAAGAGCTTACAATCTAATAGACAAAAATAAAGTAAGCAAATCAAATGAATTAATGTGTACAGGAAGGAGGAGAGGAGGGTAGGTGGAGGCGAGTGGTTACGAGTCAAAAGCAATGTTAAAGAGGTGGGCTTTCAGTCTAGATTTAAAGGTGGCCAAGGATGGGGCAAGACGTAGGGGCTCAGGAAGTTTATTCCAGGCGTAGGGTGCAGCGAGACAGAAGGCGCGAAGTCTGGAGTTGGCAGTAGTGGAGAAGGGAACAGACAAGAAGGATTTATCCGTGGATTTATCCTTAATCGTAATCCCCGATAAGTGTTCGAAAGGAGGACGCTGAAGTGCTTTGAGAACTAGATTAAGGTTCCAGGATGGCAGAACTGGCACGTGAGGAGGACGCAAACAATTTACGCCCCTCAAGAAATGAACCACATCCGGGTGGGAGGCGATGGACGCCCCCTGAAGCCGGCCTCTAAAACATGCCAGAGCTGCCACCTGCACCTTAAGACAACTCAACGAAAGTGATTTTTGTACAACCTCCTGAAGAAACCCGAGGATAACCGATACTGAAGCCGAATCCGCTGACAATCCCCAACTCGCACACCACGAATCGAAGGTACGCCACACCCTAGCATAAGCTATCGAGGTGGATCTTTTCTGAGCCTACAGCATCATAGCGATAACCGCATCCGGATACCCTTTTCTTCTCAACCTCGCCCTTTCAAGGGCCAGGCCGTAAGACCAAAGGGGGAGGGATCCTCCATCGTGACTGGCCCCTGCAGCAGGAGACCGTCCTGCAACGGTAGCAGAAAAGGACAATCAAACAGAAGCCTGATCACATCTGTGTACCAGGGTCATCTGGGCCAATCTGGGGCCACTAGGATCATTTGACCGGGATGACTGGCAATGCGAGTCAGTAACCTGTCCACCATTGGCCACGGGGGAAAGGCATAGAGCAGGCCCCTGGACCAAGGTTGAAGAAGGGCATCTATGCCTTCTGAGCCCAGCTCTCGTCTCCTGCTGAAGAAACAGGGAACCTTCGCATTGAATGCGGTGGCCGTTTAGTCCATCTCTGGCATCCCCCAATGGGCAGAAGGGAGAGCGTCCACTCCCCCAGCTCCAACTGGAGGCGACTGAGAAAGTCTGCTTGCACACTGTGACTCCGCTATATGAACCGCTGTCAACAAAGAGAGATGAGTCTTTGCCCAACAGCAGATCAGAGCCACCTCGCGTGCTAGGGGTGCACTCCTGGTGACACCCTGACGGTTTACATAGGCGACCACCGTTGCATTGTCTGAAAGAACTCGAACTGGGCAACCGCAGAGAAGAGACAGAAACTCTTGAAGGGCCAGACGAATCGTCCGTAACTCCAAGCGGTTGATGGACCATGATGCCTCCGTCGAAGTCCAAATGCCCTGGGCCGTCTGTTGAAGGCAATGAGCCCCCCCAGCCACACATCCGTGGTCACCATCTTCCAGTCTGGGATTGCCAGAGGAATGCCCAACACCAGATTCTTTGAATGAACCACCAGTGCATGATTGTGTGAAGATGGGCCGAACATGGCACCTGAACCTCCTAATCCTCTGAGAGCGGAGACCAACAGCTCAGAAGGTGCCACTGGAGGGGGCGTGTGTGAGCTCTGGCCCACTTTACCATGTCCAAGGTGGAGGCCATGGAACCTAGAACTTGTACATAGTCCCAAGCCCGTGGGTTCAGAGTTTGAAACAGCGCTCGTAAATGAGCCTGTAACCGCTGTGCTCGAGCTGAAGGAAGAGAAACTATCCCTGTTCGGGTATTGAAGCACACCCCCAAGTATTCCAGTGTTTGGGAAGGCATTCGGCTGCACTTCGGGAAGTTGATCACCCAACCAAGCGACTGAAGCAACCCGACCATTTTGTCGGTTGCCCGTCGACTCTCCTCAAAAGAAAACGCCCGAAGCCAGTCATCTAGATAAAGATGGACCTGAATCCCTTCCTTCCTGAGATAGTCCACCACTACTACCAGGACCTTGGAAAAGGTCCGAGGCGCTGTGGCTAGCCTGAAGGGCATTGCTTTGAACTGAAAATGACTGTGGGGAGGCCAGATTGGAATGTGTAACTAGGCCTCTGAGATCGAGAGAGGTCAAAAACTCCCCTGGCTGTACCGCTGTGATCACTGATCGGAGGGCTTCCATGTGGAAAAGCCGAACCCGTAAGGACCTGTTGACGCACTTGAGATCTAAGATGGGACGCCAAGAACTGCCCTTTTTTGGCACCACAAAATAAATGGAATATCGACCGCACACTCTTTCTGCTGGGGGTACAGGCTGGACGGCACCCAGTCGTTGTAAGTTGAGGAGAGTGTGTCAAACGGCCTGCACCTTGGCGGGACATTTGAAAGGAGATTCCAGAAAAGAGTCTACTATCGGACGAGCCAATTCTAACTTGTAGCCGTCTCTGATAATCTCCAAGACCCATTCGTCGGATGTTACCCTGGTCCACTCAACCAGGAACAGAGACAGTCTGCCCCCAATAACCGGCTGGATATGGACCAGGGCCGCATCATCGGGCGGACCTGGCTGCGGGCTAATTTCTGTTACTTGAAAGGAAGGCCCGCCTGTCACCTCGAAAGGGCTGAGGCCTCTGAGACGATCTTGCTCTCTGAAAAGTGGCTCCGTGACTTGGACGGTAATGCCGTGTATCCCTAAACTTAGGTCTAGGTCTCGCCGGTCGTACAAACTTGGACCTATCCTCCGGGAAGCGCTGGACCTTAAGAGTCACCAAGGTCCTTCACAATCTGTTCTAAGTCTGTCCCAAACAAAAGCTTTCCCCTAAAAGGAAGCCTTGCTAAACCTGACTTAGAGGCCACGTCTGCAGCCCAATGCTGCAACCACAGCCAGCGACGCGTGGTGACCACTAGGGAAACCTCCTTCGCTGAAGCCCTCAAAAGATCATAAAGAAGATCCACAAGGAAGGCTAAACTGGACTCCAAGGCTGGCAAAACAGCCACGAGATCTTCCAGAGAGGCTTCCTGTACCCACGATAAGCATGCCTGCGCCGCATAGGAGCCACAAACTGAGGCCTGCAGGGAAAGGGCCGCTACTTCAAGGACAGCTTCAAGCAAGTCTCCAACTTACGATCCTGAGGGTCCTTGAGCATTGTGCCAAAATCCACAGGGAGAGTGGGTTTCTTAGCAACAGCTGTGATTAAGGAATCCACCGTAGGAACCTTCAGCAAGTCTAAGTCAGGAGCAAGTAGCGCGTAAAGACGCGACATAGTTCTAAGTAACCTTAAGTCCACTGTCCGGCGTATTCCACTGCGCCGAAGAAAGGATCTTCATGGCCTCATGCACATGAAAAGAACGAGGTGGGCATTTGGTGCCAGACATAATAGAGGGCACCGGACCTGTTCCCCCTGACGATTCAGGGGGGAAATGGCCAAAATCTCAAAAGCCCTAACGATCAGGGAGGGAAGCTCTTCCCTGCGAAAAAGGCAGGCAGCCGTCGGATCATCCCCCTCCTCAGAGGGCAGGGTGACCTCATCTGCTAAATCCAAAGAGTCTGAGGGACAGCCTGGAGACAAAACCGGGCCATCTGTGTCAGCTCCTTGGGATCCAAAATCTCCACCCAGGGATGTTTTGGCAGGAAAGACTGAGAGGCTGCAGCAACCGAAGTTTGCTGAAGAAGAGACGGGGCTGCCAGAGAAGCTCCTGACTTCTTCAAAAGAAAGGCATTGTGCATTAATAAAACAAAATCCGGGGAAAAAGGAACTGCAAGGAACTCCCCTGCTCTCTGTACATCGCTTCCCTTCATTGGAGCCTGTGCCACAGAAGCGCGCTGCGCCTCTTGTTTATCAACTGCCAAGTGGTCGTGCCAGAGAGGAAAAAATGGCGCCCGCCAACGCGCCCTGCACTAACTGCCTCGAGGAAACCACCGAAACTATCCCCTGTGGTTCAGACTCACTGGACGCCTGAGGGGAAACCCCGTCGGGCTGACGGCGGCAGGACTCACACTCCCCGATGCTGCTCTCTGGCCCCCCCACCGGGAGCAACGCTTAGCCGCCTCAGAAGGCACTGACACGCTCCACAAATGCCTGCTCCAAAACTGACTCAGCAGAACGTCTAGTTCCACCGTATGATTAAACAAAAATAAAGTCTCCTACTTTAGTCAGGAGAGAAAGGAAACACCCGATCAGGCCAATAGCCCCGGGCGATGGAGGAACGGTAGGGGGAGACCGGGAGGGACCTGGCACCACCAGGTGTACACCACAAGCTGCAAACAGCCACTCAACCGTGTCTGTGCTAAACTAGACCCAAAGGACACCAGTAGCCAGATCAAACCAGAGCTGCACAGAGATGTCCCTCCACTTGCTAAATAGAGAGAATACTGAGGTTCAGCTGGCTGCACAGGTCCACATATAGCAAACCTCAGAGGTTCTCTCTATCTCCACCTGCTGGTAGAGGGACACAACTCACAAGTCTCTGGATTGATCTGTGGTACGCCAGTCTTATGTTTTAGGCTGAGGAGTCTCGGCTAAGACCTTCACCAAAGTAGAGGATTTCTGGCATTAACACTACATATCCAAACTCTTGAAGACTGTGTGAGGGAATGGAAGTAACATCAGCAGAGGAAGACTTGCTGTAATACACCAGTCAACTGAGGCCTTGTACTCTGCCTTTTGCACAAGAAGCCATGTGTGTTGTAATGATTCCAGAGCTGATTAAGTCTGTCCCTTTGGGCTTGCATTCTTTCCACTTATGCTTTGACACCAAACAGATGTGGCACTTAGCATGAGGTACTGGATTTTGTGATTCTTCTTTCACAAGTTGGGCAGGACAAGAAACCTGGCTTGGTCTGTGCCATAGTCTGAAGTTTCCACAGTAAAAAAATAGTTATTCTTATAAAAAGTGAAAGATGATGAAACATCAGGCGATCATCTGGAAGTTTTAGGAGAGCTTCAATTGAGGACTCTGCTGTGCATATGAAAAGCCATGTGGACTCAACTTTTCACTAGTTCTTGGAGTACAGTTCTGCTCCAATACCAAGCAATGATATTACCCACTTATGTACCCTATTCAATCCTGCTCTTCAGAGAAATGTTATTCAGGAATGTTTGGAATTTAAAAAAAAAAAAAAAAAGGTCTCAATCCCTTCTCCTATGCATTCTCTGACAAACATTCCCTAAAGCCAGTAATCTTTATCTCATCACACCTTCCATCCTGTGACCCAAGGAAAGTGGCTTTCAACACATACTTTAGCATCATTCACTTAGGGCCTGATGCACAAAGCCTACCAAGGCCAGCAACATGCTTTTTAGACTGGTTCCAACCAGTTTAGTGAGTACATTATTCAATAGGAGATGCACAAAGGGTCTCTGTATGCTTTCTACCATGTGGGGCAGAAGACAATGGGAATCCTATGCTAATCTATTTAAATGAGCTGTTAAGCATTCAAATGTGCATTACGAGCGATGCACAACCATTTTCCGAGCAATGCACAGAAGCAGCCCCTACCTTTACCGTGGAAATTTTAATGGGGAAAACCAATGCTGTCCCTGGGATTGGTAGCATGAAATCGTGCTACTATTTAGGATTCTGCTAGGTACCTGTGACCTGGATTGGCCACTGCTGGAAGCAGGATACTGGGTACTCAGTACATCAGTACATCTATTCTTATGTGATGCAAGGTGCAAGAAGGGGAGTACTGATGCATTAAGTGTGAAAAGGCAGCTCTATGTCCAGGGGACAAGTTCAGACAGTTCAAGTTTTATCCCACTGCAATAGGATAAAAGCAGAATAGTACTAGCTATAGTATCCCCACCAACAACTATGCTAAGTGGGGTAACGTGAAATCTTTCAAAAGTTTTCGAATCTCTGCAATAGAAAGGATGCATTAAAAAGGGTTCCAGGGGTGATCCAGGAAATTACAGACCGGTAAGCCCGACTTCAGTGCTGGGCAAAATAGTGGAAACTATTATAAAAGAAAAAAATTACAGAACACAGACAAACATGGTTAGCATGGGTTCAGACAAGGGAAGTATTGCCTCACCAGTTTGGATCATTTCTTTGAAGGCATGAATAAACATGTGGATAAAGGTGAGCCAGTTGATGTAGTGTATCTAGATTTCCTGAGAAAAATTTTAAAATATTCATGGGATAGGAAGCAATGTCCTTCTGTGGATTAGGAATTGGTTATTGGACAGAAAACAGAGGGTAGGGTTAAATGGCCATTTTTCTCAATGGAGGAGGGTGAATAGTGGAGTGACACAGGAATCTGTACTGGAACCGGTGCTATTTAATATATTTATAAATGATCTGGAAATCAGAACGATCAGTGAGGTAATTCAATTTGCAGAACACACCAAACTATTCAAAGCTGTCAAACACACATGTGAATTGTGAAAAATTGCAGGAAGACCTTAGGAAGCTGGAAGACCGGGCATCCAAACAGCAGATAAAATATATATGTGGACAAATATATATGTGGAGGAGTGGCCTAGTGGTTAGGGTGGTGGACTTTGGTCCTGGGGAACTGAGGAACTGAGTTCAATTCCCACCTCAGGCACAGGCAGCTCCTTGTGACTCTGGGCAAGTCACTTAACTCTCCATTGCCCCATGTAAGCCGCTTTGAGCCTGCCTTGAGTGGGAAAGCGCAGGGTACAAATGTAAGAAAAAAAAATGCAAAGTGATACATACTGGGAAGAATAATCTGAATCATAGATATCTGATGCTGGGGTCCACCTTAGGAATCAGAACTCAAGGAAAAGATCTAGATGTCATTGTAGACAATACACTATAGTCTTCTGCCCAGAATGCTAGGAATTATTAGAAAAGGGATGCCTCTGCATCGTTCCATAGTGCAACCTCACCCGGAGTACTGCGTTTAATTCTGGTCAGTGTATCTCAAAAAAAGATATAGCAGAATTAGAAAAGATTCAAAGAAGAGCAACCAAAATGATAAAGGGGATGGAACTCCTCCCATATAAGGAGATCCTACAAAAGGTTAGGACTCTTCAGCTTGGAAAAGAGACAGCTAAGAAGGGAAATGATTGAGGTCTATAAAATCCTGAGTGGGGTAGAACAGGTAAAAGTGAATCAATTTTTCACTCTTTCAAAAAGTACAAAGACCAGAGAACACGCAGTGAAATTACATGGAAATTGTTTTAAAGCAAAATAGGAAGAAATATTTTTTTCATTCAAAGAATAGTTAAGCTCTGGATCTCGTTGCTGGAGGATGTGGTAACAGCGGTTAGCTGGGTTAAAAAAAAAAAAAGGTTTTGGAGAAGTTCCTGAGGGAAAAGTCCAGTCTGTTATTGAGATGGATATGTGGGAAGTCACTGCTTGCCCTGGGATTGGTAGCATGGAATGTTGCTACTAATTGGGTTTCTACAAAAATATATAAGGGAACAACTGTTGCGCCTCAATAGGAAAATGAGAAAGTAAAGGGAGTAAACAAACCTGAACAGTGGTGAGAAAGAAAAGGTTATATTACCAAAAAGCCCAAAATAGCTTAACAAGGAAAAACCAGATAGGAGGCATCATAAAGCACATCAAGTAGGCTATCCACCTTATAATTGAAAGAGAAAAACGCCTAGATTTCGACCCAAATCGGGAGATAGACGTTTACCTCACAAAAACGAATAAATCGGTATAATGGAAAGCCCATTTTGGACGTTTTCAACTGCACTCCATCGCGGAAGCGTACAAAGTTGACGGGGGCGTGTCGGAGGCGTGGCGAAGGTGGAACTGGGGCGTGGTTATCGGCCGAGGAGAGATGGGCGCCTTTCGCCGATAATGGAAAAAAAAGTATGCGTTTGTAGCTAGAATTTAGGGCACTTTTCCTGGACCCTGTTTTTTCACGAATAAGGCCCCCAAAAGTGCCCTAAATGACCAGATTACCACCAGAGGGAATCGGGGATGACCTCCCCTGACTCCCCCAGTGGTCACTAACCCCCTCCCACCACAAAAAAATGATGTTTCACAACTTTTTATTTTCACCCTCAAATGTCATACCCACCTCCCTGGCAGCAGTATGCAGGTCCCTGGAGCAGTTGTTAGGGGGTGCAGTGGACTTCAGGCAGGTGGACCCAGGCCCACCCCCCCCCCCACCTGTTACAATTGTGCTGCTTAATGCTTAGTCGTCCAACCCCCCCAAACCCACTGTACCCACATGTAGGTGCCCCCCCTTCACCCCTTAGGGCTATAGTAATGGTGTAGACTTGTGGGCAGTGGGTTTTGAGGGGGATTTGGGGGGGCTCAACACACAAGGGAAGGGTGCTATGCACCTGGGAGCTCTTTTACCTTTTTTTTGTGTTTTTGTAAAAGTGTCCCCTAGGGTGCCCGGTTGGTGTCCTGGCATGTGAGGGGGACCAGTGCACTACGAATCCTGGCCCCTCCCACGAACAAATGCCTTGGATTTATTCGTTTTTGAGCTGGGCGCTTTCATTTTCCATTATCACTGAAAAACAAAAACGCCCAGCTCACAAATTGTCGAATAAAACATGGACGTCTATTTTTTTTCGAAAATACGGTTCGGTCCGCCCCTTCACGGACCCGTTCTCGGAGATAAACGTTTTCGTTCAATTATGCCCCTCTATGTGATCTCCTATAGTGCTAAACTGTACCAGATCTGCAGCATATCATGTGTATGAATCATTTGCCTCCTATGCTGGGTTAAATTCTTTTCACTGTTAAATTAAAAATTAAACACTTTTATATATAAATTGCGCAATAAAACCCAAAGAACAGGGACCCCAATGCTTAGCTAATACTGCAATGGCACAGCGGGGCCTCTGGTGACAGAGAAGCCGGGAGCAGACTGTGGAGCAACAGTTCCTGAACCCTGTCAAAAGAATTCTTTACTCGCATGAAATTACAATCCAGCACGTGACAAAAACATGTTCAGCGACCAGTTTAAAATTCCCCCGGAAGCAGGTTCGTCTGAACCGAAATGCCATGCTCTCTTCATAGTGGGCGTTGGGAGCTCTGCTTGACCTTCAGCGCTGTGCCATTGCAGTTATTAGCTAAGCATCGGGGTCCCTGTTCTTTGGGTTTTATTGCACTATTTACATATAAAAGTGAATAAAATTAAACAATTAATTTAACAATGAAAAGAATTTAACCAAGCATAGGAGGCAAATGATTCATACACATGATATGCTGCAGATCTAGAATAGCTTAGTGCTATAGGAGATCACATAGCCTACTTGATGTGCTTTACGATGCCTCCTATCTGGTTTTCCCTTGTTAAGCTATTTTGGTAATATAACCTTTTCTTTCTCACCACTGTTGTTCAGGTTTCTTTACTCCCTTTGCTGTCTCATCTCACTAATTGGATTTCTGCCAGGTACTTGCGACCTGGATTGGCCACTGTTTTCCGGGCTAGATGGGACCATTGGTCTGACTCAGTATGGCTATTCTTATGTTCTTATCTCCAGACATTCAACTACTTATGAAGTTCAGCATTTTGAAGAAAATGAGCCCATATTGTCTATTATATAAACCTTAATACAGTACTAGGAGCCCTTCAGGGGTTTCAAGCACCAGAAAGTAACTATATTTTTAGACTTACCATTTGTCTGCAATGATCTTGCCAGCATTTATCTATTTTCTTCAGGAAAAGAACACTATCCAAGGAATCCATGAAGAGGTGTTAAGAAAATTAAGAGAAAGCACACAAGCCAATCACAGGACAAAGTTTATCATCTACAAAACTGCTACAAACTTGAACAGCTCAGAGATTTGGTAAACATACAGTACTACTAACTACTTATCATTTAAAGCCAAAATGTAAATGGTATCCATGTACACTGATATAACAGAAATATGATACAATGTTCTACTTATTCAGTTTTCAGAACTCCAAAGTAGTAGATAGTCAGAACTAGCTTGGAGCTCTAAAGCATTTTTTATTCACATCAAAGAAAAATTTTCACAATATTCAAATGGCATGGTTACAACGGCCCATAACAAGTCCAACTTTGTTGTCAGCTTAGCCACATACATCAGGGGTTATTAGATAACTGAAAATAAATGGTGTTGCGCCACCTAGGAGCAAACAACGGGAATGCTGCCCTTAAAACTGACAAATAGCCTGTACTACTTTCCCTCGGGCTATAAAGTCTATGCAACCCTCTTAAGCTCAAGTACCATGAGATTGAAATAGTGCAGAAGACAGAATTTCAGTCCCATTTAGCTATCCAAATACCTGTAACTGGGCCAAAAGACCACTTCTAATTATTTTTCAGTTTTTTAATGCTTCTTAATGGTACAATTTTTGATTATATTCCAAGCTTTACAAGACTTCAGCTGTTTTATAGCTAGAAAGGATATTCTCTGAACTGGTGAATCTGTGCTTTGATGTGGTCTTCACAAATCTGCCGCAGTTGTCTATACAGGTTTGCAGAAATCTTGTATGAGCAGAGGTTTTCCACTGCCTAAATCAATTAAAGAAAAGAAAGTAAACACTGCATAAATTTTGTCCCACATTTGCAAGAGGAGTTGAGTCTAGTCTAGATGGTGACATTTATTCATACCTATTAATTTCCTTTCCTTGAGTCCTACTAGATCAGTCCATACCAAAACGGGCTGTATCTCTTCCTGACCAGCAGACAGAAGAACAGATACTGTACCTTTCCAGTGACTTCACTGGTATAAGGGCTGGTGCAGGACAGAAGTATGCTGGATAGGTACTAACAATTTTTTCTATGTAAGTCACGACCTAGTGAAACTTTTTAATCCTTTAGGGAATTTCTGCACAAATCATAATCATCAATAGCTAACTGAAAGTTCCCCTGCCATCCTAGAAGAGCAGACCCAAGGATCACTATCCTTATGTTACAGCATTCCAGGGAGGGCTCTGGACTCGTCTAGTAGGACTAAAGTAAATTAACAGGTATGAATACTTTTCACCTTCCTTATCTTACTAGACCAGTCTATACCAACAGTATATATTAAAGAAGTCCCTCACAGGTAGGGTAAAAACAAGGTCCCCCTGAATGACTGTCCTGATAAAGGTAGAGACTTTTTTCAATAGAGCATCCAGCGTATAGTGCAGTAACAAACATGTTGCTGTCCTGCAGATATTTTCTGCTGTTACTGCTTGAGCCTCTGCCAAGGATGTTGCATGGGCGTTGAGTAGAATGCACCCTCAGTCCTTTGGGAATTATCTTGCAATAGATAATATAGGCATCCTTTCAGTCATGCTATTGGCAATTTAGAGGCTGCTTCTCCCTTGCACTGCCCCTAAAAGAGGATGAACAATCTGACTTGCAGAATGAATTAGGAACTTCCAGATATCAGAGAATGGTCTTATGTGAGCTTTTGTCCAGGGACCAACCTTGAGGGTTGCTGCCATTGAGTCAAAGAGCTGTAGGTAGTTTCAGGCTCAGAGCAGCATACACACAGAAGGCCCACTTTTTGAGTCTGAAAGTTTGCACATTCGCTCCACTAGGACAGAAACAAACCCCTTCCCGGTACTGAACTATATTCCAAGGTAATCCATGATCTGCATCAGCACCAGCTAACTCTTGGCATAACTGACTATGAAGCCAAGGCAATGCCCCATGAGGTCACATCTGAGTCCACCAAAATCATCAATCATACAGATAGGGGTGAACCCATACATCTTGCTGACAGAGAAATGGTGTCACCATCAACTTGGAGATGATGTAGGGTGCTGTCGCCAGCTCAAGGGGCAGGGCCTCAAATGGAAAATGGTTGCCCAGGATGCAAAAATGCAGGAACCATTTGTGGTGCTGCTGAATTGGGATGGGAAGGCATGCTTCCATCAGGTCTAGAACAGAAAAACTCACCTGGCCTGATCGAGATGGATCACCAAAATGTAGTGGAGACACTGACCCCTTTCAAGACCAAAATGGAACAGAAAAACCCTCCCTTCTTTGGGACCACAAAGTAGATGGAATAACAGCTGAGCCCCCTCTCTTGGGGGGGGGGGGGGGGGGTGATAGCTCCACTGCCCCTAAGCACCTTACATGGCTTATGGTCCCCTACATGTCTTTCTTTTTTAGGTAATCTGCAAGGGGATACCATAAAAGCATTTGAAATGGGTTTGGTGAACTCCAGGGCATATCCCTGTTATACCACCTACAGGACTCACTCATGGAAGACAAATAACCTGCCGTACAACTCAATCTCCGAGGGACCCACAGCACCATCACAGAGGCCCCATGGCGATGGAGGCATCAGGGAAGGGAGCAGCGTCCCTAATCTGATTGCCCCCGGAAATCACAGCCCCTTTTGTATCTTGGCCTCTGGAGGGCAGTGAGACACTGCCTGCTCTGGTGAAACCTCCCCCAGTCCCTGGGCCACATTTTAGTGTCTGAAGTCTTAGGAGTTGCTTTTGGGAGGTCCTCTAACAACCAATTGGGTCTGGCTACCCCCAAATCCTCGTCAAGCTTTTGAGATCATTATCAAAGAGCAGTTGCCCCAGGAAAGGCAGCCTACTTGGGCACACCTTAGAAATTAAGGCTGTCACTCCATGGCGCAACCACAGGCACCTGTAGGCTACTACCACCAATATGATGGAACAGGAGGAGATACCGATCAGGTCATACAGGGCATTAGCCAAGGAAGACTCCAGGTATGCCATTTCTGGCAATGTTAGGAGCTGCTGTGCCCAGTGACACAGTCTGCAGAAACAGAAACCCGAATCAAAGGCTGTGGACAAGAAGGCCTCTTTAACACGGTGCATGACAAAGATGGAGCAACTCCTTAAACTTCTCCCCCTTCTACTCGAATGGTGGTCTTTTTTTTGGTCACTACAGTGACCAGGGCAGCCACTTTGAGCTGAAGAAGTTCCTTCACCTCCCCATCACAAAGCAGTGGGTACACCTTAACCAGGTGCCTCACTGCTCATGAGGGGGCCCTCCAGAGCCTCCCATTCAGCCAGAAGCATTTTTGATAGGGCTCTATGGAGGGTAAAGCCCTCCAGGGCTCCTGAAGGCTTTCCAAAATGGGGGTTCCCACCCTGAGGAAGAAAGCTGCTGGGCCAAACCCATTACATCAGAGTAATGGTTCCTCTTTCTTAAGGATGCCAACAGGAAAGAACCCTCCTCCTCTCCCCTCCCCCCCCCGATAGGTCCTCTGCCCCCATGTCACCCTCCCTTGGATAAAGGGGCTATAGGACATGATACATGGGAAACAAAGGATATTCTTGAGACACAGGAGAGACAAGGTCTGGGACGCAAGCCATGCTTCATCTGCCGCCCACTGGGTCTTCCCCAGGCCCCTGCAGAGGAGGAGGGACTCCAATTCAGAGACCAGCCTCCTACCAAAAGCCCATGGACATAATCCACAATTGCCTGAACCAGCTTTGGCCCTAATTCCCCCACCCCCAAGGGGTCCCCTGATAAAGAGGCTTCCAGGATGCAAAGGGAGGTGTAATCTTAACCCACACTTCCTGAAGACACCCCAAGCCCATCTGACACTCGGGCACATCATTGTTAAGATGACACCCTCAGCTCTCCTGTCTTTGGCAGGAATGGCAGCCATGATGCCAGCCTGTCTCCAACCCAGCTGTATAGCGCTCACTGGTCTTGATCACAGGAACTGGCATAGAGATGCGAGTCGCAGCCTCAGAGCAAGTGGAACGAAAGGAGCCAGCAGAACTCTACTCTGTCAGCTCCTACAGGCCCCATGCCTTTGTCATCAGGCACCATAGGGTTAGGTGTGCACTAGAGAATGACACGGGGACAGAGCCCGTGAGGATGAGGACAAACTTTGTCCCATGTCACTTTCTACTTTGAGGCCTGTTTTATGTTTCATTGATGAAGATGACAATATTTTTATTTTTTGGAAAAACAAGCAAACATGCTGACCACTGCTAGCAAAATTTGCATGGGGGATCCTATACATCCTGCTACCAGCACATCTTCTAAGAAGACATCTTCTGTTGCAGGAGGGACTGTGCAAGACAAGAGAGCTAAACTGAATCCTGAGATTGTTGACTTCTTATTCATCCACAGATTAAAAAATCATAACAGTGCTTCATAGGGCATATTTCTCCCCTCTAGGGCATAAAGAATGGGTTGTATTTTGTACCACTGGACAATTTAACAGAGTGGATTAGGATTCCTTGAGGTAGAAGTAGTCAGCTATTGTTGGGGTTGGAAGGGTAGAGGGTAGTGGGAGGGTTATCGCTGCTAGTTATTTTCTATTTGTAATTCATACACAACAGTTGCACAGCATATTGTTACTTTTTTATAATTTAATAAAAAGATTTAAATATAAAATCATAAGTGTTCAAGGCTTCTGCAGATCAGAACAGAACCCACAGGGATGGGGCAGGGACAGAGACAGAACCCACGGAGATGGGGAGGGGACAAATTTTGTCCCTGTGTCATTCTGTAGTGTACACTACACCTTCTCCAATGCCAGGACTATGCTGTTCTCCCCAAAGGTCACATCATTCCAGTTTTTTTTGTGTAACTTTATTTCTCTAAACAAGCTAGGAGAATAAGGCACTCTTCTTTCTTCCCCTTTTTGCAGCAGGCTGGGGAAGGAAGGGAGGCATTCTACAAAACAGCCCCCAACCTGCTGCCAGTGGCCCTTAAGGGACCTGTACCAGGACAACCAGCAAGCTAAAACTTATGGGCTGAAGCATAGGGCACAGACTCCTGCATGGTCTCCAGGCTCAACTGGAGTAAGGTCCACGGTCTGAATGCCAAGAGCTATGGCCCAAGGAAACACAGGCTGTGAACTGTGGACCAAGGGGTCAGGCCTTCTGCCTTACAAACCTATTGCACCCGTTCAACCTCACCATCTGTTAGCAGAAGAGAAATACGAAAATGTTCCAGCCTGCACCTACCTCTGGAAAGGTTCAGGATCTCTACCTTCATCTGCTGGTTGGGAAGGGACACAACCTGTTGGTATAGATTGGTCTAGTAGGATGGGGGGGGGGGGGGTGGAACTCACCTTTTGGCTTCAAGGGGTTTTAAAATGATCTCCCTCCCCCCCCCCCCCAAAAAAAAAAAAAATCTACATTCTACAGTTACTTAGAAATTACTTAAGAAAACAAATGTATAGCATACAAAGGTTTGTCATTTGTACTTTATATTCACTACTTCCAGCTGCTCTTAGAATGAGTTCATGTGGGTGTTTTACAATTTCAAAGTACCAGCCTCATGAGGTCTGCAAGAATCCCTGCCAACTACTTATTTCAGAAAATCGCTCAGTAAACATACAACTCAATTGTTTCCCAACACAGAAGTGAATAGATTTGCTTTCACCTGTTATGTAGAAGCCACGGGTACTTTAGAGGTTTGTATATCCCAAGAGGCTTGTGACAGTATAAAATGGGACAAGCTTTATTTCTTTATTAAATAATTAAATATGTGAAATTTTAGTCTCACAATCAAAACAAGTACTACGGAAACCAGACAAGTAGATTCCTGGGCATCTGCTGATATAGGCTATTGCATGGGTGACAGCAACAGACTAATGAATAGATTTGTAAGAACCAGTAAAGCCAGGTTCAAATTGCTCTTCTACATAGAATCTTCTTGTATCCTTGAGCAAGTTCCGTCTATTTCCACTGCCTCAGATACAAACAGGGATTTATTAAGCTGAATTATTGACAAATGTACATTACTGCCATAATGCACCCAACACAAATTTTTGTACTGCACTGAAAGTTAAATGAGCTGCAAACCATGAAAATGCATGTCAAAAATGTATAATACATAAACCATACAATCTGCTAAACTTTGCTATCACTTTCTCTCACTTAGAGACCCTCTGTGCTTGTCCCATGCTTTCTTGAATTAAGGTACAGTCTGGTTCCAGCTCTTCCATTGAAAAGCCATTCCACAAAGACTGGCACAGTTTAAAACATTTAAAAAAAAAACCTGCCTCCCAATAACTTTAAAAGTGAACAAAAAACTCATCCCTTCTCAAAGGACCCCTTGCAATCCATAAAAAAAAAAAGTGTCCCATAAGTAGCCCTGTACTCATTCCCCACCCTTTCCCTAGCACACACCTTTGGTTCTTGGTGACTGCTTGTAAAATGATGGCAGCAGGCCATTAAAAGTAATATTATAGTATTACCACTATGGGCTTGTGGCCAACATTTACAATACAATACATAATTTATACTCTAATTGTAGACTACAAAAGATTAACTAGTCGAATTAAGATGACAGTCAAAATATGATATATTCAGAATAAAATAAAGCAAAGTTACTCACCTGTAGCAGGTGTTGTCCGAGAACAGCAGGCCAGGTATTCTCATATGTGGGTGACAACATCAGACGGACTACAGTGCAGATGCTGGCTAGCATACAGATGCTTTAAGAAACTTCTGACAGCACACCACTGCTATCCTGTACGATGTGCAAGCAAAGGACCCTCAGCCAGTTAATACAGCTAAAGGAACACAACTGGAGGGTATGTGAGAATACCGGACAAGTGAGCCCAGTTGTATTCTCATATGTGGGAATCCCTAGCTAATCAAGCTCACCAAGAACTGTGATGTTAGAACAATAGAGACTCAAAACGTCGAGGCCTCAAAAGCCAATTAACCTGAAACTAGTAGTTGTGAAGGTGAAGCCTGGAACATAAACTTTAGTCTAGGAAGGTGGAGTTGGATTCTAGACACCAAACAGATTCTGCAGGACTGTCTGATCGAACCAGCTGTCACGTCAGGTATACTGGCTCAAGGCAGTAGTGAGATGTAAATGTGTGGACTAAGCCCATATTGCAGCCTTGAAAATCTTCTCTATGGAGGATGACCTACCGACGTAGCCACGGTTCTGACATTATAAGCCTTGTCACGACCATCAAAGAGTGAGCACACAAAAGTCAGCCCTGCATGGGCATAAGTGAAGGAGATGCAGTCTGCGAGCCAAATGGAAATTGGCCAGGGTCGCTTTACTCATACTACCCCCTCTCCTCAAGTCGCTTCACTGGCTCCCTATCCGTTTTCGCATCCTGTTCAAACTTCTTCTACTAACCTATAAATGTACTCACTCTGCTGCTCCCCAGTATCTCTCCACACTCGTCCTTCCCTACACCCCTTCCCGTGCACTCCGCTCCATGGATAAATCCTTCTTATCTGTTCCCTTCTCCACTACTGCCAACTCCAGACTTCGCGCCTTCTGTCTCGCTGCACCCTACGCCTGGAATAAACTTCCTGAGCCCCTACGTCTTGCCCCTTCCTTGGCCACCTTTAAATCTAGATTGAAAGCCCACCTAACATTGCTTTTGACTCGTAACCACCTGCCTCCACCTACCCTCCTCCTTCCTGTACACAATAATTGATTTGATTACTTTATTTTTTGTCTATTAGATTGTAAGCTCTTTGAGCAGGGACTGTCTTTCTTCTATGTTTGTGCAGCACTGCGTATGCCTTGTAGCGCTATAGAAATGCTAAATAGTAGTAGTAGTAGTAGTAGTGATGGCTACCCCTATCCTGCTTGGGTCAAAAGAAACAAAAAGCTGGGTGGACCGTCTATGGGCTTTAGTTCACTCCAGATAGAAGGCTAAGGCTTGCTTGCAGTCCAAGGTATGCAGTATGCTTTCGCCAGGATGGGCATGTGGTTTTGGGAAAAATGTTGGCAGAACAATTAACTGGTTAAGATGGAACTCCAACATCACCTTAGGATGCAAAGAACTACTCTATTATGATGAAACAGTGTAAGTTGGATCAACAACTAGGGCCTGAAGCTCACGGACTCTGCGAGCTGAATAGACAGCTACCAAAACCACAACTTTCTAGGTCAGATACTTCAGATGACAGGAGTCAAGAGGCTCAAAAGAAGCTTTCATCAGCTGGGTGAGAACAACATTGAGATCCCATGACACAGTGGAAGGTCTGACGTGGGGATTTGTCAACAGCAAACTTCTCATAAAATGAACAATTAGAGGTTGTACAGAGATGGGCTTACTGTCACGAAATGCCTAGCCACCCGCCTGGGGCTATCATGCGGCCATTTAGAGGGTCCATCACCACCATAGCTCAGGTCTGCCTGCACCTGCCACTTGTGCTCTACACTAACACCCTCCCTTTCACCGACTGGGTCCCAACCGCCTCTGGGCAAGTCTCCCGCTCTCAAGTGCTAGGGCTCTTCAGCTTGGAGAAAAGACGGCTAAGGGGAGATATGATAGACGTCTATAAAATAATGAGTGGAGTGGAATGGATAGACGCAAATCAATTGTTTACTTTTTCCAAAAATACTAGGACTAAGGGGCACGCAATGAAGCTATAAAGCAGTAAATTTAAAACGAATATGAGAAACGTTTTCTTCACTCAATGTGTAATTAAACTCTGAAATTTGTTGCCAGAGAATGTAGTAAAAGCAGTTAGCTTAGCGGGGTTTAAAAAAGGTTTGGATGGCTTCAAAGTACATATACCATTATTAAAAAAAAACCCACTGCTTATTTGCAGGATACTGCCAACAAATGCAGCTACACTCTACTTGTACTAATGTCAACACTCACAAAATTAGTAGAGAACTACCGGGAGTACCAGTGTATCGGAGGTTTAAGGGCAAAGTCTCATTTCAATGTTGCAGCTACTTTTTGCGTTACTGCTGCAGTTTTATAATCACAGACTTGAACCCACCATCCTTCCGCTGGTCTTCACTAGCAGCTAACCACTTTTCTCAATTTATATTTTTTTCTTTATAACTTTTTACTTTTTCTTTTATGCTAGCTACTAGCGGTCACTTATCTTGCATCTGAATAGCGTCAGACAAGCCCGCCTCGCCCTCCTGGCTTTCTCAAGGGGAACTGCAACGTGCTGTCTCGGACTACAAGATGTCTACTCGCCGACTTCTTCTTGTAGGATAAGCAGCATAAAATGTATTGTACTTTTTTGGGATCCTTCCAGGTACTTGTGACCTAGATTGGCCACTGTCCCAGTATGTCAATACTTATGTACTTATTAGAAAGTATCCACAGACCCAACACACAAACCACAGGATTCTTAGTCCAGAAAATCAGAAGCAAAAAAAACTAAATATGTTTATTGTCATGAAAAATTAGAACAATGAACAGAAAAGGTATTAATGATGAGATCATTAGGCTCATATAGCCTCCACAGTGCCTGTCACTCCCATGGTTCGTCTCCATTTGAGAAAGGCCCAGTGGACCCTAGCTGATTCCTAAGGTGGACCCTAGCATCAGGTAACTGATTCAGATTATTCTTCCCAATGTGCATCACTTTGCATTTGTTCACATTAATCTACCATTTGGATGCCTGGTCTTCCAGTTTCCTAAGGTCTTCCTGCAATTTTTCACAATCTGCATGTGTTTTTGACAGCTTTTAATAGTTTCATATGTTCTGCAAACAAACAGGTAACTGTAATAGGATTACTTATAAAACTATCTAAACATTTGTTTACTATCTAAATAGTACATAGGGAGATCAGGATATATAGCTGCTCACAGGGCCTCAGCAAAGAGATCTCTCTCTTCTCCCAAACTGATACTAGAGCAAAAGCCAGTACATTCTAGATGAATTTGAGCTCCTGGGCCAATCAGAGCCCAGAACAACAAGTTTTCAAAAGTATACTGCATCTTACTTCTTATCTGTGCCAGACTAAAGAAAAGTCATTCCTCTACAACAGCATCAAAGTAAGGAAATACCACCTGCTGGCTAATAGGAAAAATACACTTCAAGAACTAATCAAGACAGTTTATAGGCTTAAACCTCACTGTTTTGTCACACTTACCTCCTACATGGAGAAGGTAAGCACTAATTGCACAGAAATGAACCCTTACAGAGTTGGTTTTCAAACTGGACTCGGAGAGAGGCAGAAGGTATTGAAGCAGTTTTTGTGTAGGACAAGTTAAGAGGATATAACGCCTTGCCCTCATACCAGACAGCAAACCTCTTCCACTTAAACAAACACACCTCTTAGTGGAGTCTTTCCTGAAAGCAAGCAAGATTCTGGAGACACCCTCAGGCAGATTCATGGACGCAAACTCTACGCTTTCAACATCCAGGCTGTGAGGGTCCAGGGACTGGTGGAATGTAGAAGGGATCCCTCATTCTATGTAACGCGGGTTGGAAAACACTTCAACCTCCATGGTTCTTCAAAGGACAACTCCAGAAGAGAAAACCAAATCTGCCTCGGCCAATAAGGGGCGATTAGGATCATAGTTCCCTAATTTTGCTTGAGTTTTGACAAAGTCTTCTATATGAGAGGTATTGGAGGATACACATACAGAAGACCTGTCCCCCAAAGTAGGAGGAAGGCATCCAGACGCTAGTCTGATGTGTAACCTTAGCCTGGAACAGAACTGGAGAACTTTCTTATTGAGATGAGTGGACCCACTCTCGGAAGATCTTGTGAGCTATGCCAATATTGAGAGACCACTCGTGAGGTTGCATTACCCTGTTCAGTCTTCCCGCCAGGCTGTTGCCCTTTCCCACTAGGTATGTGGCTCGCAGAATCATCCCGTGAAGGAGGGCCCACTGCCACAACCCTATCACTTCCTGACATAAGAGGTAGGAGCCTGTACCCCTCTGCTTGTTCATATAGTATACTACAACTTGATTGTCCATTTGGATAAGGATAATTTGATTTTGTAACCAATCTCTGAAAGCCTTTAGAGAATTCCAAATGGTCCTCAGCTCAAGGATGATATGGAGATATTTTCTGAGAAGACAATGTCCTTTGGGTACGAAGTCCATTGACATGAGATCCCCATCCCAGGCTAAATGCTTCTGTTTGTGAACACTTTCTGAAGAGGCAGAATTTGGAATGGTAGTCCTACAGTCAAATTTGACTGTATCACCAACCAGAGAAGGGAGTGACTCAACTCTGGAGGAACCTGGATGACATTCACTAGATTCTCAGCAGCCTGAGACCACTGGGAAGTTAGGGTTCACTGAGCCTCTCTCAAATGGAGACAAACTACGGGAGTGACATGCACTGTGGAGGCCATGTGGCCTAATGATCTCAACATCTGCTGAGTGGTGATCTTGCTGCTTTGGACCTGCAAGGTGATTGCTACCAAGGCATTCACTCTCACTTGAGGAAGAAAAGCCTGAGCTTGCACTGTATCGAGCAGAGCTCCCATGTACCCCAACTGCTGTATTGGAAGAAAGTGGGACTTGGGGTAGTTTATGACTAGCCCTAGTAGCTCCAGGGTCATTCCATGTCAATTCAACCAATGGTCCCAACCTCACCATTTCAGAAATTGATAATAATCTAACAGAATGGAGACTAAATATATAAGATGGAAAACTGCAAACTTTTAGACTTCTAGCTTCAATGGTTTTCAAGATATGCTTTTATAAAAAAAAAAAAAAGGGGGGGGGGGGTCAGGACAGTTTACGGCCAAAAGTTTGGGTGCCTTTTAAGTCTTAAAATTTCTGCTATTAAGTGTCCTACAGTTGTGAAATTTGCACCACCTCTTCAGAATTTTGTGTAGATTCAGAAACTGCATCCCATTTTGAGATGGAACATATGGTTTCTGAGATATTAATAGGCAAAAATGGGATTTTATTCAAACTTGTGTTAACAAAATGACACTTTTCAGCAAACTATTGTGCAAGATATTAAAGGAAAAGCTTCCATATTTTATCTGTTAATATAGCATTGGTTAAAATGAGCAATATGGATAAATTTTGTGCAGCTGGAAGCTATAGTTTTCCTGATATGCCTCTCCGAAAATAGTCATACTATGTATGAGTCCACTTCAGAAGCAATTTTCATCAAATAGGTGGGAAAATGTGGGATATAAATGTAACAAACAAACAAATAAATAAATAAAAGGGACAGGTAGTACCAAAAAAAAAAAAATAAAGATTTACATCACTTGAAAGTGCAAGAAAAATCTTCTCATTTGGTTTCAGTTTGCTTCTCTCAGCCTTTATATTTAATCTTATGAGCTAAAAGTAATCTTTTAGAACTATAGGTGCATCATGAATAACTGTAAAAATTCTAGCACTGGCTGCTTAAATTAAGTGAACTTGTTTTTATACAATGTTTAGATGCAATTTTATGACCCTTTGTCATAATTTAGCTCTCTGAAAAAAAATAAATCAGACAAGCTTTCTGCTGTAAAGTTATCTCCCAGACCACTTTTTGAACGAAAGGTCCAAAATTGTTATGTCTAAGTTGCACAGATCTGTAGGTCTGCCTACAATAACTTCTAGATAATTGTCAAGTTAACTATTTAAAGTTTCTAAAGGTAAAACCAATATTATAAACATGGAATCCATGGGTAAAGAAATTATTACTAGTACCTTTGGATTTGGTTAGGGTAAGCCAACAACGTTTCTAGCCAATGAGAGCTTGACAAATATGAAATTCTAATCAATGAGATGCTTGGCACAGATTTATCTGACCAATGAGAATAACTGGACACAGATCACATGTGATTTTTAAACTGTTTGGATCTGTGGTGACAATACAGCTCAAACTTACTGAGAGGACCAGGGGCAGACTGACAGTGATCTGGGCCCCTGGACAATAAGGATCATTTGACCCTGTCTCCCTGATCACTGGTTCTGCACCTGTTCTTTTTGTTACCTTGTGCTTAGTCTATGAATGTCCATGTGCCACATACTTTAGAGTGTCACGAACAAAACATATACATTTAGTGCTGCACACAAAAGTAGTTTTTATAAATGAACACGTTCAAAAAATGAATGGCATTCCATGGAAGATACAGACATTCAAGCGACAGCCTATAGATGTGGATGTGCGGCAGTTTTGCTACAAATACATGCTTATGCTATCATTTACACAAGTATTAGGTTTATTTATCACAGACTATCAATTTTCTCAAGATGGCTAGCTCCTACTTATCAGCTTTCAAGACACAGCCTTCTTTGATTTTCTCCATTTTCAGCGCTTTCTGGAAGGGACATTACAAACTGATCATGCACAGTGGAAGGAAAGCAGAATGATGGGAGCAAGGTTGCCAGGTGGAAAATTTTTTTCCCACCCAAAACAGCCTAAATCCAGCCCAAAACCCGCCCAAACTCAAACCCCGCCCCCGACACCCCCACCCCGCGTCATCAACCCCGCCCCTGCCGTCATCGGCCCCGCCTCCCACGTCATCGGCCCCGCCTCCCACGTCATCGGCCCCGCCCAGAACATCACTAACCCCGCCCCCCGCGGCCGAAAAAACCGCCAAAAAAACCGCCCAAGAACCAAAAAAGAAGCCCAAAAAACCGCAACCCGCCGCGGGCAAAACTTTCCTGCGGCGGGTTGCGGAAAACCGCCCAATTGGCCGGTAAAACCGCCCACCTGGCAACACTGGATGGGAGGAGGGGGGGATCATCAGGTGAAGGAAGAGGGAATCAGCTGGAGAAAAGGAGAGGAGCCTTTTAGGGGATATGGAAAGGAAACCAGATAGAGCACAAGAGTGGAGGGAAAGCAAAAGGGTAGGAGGAGGGGTAATCATGCACCACAGCAATGGCATCTTATTTTTTAAGTTTATCTGCTTACTTAAAGAAAAAGCCAAGCTGCAGAGTCCACAGTTAATGTCCGTCCTCAAGCCTGGTACGCTAACACTGGAACTTCCCTCTGTCACGGCCCATCCTTGTGGAATAAAGAAGTTACCTGAGAAGGGGGGGGGGGGGGGGGGGGGGGGGGGGGGGGGAACAGGCTGCGGGAGAGGAAGTTCCAGCATCAGCAGCATTGGCCAATGTAGCTGCTGGTGCTACCCTGCCTACACGGAGGAAACAAGGGGGGGGGGGAATTTGGAGATGGGAGTGGAGCACCGAGCACAGGAGAGGGAGCGCGAGGAAATGTGGGCATTGGGCATGTCATGTGGGAGATTAGCACTACACTGCTCTGGGCCCTCAGGCACAGCCTGGTTGCCCGAATGGTCAGTCCACCCCTGGTGAGGACAGCTGTCACCAGAAAACTTACTGCAGGAAGGTTGTTGGTCTGTTGAATCTATCACCTTTAACTCAGAATGAGAAGGATCTACTATTTACAAGAATCAGTGGCCTAGAAGGCCCAGTTTCATCTTCAGATGCTACATTATGCTACTACCACAAAGTTTACTTGGACAAGTATGAATTTACACAGAAGACATATGCTGATCCATTTTCAGTTCATGCTATTGCAATAAAGGGTGCTCTGAGAGCCGTATCCATGGATATTCCTAGGAAAATTTCTTACAGCAGTATATGTCAACAAGAAATTAAATCTGGCCAGAAACTTTGTCCCAAGTGTTTAACATCAGCTTCTGCAGCAAGTTCTTCAGGTGCCAGTGGTACTATATCAGAATATGAAGAATAAACTTTGAGTAAATTTGAAGAGACTGATATTAACATGAGTAACTGCTCTTGGGTGCAGTCCGATGAAACCTGGAAAAGTAAGCAGAAGAGATTGTGTTGGCTATGTCAAAAGAAAACTTGAACCAACAAGAACTTTGAAGACAAAATTTGTTCGCGCACTGTAAGTTGAAAGAGAGGATCTAAAACCAGAATCAGTACGAAACTGCACAAAATGTTCTGAACTGGATGAAATAATAATAAAAAAAAACATGAATGATACAGTTGTTAAGTCCTCTAAAAACAGATTCAGATACTGACAATGGTATCCTCATGATGGACAACAGAGCAAACTGCTGAAGAATTTGGAGTTTCGAAACATAGTTAAGAAAGCTCAAAGTTATGGAAGACTACTGGTTTCATGGCTGAGCCTGAATGAAGTAAAGAACTGCCATCTGAAGTGTTGTCTAAAGTGGCCAAATTTTATGAGGATGGGATACTGTCTCTATGAAGATCAGTGATGAATGCATCCATAAGCGGAAAAGACTGCTCCTAGGAAAATCTTCATGAACTACACAAAATGGAATGTACAAGATTGGAATTTCTAAATTGTGTGATTTGCAACCACCTTGGTGCATTACTGTTGTTGCTAAAGGAGCTCATTCAGTGTGTGTTTACCAGATTTACCAAAATGTCAAACTACTGTTGTCAGCCATCAGAGAAGTGAAGTTAGACTACAAATTACTGATGTCTTTAGTCATATGTGATATGGAATCACGAGACTGTACGAGTCATTGGTGTCAGAACTATCCAGGCAAAGAAGCTCTCCGTTATTTACTTCAAGTTGCACAGTGCTTTGACTTGGAAGGTGATGAAATCTCACTCAAGCAGTGGGGTCACACAGATCGCACAATAATATTCACAGAAGAAGAATCTGTTGAGAACTTTGACGACGTACTTTGCAACCAGATCTATGAATTGTCATTCTTGTCAAAGACAGGAGATCCGGGGGTGCATCACTACACAGCTGCAGCTCAAGCTGCCTTTCTAAAGAGCAATAAAGAAAATTTGAAAGCAGCCAGCCATAATTTTGCTAGACTTCTCCGAGAACTACTCATTTGTTGTCCAGGATTCCATTCAGGGGTTTTACTAGGAAAACAAGTAAGCAACACTCCATGCTTTTGCTATTTACCACATATCGAATGAGGTCCTGGAATGCATTTCCATGTGTGTCATCACTGATTGCATGTAACACGATACAATCTGTGTGTATGCACGCATTTCAGAAGGCATTCATTCAACATCTGAAAGAGGTGCAGCCTAATATTACACACATTAAATACTTCAGTGATAGTGCTGCAGCTCAGTACAAGAATTACCTGAACTTTACAAATCTGTGCATGCACTAAGAAGATTTTAACTTGTCAGCAGAATGTCATTTTTTCACCACAAGCCACAGAAAGTGTGTGATGGCACCAGTGGCACCACCATAAAGCGCCTTGTCAAAAGAAATAGTCTACAACATGCCATCAGTCAACATATTTTGACTCCTGATGATCTGAGCAACTGGGCAAACAAAAGCATAATAAATATAAAATTCCTTTTAGTTTCTTCTGCCAATGTTTATTCTGCTCGCAAAATGTTAGAAAATTGATTGGCAACTGCACAAGAATCCACCACAGCTTCATCCCACTCAACGAGAGTGAGCTCAAAATTGGCAGAATATCTGCAGATAATGCAGCAACAGTGAAAAGAGTGACATTTCTGTACAACTCAAGTGTGGTCAATATATTGCTATTATGACCAGGATTGGTATTTGGGAACCATCTTGGAACTTTCTCAAGAAAATGCATATATGTTCGTTAACTTTATGCAACTGAAGGGTCCTGCATTATCATTTTCTTGGACAAGTAGCAGAGATGAGTGCTGGGTACCCATTATCCACATGCTCATGACTGCTGATGTTCTGACGGCAACCGGTCATCAGTATCATCTGAACAAGGGAGATAAAAGAAAATTTTGTTTTTTTAACTTTATACAGCTTTTAAAGCTGAACATTTTTAAATAATTCTTACTGGACTCGAATTGATGCAGTTGCTCACGATGTCTGTTAAAACAAACCTGCCTACAAAGATGATGTGATGACAATTTTCAGAATTTGGAATTTTTGCCATTATCTTTGTTATGGATAAGTTGAAAGAAGCAAAATGAAACTGGAATCAAATGAAATCCTTTCTAAATGATGTAGAGCTCATCTTTGTACTGTCCCACCTAATGAAAACTGCCTCCGACGAGGACTCACTTACAGAGTATGACATTTATCAGTGAGGCATATCAGGAAAACAAATTTTGATCAGTTGGAAGCTATAAACACATTTTAACCAGTGCTACTAACAGATGAAATATGTGCTGATACCCCGTTGGATAAAAAGCACATATCTCAAAAACTGTTGAAGCTAGAGGTCTGAAAGTTTGCAGTTGTTCATCTTAAATACTGGTCTCCAGTAGGTTATTATAAATTTATGAAATGGTGACGTTTCCAAATTTTGGTTGAATTGACATGGAATGACTCTCCAGCACCTAAATAATTCTCTCCATCGACTCTCGCATCTCCTCCTGCGATGTGCTCTTGACCAGCCAATCGTCCAGGTAAGGAAACATGTAAATTCCCAATCTGCATAGCAATGCTGCAACTACTGCTAGACATTTGGTGAATAAACCCGGAGCTCACGTGAGGCCAAAAGGCAGAACATGATACTGGCAATGGCATTTCCTTACTCAGAATCTGAGATATTTCTCAGTCACAGGAAGTATCGATATGTGGGGGTATAGGCCTCCTTCAAGTCCAGACAGCATAGCCAATCTTTTTCCCAGGAGGGTACCCAGGGAAATTCTGAACTTTCTTTTATCAGGAATGTGTTCAGGGCCTTTAGGTCTAGGATAGGACAAAATCCCCCCCCCCCCCCCCCTTTTTTCTTGGGCACAAGGAAGTACCTGAAATAGAATCCCTTCCCTTCTTCCCCTGGTGGCACAGGTTTGACCGCAATGGCCTGCAGAAGGGAACAGATTTCCTCTACTAATATCTGCTTGTGTGGAAAGTTGAGGTAACATGCTCTCGGTGGGCAATTTGGTGGTCGTTGACACCAATGAAATGTCTAACCGAGATAGACTATTTGAAGAACCCCCGGTCGGAGGTTACAAGAGGCCACCCTTGGTGGGAAAAAAAATTGAGCTTCCTTCCTACCGAAAGGTTATCCGTGACAGTTACTGACTATAGCTATGCACTTCTGGAGCCAGTCAAAGGCTCGTCCCTTGTTTTGACTAGGGAGCTGGCTAAGTTTCTGAGGGCAGGGATCAACAACGGCAAGAATGCTGGGACTGGGGCTGCTGGGCACAGCAAGAAGGAAGTGGTTAACCTACGCCTCTTGAGAGTAGTAGGTCCGTCACCTAGGTCCACTTGAAAATCTCCCAGTAGAGTAGGATGCAGCTGGAGGCTGCCAAGAAAGGGACTGGATGGTTTCAGAATGCTTCTTGATGAGGTCAGCGACCACCTCTACCTTGTCCCCAAAAAGATTATCTCCTCAGCAAGGTACACCAGCTAATCTCTCCTGAACCGTTGGTTCTAGGTCAGACACATGCAGCCATGAGAGTCTGCACATCCCCACACCCATGACAGACAGTCTGAACGCAACATCAAAGTGTCATAAGTGCTCCTGGCCAGATACTTCCTGCACTCCAGCTGCTTACCCAACAACTGGCGAAGTTCAGCGACCTGCTCCTGAGGGACAGAATCCTCAAGGCTAAGAGTTCTGTGTAGCAAAGGCTAAGTAGATGCTCGTGTAGAGCTTGTAGGACTGGATGTGGGTACTAGGCATCCAGGCCTGATAATCCTTCCTCCCAAATGAGTCTAGTGTCTGAGCTTCTCTACTTGGGGAGCTGAGGAAAAGTCCTGGAACTCCTGCCTCGTTTGAGGGCAGATTCAACTACCAGAGAGTAGACAGTCAGCTGAGTCTTCTCAAATCCGGGAGCCTGCTGGATATGGTATTGCATATCCACCTTCTTTGACCTGCACTGAGAGGGCAGATTCCCAGTTCGTCAGTGCATCTTTAAGGATAGGGAGTAATGGAACTGTGCCCCCTTCCTTAAGAGGCAATTCATAATCAACAGATAACATCTCTGCCCTGGGTTTCTCCTACGTCTCCAACTTAAATGGGATGGCCGAAGCCATCTCCTTCACAGAACCTGTGAAAAAGATTTACGTCTCTCTTGAGGTGGGAAGGTATCAGAAGGGACCCCATAAAAAAACTCCTCCTCCAAGAAGTAATGAGGGTCCTCTTGAGTCCCATGAAAAATCCCAATCAGACTCTTCACAGATTGAATAGAGTGAGTGTGTCTGCCCTGGCTCATTGGGACCATGCTCACGCCCGAAGGGCATTGGGGTAGAAGCCTTAGACACCGGGGAAGCTTCCTCCCCTGATGGTCAAAAGTGGTACTGCATGGATCAGCCACCCGTTGGGGCATTGGAATTAAAGAGCACTCCACAGGAAAAGTTGGAACCTCAAGAAGCAGGGGCTGAGCCGCAGCTGGAGCAAGTGTCCTCGATGCCCGAGCAGAGTGTGGCTGTAGCATCTGCAGAAGCTCCTACATGAGCATATTGCTCATCGAAGGTAGGCACTGGCAAAGGCTGGGGAGTTGGGACAGTGACAGCCTGCGAAGGAGCCAATGCCGAACTGAAAGTGGGAACCTGGCTGCCTGAAGGTGGTGCACTGGCACCTCCACATAGGAGAGGGAGTGCTGTCAGGTACTGGCAATGCTCTGGTGCTCTAGGAATTATGCATCAAAGAGGATCAATGCTTGTGCTTCTTGGGCTTCCATGGTCCTTCAGTGCCTATGAGGATGTCGAACCTGAACACATCCTCAGTGTTGAGTCTGATGCTGACCGGTCCCGGGGCAGACTATCAGCACCCGATGTTGAGGGAGGTGAAGATCTCCTTGATGCTGGTGTGCTCTTTCAAGGAGCCAAAAAGTTTCTCCTACTGGATCTGACGCCCTGTGTCCTCAACTGCATTTTTAAACAGAGAGAAACAGAGAGAAAAAGAGAGTGAAGAGTTAGGCCCATGGCACCTGCTGCGCCAAGTGTGCGGGTTCGTCACCGGAATCACCCGACTACATTGGATGCACCTCCTGAAGGCACTAGGGGGTCTTCTTGGACATCAAGGCTAAATTAAACTCCTCAATTTTGAACTATAAAAAGGGGCACAGTCCAAATCGAGGTCAGTGCTCAGACCTAAGCAGGCCTACTGAGCCGTGAAAGAAAAAACTAAGAACTAAAAAGGGTAAATAAACGAAAAGGAGAAATGAGAAAAAATGAAGAAGAAAATGAGGGGGGGGGGGGGGGGGGGGAACACACGAGAAGGCATTGCAAAGGCAGAGGAAAAAAGCACTGAGGAGAGACTGAAGACGCATCCTCCCTGCTACTTGGAAAAATGAAGACTGAAGGACCCGCGCACGTGCAGTGGGACGCTGCTAGAATTTTCTTGAAACATCTATACATTAGCTAGCATCTGCACCGGGATCCTTCAGTTGATGTCACCTACATGTGAGTGCTTGATCTCGGAGAACCACTAATATGAAGATTTAAAATAAATCAGGCAAATTCAAATTTTCAAAAATCTACGTTATGCCTTTAGTTTTTGGCGAAAAGACATGTGGAATCTTATTTCTAATGGCAGGTATTCCGTACAGAAGCAGCCTAGCATGTAAAAGTTGTTCAAACTTTCTCAAAGATTTTTACTTCTTTAGCATTAGGAAAGAGAACCATGTGCTCTTTAGATCAAAGTAGAGAGCTGCACGGCTTCCGTCCCCGCGGGAATCCCACGGAACCCGCGGGATTCCCGTGGGGACGGAGGCAGTTCTTGCGGGGTTCCCGCGGGGATGGAAGCAGTTCTGCGGGGTTCCCGCGGGGACGGAGGCAGTTCTTGCGGGGTTCCCGCGGGGATGGAACCAGTTCTGTGGGCTTCCCGTGGAAGTGTAAGCTGCACCTGCACCAGCCTCTCATCTACCGAATACCAATTTATTTGAGTGCTGTCTCCTCCTCCTCTTCTTCCTTGCTTTAACAGCATAAATGTGGAAAGTCTTCCATTAAGGAGGTGGTAGAGTCACAAATGATGACGGAATTCAAAAAGGCGTGGGATGAACACAGAGGATCTCTAATTAGAAAATGGAAATTATATAAAAGCTAACCTTAAATGGCTGCATGTGTGTGGATGTGTCAAGTGACGCTTAGATGGTGACTCTGGCTGTGATGAATTAGAGCTGATACCTGGCAGACTTGTATGTTCTGTGTCTCATACATGGCAATCTGGTGTAGGATGGGCTGGAAAGGGCTTAGACAGCAACTTCAGTGGCTGGAACATGAGGACAGTGCTGGACAGACTTTTACGGTCTGTGTCCCACAAATGAGAACATGAATAGGCTGGAGTGGGCTTCGATGGCAACTCCAGCAGTTAGAACATAAGGATGGGGCCAGATAGACTCCTGTGGTCTTTGTTCCAGAAACACGAAAGAAAGACCATAATCAAGTATATAATATCACACTCGTTGATTTAATGATGAATTGATCATGAGTGTGACTATTGGGCAGAGTGAATGGACCGTTCAGGTCTATTTGCTGTCACTTACTTTGTTACTATTAATCCTCTTTGCTCCCAGGCTGGTGCACAGACCTCAGCTCTGACACAGGCACGAGAATCAGATGTCACCTGACCTACTGGCGCGTGCATGTGGCGGCCTCTCAGCACACAATCCCAGTGAATCAGAGACAAATCTTACATGTGCGCACCAGAGTGTTCCAAGTTCCAACTTCCGGTCCGTCCTTGCCTACAGTGCTGTGGCTCAAATCCAGAAAGGGAGCTGACTGGAACTTTCTTTTATGTACTATTAAATTCTTACGGGGATGGGTGGGGACGGGTTAAATTCTTGCGGGGACGGGTGGGTACGGGTAAGATTCCAGCAGGGACGGGCGGGGATGGGTAGGATTTCTGTCCCCGTGCAACTCTCTAGATCAAAGCAACCTTCAAGAGGAGGCAAATAATACTAAATCAGCTGCTGATGTTCGACCATTCAAGATTTTAAACAATAAGCAACCCAAATTGAAAATTATTTGCGATTTAATCAGCAGCCAGTGTAGTTTGCATAGTAAAGGAAGGGGTTATATGTTCAAACATGCTGACATTACACAACAATCTAGCTGCCGTATTCTGCAGGGTCTGTAGTCTAGTGCTTAATTTAATTGAACAGCCTACACAAAGAAAGTTACTGTAATCTAGCAGGCAGCAAGCCTTGCCTTTACTACCCACCGGGGATCTCGTGGTATGTACCAGGGGCAAGTCTGGAGCAACTTGGGAGAAACCAAAATTTATTTAGAAGTGGATGCAGTGGGGGCACACTCTTCAATTTTAAAATGATCAGGGATGGAGGAGGTGTGTGTGGGAGCGGCAGCTTTTGTTAAGTAGTCTAATTAGCTCTTTAAAGTATAGTGACACTACAATGGGACCCACTTATCCCTGCCTTGCTGTGGCTGGGAACACACAATATTCTCACTTGCAGCAATGCAACAACAAATTTATCACAGGATTCACCAATCTTCTCGCACATATCTCAATCTTCACCTTCCCAACTGCAAAGGTCTCAAGTACAAAACCTACTACGCGTCCAACTTCTCCGTAATAGGCAGCCAACTCTGGAACGTCATACCAAGATACATCTGAACAACCAACGAACATCTACCATTCCGAAAGCTGTTGAAAACATACCTCTTCAAACAAGCTTACCCAAACGACCCAACTTAATTCACAAATCTAAACCACACCACTAATACTATCATAACTCATTCCTTCCCCTCACATCTCTCCCTCTTACCCTTCTCTATATAATTGTGTTATCTATGTGTAACTCTGTACCCATTCATAATGTTACATCTAGGATACTTTGCACCCATACACAGTGTTCTCTCTATTATACTTTGTACAAATACATTGTAAGCCGCACTGAACCTGCTATCGAGGGGGAAGAGCGGGGTATAAATGCTACAAATAAATAAATAAATAAATAATAAAAAATCAATCAGTGGTACTGCACATTAGTGAACAGGCCCCTTAGATACTAGGCCTATAGTGGTAGGGAGATACCTACTGTACCGGAATAACCTGCTTTGAGTTTAGATTTGAAAGGCAAGCTAACTAAGCCAGAATCCACTGCTATGTGTTTTACTTATGTTAAGTAGAACTACATCCATTTTCTTGGAGGGGGAGGGGGATCAACAGACCCTCAAAACATACTTGATTTTACTAGAGAATCAAATAGAAAAAACAGGATTACTCAGCTATATTTCCACATAGGACCTCCTCGAAATGCACCACTTGTTCCTCTGATCCCATCCCCACCAACTTACTTAAACACCATCTCTCATACTGTCACCCCCCCCATCTGTCATATCCTCAACCTCTCTCTCTCTCCACTGCAACTGTCCCTGACACCTTCAAGCACGCCGTAGTCACACCTCTCCTCAAAAAACCATCACTTGACCCTACCTGTCCGTCCAACTACCGCCCCATCTCTCTCTTACCCTTCCTCTCCAAAATACTTGAGTGCCGTTCACAGCTGCTGCCTTGATTTTCTCTCCTCTCAGGCCATCCTCGATCCACTTCAATCCGGTTTTCGCCCTCTACACTTGACAGAAACAGCACTCTCTAAAGTCTGTAATGACCTGTTCCTAGCCAAATCCAGAGGCCACTACTCCATCCTCATCCTCCACGATCTATCCGCCGCTTTTGACACTGTCAACCATGATTTACTTCTTGCCACACTGTCCTCATTTGGGTTCCAGGGCTCTGTCCTCTCCTGGTTCTCCTCCTCTCTCTCCCACCGCACCTTCAGAGTACACTCTCATGGATCTTCCTCCACCCCCATCCCGCTCTCTGTTGGAGTTCCCCAGGGATCTGTCCTTGGACCCCTTCTTTTTTCTATCTACACCTCTTCCCTGGGCTCACTGATCTCATCTCACTGGTTCCAGAATCATCTTTATGCTGATGACACCCAGCTGTATCTCTCCACACCAGACATCACCGCGGAGACCCAGGCCAAGGTATCGGCCTGCCTATCCGACATTGCTGCATGGATGTCCAACCGCCACCTGAAACTGAACATGTCCAAGACCGAGCTTATTGTCTTTCCACCAAAACCCACTTCTCCTCTTCCTCCGCTCTCGATTTCAGTTGATAACACCCTCATCCTACCGCAAACTTGGAGTAATCTTCGACTCCTCCCTCTCCTTCTCTGCGCATATCCAGCAGACAGCCAAGACCTGTCGCTTCTTCCTCTTTAACATCAGCAAAATTCGCCCTTTCCTCTCTGAACACACCACCCGAACTCTCATCCATGCTCTCATTACTACTACTTACTACTACTACTTAACATTTCTAGAGCGCTACTAGGGTTACGCAGCGCTGTACAAATTAACGAATAAGGACGGTCCCTGCTCAGAAGAGCTTACAATCTAAAGGATGAAATGTCAAGTTGGGGTATATGAGATTTCATGAGAAGAGATGTAGTGATTAGGTGCCTTGACTACTGCAACCTACTCCTCACTGGCCTCCCACTTAACCATCTATCCCCCCTTCAATCCGTTCAGAACTCTGCTGTACGTCTTATATTCCGCCTGAACCGATATACTCATATCACCCCTCTCCTCAAGTCACTTCACTGGCTTCCGATCAAATACCGCATACTGTTCAAGCTTCTCCTTCTTACCTACAAATGCACTCAGTCTGCAGCCCCTCATTACCTCTCTACCCTCATCTCCCCTTACGTTCCCGCCCGAAACCTCCGCTCACAGGACAAATCCCTCCTCTCAGTACCCTTCTCCACCACCGCCAACTCCAGGCTCCGCCCATTCTGCCTCACCTCACCCTATGCTTGGAATAAACTTCCTGAGCCCTTACACCAAGCCCCCTCCCTACCCATCTTCAAAGCCTTGCTCAAAGCCCACCTCTTCAATGTTGCTTTCGGCAACTAACCTTTTTACCTTTCAGGAAATCTTGACTGCCCCAATTTGACTGCCCCTTCTTGACTGACTGTACATTTGTCCTTTAGACTGCAAGCTCTTTGAGCAGGGACTGTCCTTCTATGTTAAATTGTACAGCGCTGCGTAACTCTAGTAGCACTTTAGAAATGTTAAATAGTAGTAGTAGTGTGAGTGTGTGTAAATAAAGTTAACAAACCTTTAATTCTACCACAATACCTCTTGAGTATTTTAGCAACCTTCCTCTACTTTTAAATATTAGTAAGAATTTCCCCATGAAATTGTTTACAATGGTCAGTGCTGCTTTTCCCATTGGGGTTTGCCAAGTCACATTGTAGAACCCACTTCATATTGTAATAGCTAGAATCTTATCTAGATAGTTTCCTTCCACTCAACTTTACTCTCTGAATCTTACATAAAAGACCTCCCTTGATGAATCTCACACCTCAGATCATTACTGGGGGAATCATACAAACACCAATATTTGTAAGTGAAATATGAGACTTTCATAAAAGGCTCAGGAAATAATTCTGATCACATCCCTAGTTTGCATTAGAACAGTTTCCTTCATACCATCATCAACAATCCAAAAACATCACACCATCTTGTACTTCATTCTAGATGAGAACAAATGAACTTGTAATAATTTATTACAATGGATTTACAGATGTAAATGAGGAATGCTCTGACAAGCTCTCCATCTGCATCTACTTTTCCCTTGCTTTCTCCTCTAGGCTACAATATTCTGTGGGGGACAAAGTGCAGAATCAGTTACTAGCAGATAAGTCTTGATGTAGCTATTGTAAACCAATGTTTCATGAAGTGCCATACAGGAACAGAACGGTGAATGCAAAGGAAAACACTGTGTGGCTGGTATACAATGTTCTTACTAAGAATACAGAAATGCGGCGATGAGATAGGAGGTGGGAATTAAAGCGTCGAGGCTCGGAAGGTAGTGAGGTGAAAGTAGAAAGTAGTTTGTCTGCACCTGAGAGAATGTTAGATTCAAATTTTTGTGGGGGAGGTAGAAGACCCCATCAAAACAGCCAGATGGCATTATACGATATCCCAAGCCCCAAACGTTAGAAGCATAAAGACAGCCACTTTTGTAGCAGGACCTGAATTAAGTCAAACGATTACCGTATTTTTGTGTATATAACCCGCACTCATGTATATTTCACGGAAAATAAGGAACCAAGTGACAAAATGTTTTGCATAGCCCATACCACTGTATTCCCCATAAACGCTCAGTACGTTGGGCCGACATGAGCATGTGCAGAAGTGTTGGCATGGGTAGCTCAGGCACTCTGACAATGCTCGTCTGGAGGAAAATCGAGGCTAGCCGATATGAAGGAAAAGTTTACAGTAAATTTACCGGTTGTCCATTTACAATGCCACAAAGAAAGTCATATACAGCTGACTTCAAATTATCAGCAGTCGAATATGTGAAATCGTAAAGATGGGTGTATCTTTTCCATTGATGAGAAGTCTATTTGTGAGTGGCACAAAGCTGAGGAAAAACAAAGAAATCCACAGACTTTGAAGGTTTTCCTTCTAGCAATGAACAAGATAATGTTTGAGACACTATGAAGTATAGATGCCATAAATTTCTACCTTTTAATAAGAACTGCTTTATGCTGACCACTTCAAAGTTTTTTTTTGCTATAGATCTAGTCAATGCCTCCTTATCTAATATAATAATTCACACCTCCAATGTTCTGAAGCTGACTCTGTGGCAGTGAAGCCGTGTAGTGTTCGTAGGGTTCGTAATCACCCCGCCCTCGAGGGAACTCTGTATAGTTGCCAGCCCCCGCACCTCCCTCCCTCTCTCTCTCTCTGCCCTCCAAGCACGACCTGTCCTCCGGCAGTCCCTTGCCTTCCTAAGTGCTGGCTGTATTTTACCTTGGGGTGCGGCGCCCACAGTGAAGGGGAGCGGCGCTTCACCCTGCCTTCGCATGTGTCTCAGCTCTGCCTCTGGTCCCGCCCTCATATCCTGTTTCCGGAAGGGCAGGACCAGAGGCAGAGCTGAGACACATGCGAAGGCAGGGTGAAGCGCCGCTCGCCTTCACTGTGGACACCGCACCCCAAGGTAAAATACAGCCAGCACTTAGGAAGGCAAGGGGCTGCCGGAGGACAGGTCGTGCCTGGAGGGCAGAGAGAGAGAGAGAGAGAGAGAGAGAGAGAGAGAGAGAGAGAGAGAGAGAGAGAGAGAGAGAGAGAGAGAGGGAGGTCATCCTGGAACTCGGAGGGGAGGGAGGGGGTCCTGGAACTCAGAGGGCACACAGAAAGGTAGGGAGGGGGCCTGGAACTCAGAGGGGAGAGAGATGGAGGGAGGGGGGCCCTGGATATGGGTGGATGAAGGAGAGGCCAGGGGAGAATGCAGAGTTGATGCACATGTAGGGGGGGGGGGGAGGGCAAGGGACAGAGGAGAATTGCTGCACCATGATGGATGGAGGGGGCAGGGGAGAGATGCTGACATGGATGGATGAAGGGGGCAGTGTTTATAATGTGTTTATAAGTGTTAGTAAACCCTTATGGTTGTTTTGAGTGCCCTCATCACCTTGCACGTTGCTTTTAAAGTGTGCCTAATGTGGTTTTAATGATTTTATATATTTTAGAATATTCTTTGTATGGTTATTTTTTTTTTAAGTCAATAGTTTTTTTTTTTTTTTTTTATTGATGCCAACGGCAATAGTGGCAAGTATGTAAAACAAGTCATCAGCCAAACATACACAGTAAAGAGAAAGACTATACCTGTCATCAACCATTTCAACCAATTTTCTCCCACTCCCCCCCAAACCCAACCTCCTCAATAATATTCCAACAAGTCCTTCAATTGCAACATGAACTTTTCAATGAAAATCATCCTGTAAGAATCGCCCCCTCCCCCTCGCATCTAAAAAACTTCCAAAGCGTAACATATCAGGAATCAATGAATCATACACATGAACTACCCCCAAATAAATTACAAAAGGTAGATTATTAAGAAGGAGGCTACGCACCCTAGGAGAGAAACATTGTACAAAAGGCTCCCAAACCAACCACAACTTTGCTTTCCACTTTGCAGTTAAACAAGCAGAGCGAGCCTCCCAGTTACACAACCTCTGTAGCGCATTACGCCAATGCCCCTGAGTAGGAGCGTCTCTCACACAACAAACCCTGCAAAATGCAGGTCATATCCACCATACATGCTTTATAAAAGGGAGGGGGGGGGGGGGATTGCTGGCCTTTGGTCAAAAGGCCCCTATACCGTGCCAGCCCAAGCAAAAAACTAGAGGAAGCAACATTTGGGGGCACAGGAAACAATGTATTTATAAATAAAACTACCCGGTGCCAATAAGCCTGTATGGCTGGGCAAAACCACAAAGCATGAGAGAGGGTATTCTCTGCCATTCCACAAGCTCCACAATGCAAAGAAGCGGTGCACCGAGCATGAAATGCTTGAGTAATAATATGATACAAGCATTCCCTATATCTAGCATTATGTATAATTCGTGGAATAAGACGCAGCATGTCAAAGAGCATCTCCTCCCGCACTGGATGTCCCAATTCTGTCCTCTTCGCCACCACAGGGGCATAGGACCTCTTAGGGATCAACATAGTTAGTGCTTTATGAAAATAAGAAACCGACATACATGTCACCCGAGGGGATGTAAAACAAACAAACAAAAAAAGTCTGTAGCCATAATATGCTAAACATATATTTGTATATATGTTTAGCATATTATGTGCTTCTTTTATTACATAATTTATACGTATATTTGTAAAAAGATTTATTTTCAATTGGAAAACAACTTCTAATTATGTGTGTGAAGCCCATTGTCTCTCTACATTTTTAATGTAGCAAGCAATTTGCAGTACATTTAGTAAGGTCAATTAGGTCTTTCATTGAGGTTCTTATACAAAAATAGTCTTGTCCCCATTAATATATCTGCATTTGGCCCCTCAACTATATGGTAAGCTGTATTGTAGAAAAGAATTAGTATCATAGCAATGTGATTTGAATGTTCTAATTGTGTGCTTATTAGATATTCCATCATGATTATGCATACATCATATTATAGCTATTACTTGAATTTCAGTGCTGTTAAATTGTGTATATTTTTGATCCTTTTTCATGGTAGTTCTAGTATTAGGTTTCCATTTGCTGCCTTCAAGTTTTCCTCTTTCATTATATTTTTTGTTTACACTTTGTACATTTTCCTATTGTTATACTGTTAACAAAACGTTAAGTTTGATGTTCTAACTGTACCTACTGTACACCACCTTGGGTGAACCTCTTCATAAAAGCAGTTAAATCCCAATAAATAAATTTTTCCAGCACGTCAGTAATTTCTTATTAATTTTGGTTTCATTTAACATGTCTCTCTAGGCTTTTTTGTAATTTAGTAATTTATACGGACTAGAAGTTTTAAAATAATAAATAAAATCATTAAATGTGGATTTTTTTTTTTTCGCTAGTCATGAAATAGGTGTGACCTTTTTCTTGCTGGCAAGGTTTGTTTCAGGCTACTTTAACCCTGTTCAGCATATATTTTGTTTGCCCTTTGCATGTGCTAATTCACATACACAAATTCTGGCCGACATTCAGTGCTATCTAACCATCCAGGAAAGGCTGGCTAACCGCTAATATTCAAGCAGGAGATAGCCAGTTATCTCCGCTGAATATTAGCTCTTAGCAGCTAACCGGCTATATCACGCGAACAGAGCCGGCTGCCAGCAAATATTCAAGCTCTGGCCGGCTAAGTTTAGCAGCCAAACTGGACTGCCTAAATAGAAGTCCTATCTTTAGCTGCTATAAAAAAAAAAAAAAAAAACAACCTTAACTGGCCAATTAAGTTTGAGCCAGCCGAAAACCCCCGGATATTCAGTGATGGTCACTGGAAACAGCCTGGCATTGAATATCCGGGGTCGGTGCCGATTGCAGCATTTATGCAGGCTGCCTCCCACATTCTGAATATTGGGCTCATTGTTTCCTAAGTTTTCCTTACACTTTCTATTCATTTCGTCATGCTATTTTCATAGCTTTTCACCTGCACATTGTTATCCTTTCGCACATCACCATCCAATATCTTTATAAGCTAAATTACCAGTTTTCTCACCAACTTTACAATCTTATTAGTGCAATTTTTCACAGTATCCTTCACCACATTCACACTTTTCTCAGTTTTTTTTCAAATATTAGTATACATAAATGTTAATGTCCTACGTTTATATTCGTTTTTATGAGGACTCCTGATGAAGGTTCTGTATTGGGTCCACTACCAATCAAGTGCTGACTCTTTTTTATGGGATTGATTGAATGTTTTTGGGTCCATTTTAAATCAAGCATTATATGTACTTTTAATCAAGCACTGCATGCACTTTCTACAATTATTTGGTTATATTCATATTGATTAATTTGTTTGGTCATACCCACTATATTTGGTTTTATCCGAAAAGGAGCACAAGGGCCGTTCATAGCGTAAGGAAACACTTTCTGAACCAGGTTTGCCTAAGTCACATATAGGGGGATCGATTTTCCTCAACATAATTCTCAATACTATTTAAAATAAAAGACTGAGTTCCCACATATTTGCTGGTCAAAAATACCACTCAGCCATATACTTAAGCCTTGCTTTAGGGCAAAACCTGTCCTCAACTTTAGGAAATGACAGGAGAAATACTTCCTCAATAGCACTTGAAATTCTGAGTAACTGATTTCTTTTCTTACGCCTTTAGCAGAAGCGTTTTGTTTGGTCTCAGCCGCACGCTGAGAGCGTTACTGCATTCTGACGACTAGCACGATTTACATTCAACTCCGCACCGCAGCTGGATGTACCACCGTCTTTTCAATGTGTTGCAACATCTATATTGCATTTGTATACCACAGTGGTGTTGACTCCTGAGGCAAGCGGTTTTATCCATCAAAACATGGCCCTGCGTCACGTCCTGAATTGTTGCTTGGAAAGACTGAATCTGACACTGAACTGCCCACTGGAAGTCATTGTGTCTTTCCCTACTCCTTCCTTTGCATCTTGGATATGTCATAGGGGATCCTTTTTCTGTTTGTGTTAGATTAACTACTTGGTAATTCCGTTTTCATTTTCTTTTGTTTTTTTAACAATTACAAAGCATTAACATCTATAACAAGACTGATAAACCAAACATGCTTAACTGAAAAATATTTATGCACACCTTAGATTGTTAGTAAAATCTCTCAGCTCAGCTGTCTTGGATAATAAAGATCAGCTCTGGAATGGAAACCTGTTCTATGCACCTAAAGTGGAATATAAGTAATAAACTATAAATCTGTCAGCCGTCTTTCTGAAGCCTGATATGCTGGCACCAAACAGTGGTAATATTTGGTATCTGTACCTTATTAAAAAAACAAGTCTTCCAACTCAAGTGGTCAGAATACTTTACAGGATTAAAACCAAAAACAATAAGAATGACACTTAATATTTTCACAGAAAATGGCAGCTTACTGACCTGATATAGTTCTTCTAAGTTGTATTTGATTGATGTACTGTTCTGGATTGCTTCAACAGCTTCTTTCAGTTTTTGCCAGGTTTCATCTGTATAGTTTTCAGGCAATTTAGGTTTATCTAAGAGTTATACAAACAGGATGTACTATTTAAAGAGAGCAACCTCTTAATGCAAGAGCAAAATGCAAAGTGTGGCATTTTCATAAAGAAGCCAAAAAGCAGATGCAGACTCTCCCCTTCCAAACTATTTTACAGTCATAATTCTAGGTGTGGAGAAGTAGCTTAGTGATTAGAGAAGTGGGCTGACAACGAAAAAAGCCAGTTCAAATTCCATTCTTTGTGGTCATAGGCAAGTCACTGAGCCCTCCAGTGACTTGGGTACAAATCCTTGTGAGGATGGGAAACACCTAATGTACCTGAATGTAAGTCACCTTGAGCTACTACTGAAAAAGATGCGAGCTAAAAAAAAACCACAAACACCCGCATACAACCACTCCATGCTGTGGGATTATCAGGTGTCAGATTAGTTTATATGCCTTCCAAACACTGCAATGTGAATTCATAAGTTAGACCTGCTAAAAATTTTTATTTTATGTGGAGGTTTAGTAAATCAATTAAAAACATGAGATGGTAGACGGAATAAAAAAAAGGAGCAGAATCTTAAAAAATGTTAACAAGCAATCAAACTGCAATTACTTACTGAAGAAGGTGGCAACAATAATTAGCAATCAAGCTAGAAGTTATTCCTGGTGGATTTCTACAAAAAACTCTGCATATTACATTAAGATATAGTACCATCACTGCTTTTTTTCCCTAGTAGTAATTTAGCTTCAAAACAGAGATTCTTACTCAAAGATATAAAATTCAAAACGTTTTTGGTGCAGATTTTCTCCAGGGATACAGAAATTATTGAGCACCCTTAGCTAAGGCTTCATGTTTCCAGCTATAGAATCTAAGGGGCCCTCTGAGCTACAGGCAATGGTGATTTTCTTGCCACCAAGGGAGCAACTCAGCACGAATTCATGTTTCAGCTAAAGAGCCTTCATCGGGAGTCTGATTTCACAACCTCATCTCATAGAAAACCAATGCCACTGTGAACATGCCTTTACACCTTTGTTGAAGAAATGTTAAGTTTAAAGAACACCGTGCTTTCCCCAAACATACAAGATTGCAGGTTTCTTTTCACTCCAGTGTGTTTGGTGAAAGCGTGGTATTCTTTAAACTTAACATTTCTTCAACAAAGGTGTAAAGGCATGTTCTCAAGTGACACTGGTTTTCTATATGAGATTGTGAAATCAGACTCCTGATAAAAGCTCTTTAGCCGAAATACAAATTTGCCAAATCTAGATTTCTTGCCACTGCCATTATTTGCCAGAATACTACCATGTTCATGTTTGTTGCTACAAACAATTTTTCTTGGGCTCCACAGATTGCTAACCATCCAGAAGCCCTAACCATAACGCAGTAAGAAAAGCACTGCTCCCACCAACCATATCACATATGCACACATACATGCAACCCAAGACCTTTTACCTTAGGTCGTTCTCCCCTCCCTCCCTGTCTCATCATCCTCTTACCCCCTCAACAAGTCCATTCTTCTCCTACTCAATTTCCGACACTGTCCTTTCTTCTTATAATGTGGACCTTTCTCAAAGTGGCAAGTCAAATGGTGCTTGAAAGCCTCAGCACAGCACATCAACACCATGAGCCGGATTCAATAAATGGTGCCAAAAATCTGGCACCAATAAAATTTGGCACTCAAGGTGGGGGTGGGGAATGGTTGCCTTGTTTGCATTCTTTTGTCGCCATGTACTAGTTACAGTATGCCACTTTGCCTTTATAATGAGGAGATGGTGGTGGGGTTGTATTTGATATATGCTCTTCAAAATAAAATATATATAAAAAAAAATAATTGGCGCTCAATGCTATTCTATAAAGGACGCTTCGGGATGACAGCGGGCTTGATGGACCTTTGGTCTGAACCAGTATGGCAATACTTATGTACTTATGAGCACTTTCACCATGGTGTAAATACTGGCAAACAAATTGGATGCAGATTCCTGCTATTCCACAACACAGAGAACATCTTTTATGGATGCCCCTGACCAGCCCATTCCCCCCTTTTGAGTTGCACAGGATCCAATTTAGGCACCCATTGTTATAAAATAGTGCATAGCTAGACTGGAGCTCAAATCATAATTAGTGCCAAGTGCTTGTTAGCTCCCATAATTAAATCATTGGAGACCATTAACTAATTATTTTGGGTGCCGATCTGGGATTGGTACTCTTTATAGAATCCAGGGGCATATGCACCACGCTCTGCAAAAGCCCTCTGGTGCCGCTGTCTCCTTGCACCATAGGCTTTATAGCCACAGTACCCTACTCTTGCTAAATTTGGCACATAAACGGGTAAATTTTATACCCGTTCTGCATTGTGCAGAATTCTCCCAGGAGGGGAAAAAAGTGTTTCCAATACACAATTCAGAGAAAGTCCCAAGTTCATACCAGGATACCTGTGTTAACTTAAAAATGGTCTTATGCAAGAAGTGAAAAAAGAATGAAGGGCATACCGTAGCTCAATTCTTTCCGACCCCTCTGCATGTATATATGTAGTTGTATTGCTTCCGTTAGTACCGTCTGTGATCAGGAGGGGATAGAAGGGGCAATTTGAATACAGCGGTTGCACACATTGCTTTAGAAAGCATAATAAAATGAAATCAAATGTGATAATGTAACGAACCAACATATGTCACTGTCAGATTTCAAAGGATGCATTTTACATTTAAACCACAGGTTTGCTTCTGTTCCAGGAACAGGTGTTGCCATGCTTTTCTGCCACTAGAAAACCATACACACCGTAACCTGTAGTGTCAGTGATTCAATCACTTGGTGTCACTATACATAACAGCCAGGTTTCACAGTGTAACTTACAACAAAATGAAATACCCATCAGAATTACCAGTCTAGAAGAGATAGGGATGAGACGGCCAGAGGGAGAAGTATGGGATGCCTTGTGTGAAAAACTTGCTTCTTGAAATAACTTTCAGCTGTTTATGTGCACACACTCTCTCATGGGCAACTTGTCCAAATGGGTTAGTTTGCACATACCATGACAGAAATGAACTATAAAACTTGCATTGTGTCAAAGAAAGCTTCCCATCTGTAGAGGATGAGGGATGTGTCTGTGATGGGAGGGAATTCCTCCTCTCAATCTTCTCTTTGCTCATCCTCTAACAGCTATGTTTCAAGGTATCAACGTTTCTATGTCACAGCAGCTGAATCCCCCCCTCCCCATCGTAGAAATGAGTTAAGTCACATTTTTGTTAAAACCTTTAGTGCAAAAATGAGCCAGATCAGACTAATGTGCCTCTTCACCGGTTTTCCTCCCATGTTATATATAGTCTTGTCCAATTACATTTTGGAAGGTTATTTTGCCTCCAGAGAAACGACTAGACTTTTTCAGACCCTTATGTGTAATTTCTTTCCAAAATGGAATCCAATCGGAGGAAAGGATTGTGAGCAGTGGGGTTCCTCAGGGGTCAGAGCAGTGGGGTTCCTCAGGGGTCAATGCTGAGGCCCATTTTGTTTAATATATTTGTGAGAGATATTGCTGAAGGGTTGGAAGGAAAGGTTTGCCTTTTTGCGGATGACATGAAGCAGAGTGGATACCCTGGAGGGAGTAGAAACGATGAGAAGGGATCTCCAAAAGTTAGAAAAATGGTCGAGGGCCTGGCACTAATAAAGATTTTGTAATTTATAGAACAGGAGTACTGTTTGTTGTTAATGTTTTAGGTACCTCCTATTATATATATATCCCCTATTAGGATTAAGAAGTTAAAATTTAATGCCAAGAAGTACAGAGTGATGGTTTTGGGGTGTAGAAACCCAAAAGAGAGATACCGAATAGGAGGGGAGAGATTAGTAAGCTCAACTCAGGACAGAGACCTTGGGGTGTTGGTGTCAGAGGATATGAAGGTGAAGAAACAATGTAACAAGGCGACGGCCGTGGCCAGAAGGATGCTAGGCTGCATAGAGGGGTATAACCAGCAGAAGAAAGGAGGTGTTGATGCCCCTCTACAAGTCGTTGGTGAGGACCCATTAGGAGTATTGTGTTCAGTTTTGGAGGCCATATCTTGCTAAAGATGTAAAAAGACTGGAAGCGGTGCAAAGAAAAGCTACAAAAATGGTATGAGATTTGCCGTACGAGGAGAAACTTGCAGACCTGAACACGTATACCTTAGAGGAGAGGAGAAACAGGGGTGACATGATACAGACATTCAAATATTTGAAAGGTATTAATCTGCAAATGAACCTTTTCCGGAGACGGGAAGGTGGTAGAACTAGAGGACATGAATTAAGGTTGAAGGGGGGCAGACTCAGGAGTAACGTCAGGAAGTATTTTTTCACAGAGAGGGTGGAATGGAATGCCCTCCTGCGGGAGGTGGTGGAGATGAAAACGGTAATGGGATGCAAACATGCGTGGGATAAACACAAAGGAATCCTGTTTAGAAGAAATTGATCTATGGAATCTTTGCGGAGATTGGATGGCGACGCCGGTATTTGGAGAGAAAATCCAGTGCAGGGTGGACTTCTACGGTCTGTGCCCTGATCATGACTAAATACATATGGATGGGCTGGAGTGTAAATTTTAAGGGGCTTTGACGTTAGCTTCAGAACTTTTAGTACAGGAACAGTGCTGGGCATACTTTTACGGTCTGTGCCCTGAGAAAGACAGGGACAAATCAAACTCGGGTATACATATAAAATGAGTTTATCTTGGTGGGCAGACTGGATAGACCGTTCAGGTCTTTATCTGTCATCACTTACTATGTTACTATGCCTTTGCATTGGGATTAATTTCTTTTTATTCTTCCCACGTTTCTTATGATACAACATGCAAACTAAAATAAAACTAATTTTGAATTTATGTATGGTATGTGAAATAGAAACCAAACTCCTAGATTCTTTAACACAATTGACTGGCTCAAGAGTCTGGTGCTTAAATAACTGGGTAACAAGAAGAGCACCCTGCAAAGTAATCTGGACAACTGAATTTGGGGATTCTGACCTATATAAAAGATTCAAAGGGTTTTTGAGTTCAGTCTTCACCATACACATCTGTGGAAACTCATCATGCCACAAGCAAAACAAATTTCAGAAGATGTACAAATAAAAAAAAAAAAAAAAAAAGAAGTTGGTCCTGGAAGCCTGCTTATCAAAATTAACTTCATTTCTGAACACTGGGGCTCCATCCATCCACTGCCAGTCTACAAATATAGAAGTTGTAGACTACAGTTACTCTACCCACAGATGGCCATCTTGCCAAGATCACCCCAAGAGCAAACTAGAAGTAATTCAAGAAATCTCACAGAGGAAAGATCAGAAGCCTCTCTCACTGGAGTTGATAAGAGGGCTCATTTGTTAAATGTGAAAAAACTGAATGCAAATGCTATTCATAGAATAGCTAGGAAAACACTACTCCTTTCTGAAAAGCATACTGTTGCTTATCTCAGATTCACCAAAGAAAATTTTAATGACCCACAAGACTTCTTGAATTATGTCTTTAAATTTAACTCTCTGGTCACGGTAACAAATATTCTGTTTGTGAAAAACCAGGGAATGCCATCTGAGTAGGAGCTCAGCAAGACAACCCGAAACAGAGTGGCTGAAGAGATTTCATATTTTGGATTGGCCAAGTCAAATTCCCAACCCAAACCCTAATAAAACATTATGACAAGATCTGAAGTGAACTGATCATACAGCGAAGTCCTCAAATGTCAGAACTGAAACAGCTCTTTATGGCAGAATGGCCAAAATTCCTCAAGAGTGACGCAAGACTGAGCAATAAGTACAAGCAGCATTTAGCCGATACTATTGATGCTCAAAATGGAAGGGGCAGAGGGGCACCAGTTGCTGAATTAAAGACTTTCATATTTATTCTTGTACAGCAAAAGTATTGTTCAAAGTATATCCTTTTGGGCCAAATTATTTAATCAAGTTGTTATATTTCTCTTAGTAATTATGTTTTCAGCATAAATTGTGCTAAAATACAGACCACATTAGGAGGTACAGACTCATCACACTATAATCTCAATCATATTATTTTGTAATACATAAGTATTGCCATACTGGGAAAGACCAAAGGTCCATCAAGCCCAGCATCCTGTTTCCAACAGTGGCCAATCCAGGTCACAAATACCTGGCACAAAAAAGTATAAAACATTCTATACTGCTTATCCCAGAAATAATGGATTTTCCCCAAGTCCATTTAATAATATTCCCTCTTATTTGTTTTAAAAATATTTCCATGCAATTCATTGAGTGTCCGCTGGTCTTTGAATTTTTTGAATGAGAGGGGAAAAAAAAAAAAAAAAGAAACCCATGATTCACCTCCACCCGCTCCACACCACTCAGGATTTTCTAGACCTCAAATCATATTCTCCCCCCTCAGCTGCCTCTTTTCCAAGCTGAAAAGCCCTAACCCTCTTTAGCCTTTCTTCATATGGGAGCAGTTCCATCCTCTCATCATTTTGGTCGCTCTTCTTTGAACCTTTCTAATTCCTCTATCTGAGGTACAGCGAGCAGAATTGAACACTCAAGGTGAAGTTGCGCCATGGAGCGATAGAGGCATTATAATAATTTTTGGTCTATTTTGCATACCTCTCCTAATAATTCCTAGTATCCTGTTTGCTTTTTTCAGTTGCAAGACAAGAAAAGGAACACACAAAATGTAACCCCCATAGAAATGGCTGAAAATAAGACTATGACGACTTATGAGGTAGCTGGGCAGGAAGTTCTGTAAACTTGCCAATGCAGAACGCTTACAGGATGGTGTGGGGTCTGCACCACTTCTACATGCAATTCTATGGCCTTGTGATGTAGAGGTGTTTTCTGCACAAGAATGCTACAGGAATCTACAGGTAGGACAATGATTATCTAGTTTTAGTCTAAGTCCTTTGAGATGGAGATGTTAATTTTCATTCTTGACCTATGAATCAGGCATAAAAAGAGCAAGTGATTAAAGTACATTCCACTAAAATTTTCCACATAGTGTTCTGTAATATTCAGAAATTGATCCATGTTTGTAACATATTGGATCTGAAAATTGTCAGGCCTTTGATAACTTGTAAATGTCATGTTAACAGAACACAAACTATTTTACATAGTGGATACAATTTTGCTACCACAGACTTGCGACACTGCAAGATTTCCACAGTACAGGCAACCTTGGGAAAAGGACAGAGCAGAGTGTGTCTCAGCTCTTAATCAGGCCCCACTAGCTTCCAACTGCCCTATGGATTCAGTTTAAAATTGTACCTTTAACTTTTAAGTCATGGTGAGAGTACGACCAACATATGTGATAGGGGGAACTGCAAATGATTGTTAAAAACCTATGTTCACATCTGATGAAGTAGCTAAAACCCAAGTCTAAGAGAAGGTCCAATTACAAAATATTCTTTTACACATACTGTGCTGGTTTGGTGAAATTCCTTACCTCCGGATCTAAGGGCCACAATGAGGGTGGCTACAGGTTTTAATAAAAGGATACTGTGAATCAAAATAGTAGCACACTCATTCATTAAACAATGAGGGGCAAAAAAAAAACCTCATACTACTGTCAAAACGGACCACAAAAACAGCTAGTCTTGTGGTCCGGTTTGACATACCGTTGTTGGCCACAGTAGTATGAGGTTTTTTTTCCTCCTTGTTTAATAAATGAGTGCGCTACTATTTTGACTCAGTATCCTTTTGTGGTTTTCACATATATATATATATATTTTTTTTACAGTGAAATTTGATCTGTGGATTTTTCACTACATGTTTTTGTAAACAAAATGACAGGCACAACTGTTTGATTTGAGACCACATGAGGATTATCTGATTATGAGCAGAAGGGAGGTTAAGAACCATACTTGGTGGAAAAGAAATTAAAGTTGGGTGGTAAGGAATATGCAGTGAATATGTACTCTTTTATACGAGATGAGTAATTTGATAAATTACATTTGTATTTTGTAGGAACTGCTTCGTCAAGAATTTCCTTAAAAATTGCAGATCATCAAGTAGGAAATTAACTTCTCTTAAGTATTACTAAAGAATATTACTCTCCTATCATGGGGTTGAAACTGGCTACATACTATCCCCATTAGTAAAAGGAGTGAACATTGTTGTATTCAGCAAGACATACAAACTGTCATTCTGGACCAGACCGCAGGTTCACCTAGCCAAGTCTACTTCTAACAGTTGCCTAGACAGATCATAATTATCTGGCAGAATGCCAAAAAGAAGATTCTGGGCTACCTATTCTCTGGGTAAGCAGCATCTTTCCCCAAGTCTACCTCAACACCAAGTTTTGGGAACAAATTCCTAGAGGTAAAATCCATATTTTACCACCAAGTTGCTTCTACCATGTCAAACGTACATAATTTGGGTCTTGTGTGTATTGCCACAACTTTCCCTTCTTTTCTTGTAATATAAGAAGTGCTGTGGAAAGATTTGAATAATCCTTGAAATAACAGTGAATGTTACTATATTCCACTATATATACTACATTAAAAAAGTTACAGGTCTTATTTAGATAAGTTATGGATTTCCATGTACTACAAAATTTAAAACAACTGTGATCCAACTGGCAAGCCCCAAAAAGGCAAGTCAATACAACCTTAGACCAAAAAGATTCTTCTGTACTTGCACAGAAGATACTATGTTACTATAAACATTTACGTCAAATGCAGTCCTGTCAAGAAACCTCCAAGATATGTAACTTTTAGAAACTGCAAATTTAGAAGACATGCTTATTTTTTTCACACTAAATCGATCGTTTCAGTTTTATATACACTGGCATGTGTATATTGAAAGCAAAGAGAAAAAAATCTTGGGAAACGAACAGGAGACCTATGCTAACCACAGCAACACATTACCTTTAAAGTTCTTAATCACTAACTTCTTGGCAGAGCCTGGTTTGCTGTTGGCGAAACTAGACACGGTGGAAGCTTTGGTGAGTCCATTGGCATGGTGTCCAACAGCAATGGGAGAGATTAAAAGGCTTTTATTCTTAATCTGCTGAGAAGTAGAGGACTCCTCGGCCATTTTCACATCGAGTCCTATAAAATCCAACGAATCCTCGAACCTCAGCTTCTTCTGGATGTGGTTGGAGGAGGAGGTTGAGGAAGAAGAGTTGGTTTTGGGAGAGGATATGGGATCAAAGTCTTCCTTGTCCGTATTGTTTAACTTTCTCTTTTTAGATGTGCTGTTACCATCGGAAGCTTGCCTGACCTCCTGAACTGAGGAATTTGGGGGAGATAAACCTGTCGGAAACATGAAAACACAAAACAAAACAAATAGTCTTATCAATCTTAATCAATAGGTTTGCCTCTCGTCTTGTTATGTACTTGACGTCCTTTTTTCCCCAACCACCCCCGAGATTTAAACAGGGGAAGAATTCAACTCCACCACTTTCTTCTCCGGAATTCTTGTTATTGTCAAGACCAAAGATGGCTTCACTTCCTCTCTCAAGGCATCTTGGGAGCGGCCCGTGAAGCGAACGTAAAGCTGCGGCCAGTAGAAGACGCTGGCCCTAGGGTCCCAGCCAGCCCGGAGACCGAGCCCCACCACCCCGCAGGAATTACAACTTTTCAACGAGTTTTAATACGGGCCTCAGTTTCCGCACTCTGACCAACCGGAAGTGCTTTGGGCTAGTTCTTTCATAATGCCCGATCTTCAGCGGCTTCATTCGTGCCTCCTCACCCCGCACCCAGCTGATTGGTGGAGAGGCGCGGGCCGGCTTGTTTATAACGTCATGATTGGTGGGCGGTGCTTAAGGCGGCTTGGACGCATGCTGGATTGAAGCTGTCGCCGGCCGTGTTGTAGCGCACGGCCATAAGTAATGCCTCAAGAGTGCTGGCATATTACCCAGAGCGATGATAGAGCCGTTTAGCCGATTTTAGGCGAATAAATGGGGTACGCCGTGCACCCGTTGTGTGCGTGAGCCTCGTATAGAGCATTTTCACTGTTTCTTTATTAGAGCTGAAGTTATAAAGGTAAAACTTGCTGAACTATGACATCACACTATCAACAGATCGCAGCTGGTTACATTTAATGTAAATCATGTGCGTTGCTTAATTTAATGCTATTTTAAACTGAACTGTATAGTAAATATATATATTTTAAATCTTGCAAAAATAACAACTATGTATGTGCGCCTCACCGTTTAACTGGGGAAAAGATATGGCTTAATCGATAACAGATATGGCATTTTTCTAAACAGATAAACGTCCATAATTTCATGGTTATGCAGGGCAGATCTCTAAAAATAGCCATTTTCTTTAAAGTCTGATGGGTATACCGTTTCCACACTCAATGCGTACGTGAGCACCACCACTTCACTTTGCCTTCACTTTGTTCAAGGAGAGATTACTGATGATTTAGCTGTTCTGTTTGAAAAGTTGGTTCCTAGCTTTCCATGTCAAGTTTATGACAATACTGACTGTTACTGCATTAGGCTTTGGTGTAGCTTTAAGACTGAGCAAAACTCAATTTATATTTTACTCCAGAACACTATGAAAACAATTTTAAAATGCTATTAATGAAGCAGTGTTCTGTGTGTGTCAGTACACGCTTATAACATTCCATGCAGGGTTGATATATAAAGTTATGAGTATTCAAGCTTGTATCTGAGTAACTTTAGCCCTGCTGAGCAGAAGTGTTCTTGGAGACAGGGTTAGGGTGGTGTTTCTTTCTATTTTTGCTAGCATCTTTAAATTCTTCGTGTCCTCTGTCAGCAGGACTATCAGATGACATACCTTTATTACTCTTGCACTCTCTAGTAATATCTAAAATTGTACTCAACCAATGTTCTACTTAGGTTCCACCTATGCTGTAAACCACACTGAACCCAGAACAGGGGATACAGCAGTATATAAGATCTGTTCTGAATTAAAGTGTTGATTTGCAATGTGACATTTGTTTTTTGCTATTTTTTTTTTACTTCGGTTTACATTCCTGGTATTTGCAGAATATAAGTAGTGAATAACATAACTTCTGAAAATATATGCAATGTAAATTTGAAACCAAAAGCACATATTACTTTTCATTTTGAAAATGCTCAGGTACCTGCACTGGGAAAAGCATATACATACAATCCATTATAAAATTATCCATGCTATAGCTACAATAAAAAGATGACACACTGCTTAAGGCAGGGACTAGATATATTTTAGTTAGGGCTTCTCTGTAAATATAACATTGTTTAATATGCAAAGCCAAATGATGCAGCTTTAGGAAAGTGATATTCTAGCTTACAGGGTCGTTCTTCCATTAGGCCAACTAAGTAATCACTGCTGATGGACCAACAGTAGTTCCCTGTTGCCATGCATGTGAAATATGAAGTAATTTATATTGTTCCATTGTACACTAAATACAGGTTTCCCAGACTAGCTTGTTGCCTTACTTATCACACACTAACCACCCCATGTGGAATTTTATATCACTGCAGCAGAATTTAGTGATGATTCCTGATCCTTCAGCAATAGAACTGAAGTCTCTCACACACTTGGACTATCCATGGGGAGATATTACACTAAAACATGTGACCTTTATCTGCCATAATTTTCTATGGAAGACATAATCATAGTCAACAAACTGGAAAAGATCTGTGTTCATACCAATACTGAAGAAACAAGATCCAACTGACTGTGGAAGTTATCACACAATTGTTCTAATCTCACATGCCATCAAGATTCAAGATCATTTAGTGTGGCCTACAACTATTCCTGGAACAAGAACTATGTGAAGTTCAAGCAGGATCCAGAAATGAGACATTATCACAGATTTGAAATGGATCTTTGAAAAGACAAAAGAATACAAGATGGCATCAAATATGGAAGCTCTATTTGAGCTCCACTGAAGGCCAGAAGTGAAATCTACCCAGTGCCACTTTTCCATTATGGGGAAGAAGAGGAAGGGAGTTAAGAGCCCCCCCCCCCCCCAACTGACTCCATTCCGGCTAGCAGGCAGCTTACTTTGGAGGTATGCGGGGCACGACCTGATGCAGCAAAAATGGCAGTGTGCGAGTTTAGCAGACCACAGTGTAGATTAGGTGTTTCATTGAGGCCTGTGTTGACGGTTCCCCAGCAACCCAGAAGTGCTGCATGCAGAGGGGAACAGTTCTGTGGTTAGGCCAGATCAGTGTAGACATCACATTCTCAAAAGGGGGGGGGGGGGGGGAGAAAGGGAGACTCCCTATGGCTGCTTCCTCTTCCGGTGTAAAGGGTAGTGCAACAACCTCCCCAGGTGCAATTTTGACCCCTGCTGATGATCCTGGTGAGAGTGGTCTTGAAGGTCTGTAAGCTGGTGTGCTGGAGATGAGAAAACAGACTGTCATTACGTTAGTCGCTCTGGGAAGCAATCCAGGGTATGACCGTTTCTCACCAGAGTTTGGTGAGTGACTTTAAAGTTCTCAAAAGGGTTCAGAATGAGCAGGTTTGATCCCTGGAACAATACTCCTCCAGGACTGAATCCATTGATCCGAAGTGTTTGTCTCTGCAAGAGGGAACTGTAGCTTTAATGAAAGATGAGGAATATTTGCACTGCAAGTTTGAATTCCTAGAAAATCAAATTGAGGAAGAATAATTTGAGGTTCATAAGTATTTCCTTTGTATATCACTGGGGACCTGCTCTGAGCTGTTATGAGCTGAAGATCTTTGTTGAATATATCCCTATGAGGCACTATAGGCAGCTGCCTTTGTGGAGTGTTGATTGATTCATTTTTACTTTCTTTTTTTTAAATTAGTCGCTGAAGCAGGCAGAAGCTGAAACATGTTGGGCTAATGGACTAACAAAACGTGATTTGGATTTAGTATTTCCATTGATAATAGGGTTGTTTTGAACTGTTAGACATTTGGAAACTTGAAAACTGGCTCTCTGTTGCCGCTCTGTCTGTGCTATCATGTACTGCAGACAGAAATTGAAAACGCTTGTTACATTCAAATGCATAACTATACCACGTGAACAATTCCCAAAGTTCGTTGTTAAGTGCAACAAAAAAATGGAAAAATGAGGATATTATGAAGGACTGGATAAATGCATGTTTTCGTGCTCACTCAGGTGGGTTTAAAAAAAAAAAAATCATTGTTAAGATTCGACTCCAAGACAACCCACAAGTTTGACTCAGTTAAGAAAATGTTGAATGCTTTTGGAGCCTATATTGCATTAATCCCTGGTGGACTAATTGCAAGCTACAGCCTCTTGCCATAGCTGTTAACCATGCATTTAAATGTCTTGTAAGGAAGGAATAGGATAAATGGATGCACGAGTACACACAAATTTACTCCTTCAGGGAAACAGAAACGTGCTACCTATGTAGAAGTCTGGGCTGCTGAATTGACACCGCATGGCAGGCAGTGAAACCACATTAGATTATGAACAGATTTCAAAAATCAGGTTTTCTTGGAGAACAGACTTTGCATGATTCTAGTGATGAGGAGGAACACACATTCAATGATACGAAGTGGAGGCATTTGCTGCAGAACATTCCAACAACATTGATGATGATGATAATATAGACTTTGAAGGTTTTCCTTCCAGCGATGAACAAGATCATGTTTGAGACGCTATGAAGTATTGATGCTATAAACGTATCTTTTAATAAGATCTATTTGGTAATATACCTTTATAAGGAGGCAATGAACAGATCAGTAGCAAAAAAACCCCTTCCAAATGGTCTATAGGGACTTTACTAAATGCTTCATGTAATAAAAGTATTTTTTGTTATCATTTTGGGAGTTGTTTGGGGGGGGGGGGGGGGGGGAGTTCTATATAAAGAATGCTTCCTCCGCATGGACCTTTAAATGTAATGACTTGTATAACCCACAGTGGGTAGTCACGGTAAGTAAATACTTGCATAACCCATGGTTATATTTGCAAAACTACAGTACTTAAGTCACTTGAATGAAACTTTTTGTGGGTCTCATTCATATATTCCTGACTTAATGATGTAAACACAGCAGAGACGTCAGAAATTTCAGGCTTTAAATCCAGAACTCTGCCTCTTGGAGTGAATTATGTTGAAATTTCCTTGTACATATTTGATAACTTTTCAGGGTAAATCAAGTGCAGGGATTAATCTCTGTTTACAAACATTTGACTTTTCCAAACTATTAAAGTTGGACAGTGAAGAAGCAAGACCGGAAGAAAACTGATGCCTTCAAATTATGGATTGGAGAAGAATACAGTGTATATTGTGGACTGCCAGAAGAACAAATCAATCGGTATTGGAGGAAATTAAACTTAAGCTTTCCTTCGAAGTTCAAATGAGATTAGTAGAAAGATAAACATCATGCTTGGAAAGAGTGAACGTCATCGCAAAAGATAGATACCATAACACAGCTATGGATGATACTCTTATTTAGCTGCCTTACTGGAGACTGCACATAGTTCAGAGCAACTATCCAGAGGGTCACCATGAGTTGACACCACCTCAATGGTACTTAACAACAACAACTTATTTCACTTTGGAAACCCAATGCCCCTTTACCCCAGGAACATTCCTACCTATCAGCAATTCAAGAAGTGTGTCAAAACTTGGCTTTTTGCCCAAGCCTCTGGCTAGTTTATGCTGTACTGTAACTGAAGAGAGTAGGCATATGGCAAGTTTCCACAGTTATAGACAGGCAGCTATCTGTCTTATTCTGTAGAAATGGAGAAGGATAACTTGCTGTATTGGTTTTATGGCATAAACACTTATGTCCATTGACTTGGGTTGGAGGTCTTCTTTCCTGTTTTTAAAAATAGTACTAACTTTGTTAACCGCTGTGATACAAGATGTTGAAAGGCAATCTGGTAAATTTTCCAAAAATAAACATTTTTGTGGGTGTCACCAAGGGCTTTGCTATGCATGAATATGTTATGGTATAAGCCAATCATCAGAATTAAATGTGTAGCATGATGTTGTGTTGGATCAGATACATATATATATACACCAATATATTTGTGCAGCTTTTAAATATATATATTTGACACTGCAGCAGAGAAAATAGTTTCACTTCAAGCCCCTCTCTCCCCATCCCTTTTTCTGGGAACTTCTGATAGCAGGGATAGTTAATTACAAACACTTAACAAAGACAAAAGAGAGATAACTCTCTCTGCCCTCCCACCTAAAAAGACTGAACAAAAGCTTGACTAAGGTGGGTACCTGGACGCTCATCAGGACATCTCTGAAAACCAAAGACCCAAGAGACCGAAAGTCTGGAGAACCCATTGAAGACAAAGACTTCAGAGGGGAAACCATAAACAGGACATTTGCTTGTCAAAGGTATACCTGCCCCTCCCATCAGCTTTCAGACATGTGCAGAAAGAAGGACTTGTAGTCTGTTCACATGACCACATTATATTAACCATAATGCCTTGCAAAATATCCAGGACATGCACACACCATGCTTCTCTGCTAACATTATAAAAGGCCTGGAAACAGCCCAGCTCGCTCTCTTGGGACCTGCCTCCTCTTGGGACCTGCTGCTCTCTTTGGGGTCCGCTGATGCCTTGCTCCTGAAACATGTGCTCATCGATCAGCTGGACCACAGCATGCTTGTAACAAGGACTTGTAAGTAACATAACTTTTGATCTAGACCTGCTACTTTGCCTTACTTAAGCACAGATTATCTGTAAAGATCTCTTAAAACCTACCTCTCGTGTGCAATTGTATATTAAATCAACCTTTTTGAAGCTAAAAATACGGTCTCTTTGTGTTCTGAGTATATGGTATCTTTTATATAAACTTAATTTATTTAATCTATTGCAATTATCACCTTTGGTGATTGGTGGAGAAATTAATATCCTAAAACTTATAAATACAGCACCTGCTCTTAAATTATAAACAGTAGCGAGTGCTCTCTAGAGCTCTTTCCCCCAAGATAAATCATTTCTTGTAACAAATACACAGGATTTAGAGGAAGTGACGTCACGGACCTGAATGGCTGCCTAGGGATCTAGCTCCGACGCCACCCTCTGTAATTGAGCTATAATAGCGCTCCTCAGCTTGTCAAACGGGCTAAATTTGGCAACATAACGTTCCCCGTGGGGTGTGGAACATAAAGAGAAAGTCCCCGTCGAAACAGATGGCGACGGCTCGGAAGGAGAGTGATCGTACCGTAGAGAAGCCAGCGCTCCGGACCACGCGACGCCATGTGCTCTCATCTGCACCCGCCTCTCATTCAGACTCGGATTCAGCTCCCTCGCTGTGTGAGTCGAGTAAATCATCTGGTAAGCGGAGCCTGCCCAAAGATTTGGCGAGATTTCTATCGGAGATCCGCAAAGAAATCAAAGCATCAAAGGAGGAAATCCTGGAAAAGATGGACGTGCTGAGCGTGGATCTCCGGGAGATGGGAGGCCGCGTGGAAGACTTGGAGGTGAGAGTTGACGAGAACGCCGAAAAGTTGATTGATACTGAGACTCGTCTGGCTAAGGTACTTGCATCGCATGCTGAAATGCAACTTAAATTAGATGACTTGGAAAATCGAGGGCGCCGCAATAATTTGCGGTTTCGCGGAGTTCCGGAAGCGGGGGAACAAGAAGATGTTGGCGCCATTGTAAAGTTGCTTTGTAGCAAGCTGATAGACTCTCTGGACATTACCTTTGAACGCGCACACAGAGCATTAGGAAGACGGTCGGATAACAGGCCACGAGATATAGTGGTCTGTTTTTCCACTTTCACCATAAAGGAGCAGGTGTTGCAGAAAGCGCGCCAAGTACAGCATATTGAGTATAACGACGCGCAAATTACAGTCTTCCAGGATCTGTCGGCACACACCTTGGCACTGAGGAGAGGGATGAAGCCAGCATTGGAAGCCCTAACGAAACATAAAATTCCTTACAGATGGGCTTTCCCCTTTGCCCTTTGCTTCACCACGGGAGGGCATTTGTATCGAGCCCGGTCCCTGGAGGAAGTGTGGAAGACCTTACGATCCGAGGGGCTGGTAACCACAGATGGCCCACCAGCGGAACTGGATCCGACAACGAGAGCCAAGCTGCAAAAATGGCAGCGTGTCCAGGGCAAGGTGAAAAAGACTCGGACAGGCACCTGAATTGACAGTATGATCCTGTACGGTGATCTATAGATGAGAGTCGTGTTAACCTGTTTATGTTGAACATAATTATATAATTAAGAGTGAAGGGGGAAGGAAAATATGAAAGGTATGAAAGGAGAAGTGGGAAAAGGGCGATTTATTTTCATATGGGGGAGGGTTTTGTAATACAGAGGAGAGAACACAGAGGGATGAGTAGGGGTAAGGATGGGGAGGGGGCGGAGGGAGGGATTCTGGGTAGCTGATTGGGTTAATGGGTTCTTCCTTTCACATTCCTAGACGGGGGATTAAAATCCTCGCTAGTGGAATTAGGGGAGGGAGGGGGAGGGGGGAGGGAGTATAGGGGGGGGTGGGGGGGTCTTCTATCAGGTAATGTATGTGTTACGGGGTAAAGAAGGGAGGATGAAGAGTTATACTATCTGCGGAAGGTTCAGTGAAGGAGAGATGGGGGTTTGGGTATATGAGGGTCTGAGTGTTAATCTTGCTTTGTTTTATAGGAGTGATATATTGAGTAAGCTTAATGTCTGATTTCAAAGTGCTTACATATAATGTCAAAGGGCTTAATTCTCCATACAAGCGCCACGCCCTTCAGCGTGAGCTACGCTTAATGTGCCCGAAGGTGGTGTTTTTACAGGAAACGCACATGTTACCAAAGCATGAGGGCTTATTGGCTTCCAAAATGTATCCGGGAGTATACTGTGCCTCTGACGTTAAAGGGGGGAAAAAAAGAGGAGTTGCTATCCTGTTTCATAGGGATGTTCACATACAGGTTCTCCATATGAAGAGAGACACAGCAGGGCGTTTCCTCTTTCTGCATGTGCAGCTTGAGAGGGAGGAGTTTACTTTGGCCAATATTTACGCCCCTAATGAACACCAGGAAAGGTTTTTTAAGTACCTTCACAGGGAATTGCAACTTTTCTCCCGGGGGAGGGTGTTCATGGCGGGAGACTTCAATGCAACCATGCAACCTGGACTGGATAGGTCGGCTCCTCCTGCTAAAGCTGATTATAACATTTCACGGGCTTTACGGAATTTAGTAGAAGAAATGGGTCTGTGTGACTGGTGGCGACTATGTCACCCGAGAGGCAGAGACTACACTTTCTATTCTCAAGCACACCTGTCTTACTCTAGACTAGATTATGTATTCCTAGACAAGACTCTTTCGGACGGGGGAGGGGAATCCGCCATTGGCCATATTACAATTTCAGACCATGCCCCGGCATGGGTTGTCGTTCCCTCTTTAGAGGGGGAGCGAAGAGACCTCAGGTGGTCATTTAACAATTGCTTATTGCAGGATCCTCAGATTGTGGCGGGTTTCCTTCCGGTCTTGAAGGAGTACTTTGAGATCAATATGGACTCAGGGCCATCCTTGAGCACGGTATGGGATGCTTTTAAAGCGGTGGCACGAGGACATTTTATTAAGTGTGCTAGTCACAAAAGCAGGACCCACAGAGAGCGCCTGCTGAAATGTATGGCGCAAATTGGAGACCTAGAAATAAAATACAGGGCATCTGGTCGGGTGGCAGACTACCGCAAGCTGCAAGATGTGAGATTGGAATTGACTGCGTTACATGAGGAGAGCTTGAAGTTTGTTCATGCACGATTGAAACAGGTGTACTATGAAGGGACTAACAAGCCAGGGAGGTTATTGGCTCGGAAATTAAGAAAGCTGAGAGCTGATAGACACATTGTGCGTGTGAAAGATGTGAATGGGAAAATGTTGTATAAATCTGCTCAAATTAGAGAGCGGTTTGCTCAGTTCTTTGAGTCTCTATACAGGGAGGATGCTGCCGTGCAGGTTGGGGGGATAGACCAATACTTAGCTGACAGAGGGCTGGCTGAGCTATCTGAAAAGCAGAAAAGAGAACTGGATGAGCCAGTGCAATTAAAAGAAGTGCTGCAGGTTATTAAGGCCTTGCCGACGGGCAAGGCGCCAGGCCTGGACGGCTTTACTAATGAGTTTTTCAAGAAGTTTGCGCGAGAACTGGCGCCTTGCTTGACATTGGTTATCAATTCGGTTAGAGACGGGCAGGCATTGCCAAGAACTATGTTAGATGCCTGGGTGGCGGTAATACCTAAGCCTCAGAAGGATGGCGCGGACTGTGCATCCTATCGTCCCATATCAATTTTGAACACGGATGTAAAAATCTTGGCTAAGGTGCTTGCTAATCGTTTAGGGGGGTTGTTGCCTACCTTGATCCACCCGGACCAGGTGGGATTCGTGCAGAAGAGACAGGCCATGGACAACGTGCGTCGAACCCTGGACTTGATGCACTGGGCTCGGTCGCGGGCCTGTCCGTTGGTCCTGTTGGGACTGGATGCGGAGAAGGCCTTCGATCGAGTCCACTGGGGGTTCCTGGATAGGGTGCTGCACAGATTTGGTATAGGGCCCTTATTTAGATCTTGGATCCAATCACTTTACACTCAACCACAGGCGTGTGTTAGGGTCAACGGTGGGAACTCGGGTGCGTTTTTGCTGGGGAGGGGCACCCGACAGGGATGTCCGCTGTCTCCATTGCTATTTGCCTTGACAATGGAGCCACTGGCGGCAGCCATCCGAGAGAACGTGAACATATCCGGGGTTGAGGTGAGGGGGCAGGAATATAAAATCGCGTTATTTGCGGATGACGTGTTATTGTCTCTAACTAATCCGTTAACCTCATTGCCTAATCTATTAAAGGAAATAGAGGACTATTCGCGAGTCTCAGGATATAAGCTTAATGCCAATAAGTCAGAAGGTATGGCGGTGGGAGTGCCGTTAAGAGTGTCTGAAACGCTGCAAACGTCATTTGTTTTTAAGTGGTCAACCAGATCCATACAATATCTAGGGGTGCAGATTCCTGCGGTACAGTCGGAGTTATTTTCTGTTAACTACCCGGTACTACAGAAGGCGATTTACAGTGATTTGGATAGATGGGCTCATATGGGACTGTCTTGGCTGGGCCGGATAGCGGCGATCAAAATGAACATCCTACCTCGGCTAATGTACCTTTTTCAGGTCCTCCCCTTGAGGGTGCCCCGGTCTTATTTGTCTAGTTTGCAAGATCGCCTGTTGCGCTTTATATGGAATCAGAAGAGGCCCCGTCTGGCACGGGCTATCTTGTATCGGAGTAAAAATCAAGGCGGCCTCTCAGTGCCGAATTTGTGTTGGTACTACTGGGCTGCTCAGGCTAGGTCGGCGGTAGAGTGGTTCAGGGGGGAGGACCATAAGCTCTGGGTGCATTTGGAACAATCCATGGTGGGGTCCCGCAAACTGGGCAATTTAATGTGGCTACCCAATAAATATAGAGGGCGGGTTGAGCGGTTTCCTCCGACTGTGCAGGCCACTTTTTATTATTGGGATCGTATGTTTATTGAACGGCAACCACCTGTCTCGGGTCTGGCACCTATAGCTAACAACCCGTTGTTCGGACCGAGCATTGGGAACCCTGTCCTAGAGCGCTGGGCGGAAGCCGGATTGGACATGATGGGCCAGTTGCATGTAGGAGAAGACGTGATTTCCTTTGAAACCCTGAAGGAAGACTTTCGGTTGCGGCAAAGTGATTACTATGTGTATTTTCAACTGAGACATTTCTTGAAAGGGCATGATTATGTAGCTTGTCTTAAGAGGGAAACGCACCCAATGGAAGAAGTGTGTGTGCAATATCATAGTACAAGGGGTATGATCACCTTTCTATATGCGGCTTTGGTCGCCCACCAAAAGCCTTCACTGCTACATAGGAGAAGGTGGGAGCAGGAATTAGGTTTTACTTTAACGGAAGAAAAATGGTTACAGCTGGAAAGGGGGGCTATGCGTTCAGCGAGGTCAGTGTCCATGAAAGAGAATGCAATTAAAGTTTTCTTTCGCTGGTACCTCACTCCGGCGCGTTTGCACCATATGTTTGCGCAGGTTACCGAACAGTGTTGGAGGAAGTGTGGGGCTGTGGGTACAATGGGCCACATATGGTGGACATGTCCTAAGGCAAAAGCGTACTGGAAGGCGGTGCAGGCGCGCCTTCAAAAATGGGTTGGTAGACCTGTACGGTGGCATCCACTAATATTTATATTGGGTCAGCGACCAGAAGGTCTCAGAGAACATGAATGGCTTCTGACAAGGGGAGCCTTACAGACAGCAAGAGTGAATCTGGCTCAGAGTTGGAAGTCGCCTTTGGTGCCACCACTGATACGCTGGCTTACCAAATTGCGATATGTGTGTGAGATGGAGAGATTGACTGCAGTTAAATCTAAGGTCTTGCCTAAGTGGGAGAGAATATGGCTACCATTCCTGAATGCCAAGTAGGGGGAACGTCACTGGACCGACTATAGGTGGGAGTATTACAGTATGGTATGGGGGGAGGGAGGGGGGGCGGGGGGTTACGGGGGGGGGGTTAGGTCGGGAGGGAGTAGTTTCTGTATAAACATGAAAAAGTTGAAGTTACTTGAGGATCTCAGTTAGAATTGATACGAATTGAGATCACTGTTTATTTCTGTATCAATATTATCGTTACAATTTGGAAATGTTATCAGATGTTTATATTTTGTCCTGTATCTAAATCAGTACAATAAAGACTTCTAAAAATTAAAAAAAAAAAACAAATACACAGGATTTGCTCCGAGGTTACCCAAAATTTCAAGCAGCAGGAAACAGGTAGCAAGAGGGAGTAAATAGTAAACTCAATGGTTAGGGCAACAGCCTGAGAACCAGAAAGCCAGGTTCAATCCCACTACCACTCCTTTTGATCATGGGCAAGTCACTTAATTCTCTATTACCACACATACAAACTTAAATTGTAAGCCTTCTAGGAACAGGAAAATACCTACTATACTTGAATGTAACTCAATTTCTGAGAAAGATATGAGCTAAATCCAAACAGTATTATCCACTCTGCCCCCAATCCAGCACCCTTCCCATCCTGCAGGGAACAGGAGGATTAAGGGTGGAGTGGACAAATTCAGTTTTTGTATGTTTCTATTCATACTTATGGCCACTCATTATCCTAATTTGTATGGTGTATACTCAACGTACAGAGCAAAACAGTTTTTCTGTAGAAATGAACTGTTTGAAAATTATCAACCTCATGGGAAGGTACAAATACATGTGCTGTAGAATGTGGACAAATGCAAAGTGATGCACACTGGGAACAATAATCCAAATCATAGTTACCTGATGCTAGGGTCCACCTTAGGAGTCAGCACTCAAGAAAAAGATCAAGGTGTCATTGTAGACAGTACACTGAAGTCTTCTGCCCAGTGTGTAGCAGTGGCCAAAAAATAAACAGGATCCTAGGAATTATTAGGAAAGGTATGCAAAATAAGACCAAGAATATTATAATGCTTTTGTATCATTCCATGGTGGGACTTCACCTTGAGTACTGCGTTCAATTCTGGTCGCTGTACCTCAAAAAAAGATATAGCAGCACTAGAAAAGGTTCAAAGAAGAGCGACCAAAATGATAAAGGGGATGGAACTCCTCCCATATGAGGAGAGGCTAAAGAGGTTAGGGCTCTTCAGCTTGGAAAAGACAGCTGAGGGGGCTATGATTGAGGTCTATAAAATTCTGAGTGGTGTAGAACAGATAGAAGTAAATTGATTTTGCACTCTTATCAAAAAGTAGAAAGACCAAGGGACACTCAATGAAATTACACGGAAATACTTTTAAAACAAATAGGAGGAAATATTTTTTCATGCAACGAATAGTTAAGCTCTGGAACTCTTTGCCAGAGGCAGTGGTGTTAGCATATCTGGGTTTTAAAAAGGTTTGGAGAACTTCCTGGTGGAAAAGTCCATAATCTGTTTTTGAGATGGACAGGGGGAAAGCCACTGCTTGACCTAGGATTGGTAGCACAGAATGTTGCTACTAATTTGGGTTTTTGCTAGATGACCTGGATTGGCCACTGTTGGAAGCAGGATACTGGGTAGATGGAACATTGTTCTGACCCAGTATGGCTATTGTTATGTACTTTTGAAAATGGTTGCAAAGACTGCAGCTATGTGAAAAGTATGAAAATTAGCTGGGGAGGGGGGGATTGAGTTGGTGCCTTTTATAAATTTTAAAAAATTCAAAATAACAAACCATTAATTTTATTGACATTTAAAATGACAGGAAAAAGGGTGTGATCATATTCAAACTAGGGATTCATTGTGGCTAAGTGCCCTCCTACCCCATACCATTATAGTCACTGCATACCTAAAAAAAACTCTTGGTCTTTTAAAATTCATATTAGTCTGTTCCCAATTCAGTGCACACATATACTCCCAAAACTGAATAGATCAATTGTTGTAAAACCAGTGGACAGAGGAGTGGGAGTTGTGGTATTAGACAGGGATAAATATGTTCAGGAAGCAGAACATTAACCAGCCCTTTTCAGGTGATCTCACTGTATGTTAATAGAAAATTTATTGAATAAAGGCGTAATTACTTACACAGTAAATGTCAGCAGACAAAAACCTGTACCAGTCCATCCAGTCTACCCAACAAGGTGTCCAGAGTGGTATCTTGCACTCTGTGCAGGTTCCACTTTTTCATGATAAAACACTGGCATCATAAACAGGGCAGTCGGTAGCTGGCCTTGCCAGCCTCATATGTGCAGTTATATGATACATAAGTATTGCCATACTGGGACAGACCAAAGGTCCATCAAGCCCAGCATCCTGTTTCCAACAGTGGCCAATCCAGGTCACAAATTCCTGGCATGATGCAGTCATGGAACATAATATCACAATATCCGTTGCTTTGAACCCTAAGAATGTTTTCCCCTCCCCCACTGCTGACTAGAATCATTTGTTTCTCTAATATCAGCTTTATGATTCTACTCCTCCCCCAATAGAGCACCTGTAATCATAACATATGCTTTGAATGCGATATGATGTACGCATACTTAATTGCCAGTTTTGGGGCACAGACTGAAGAAGTCTGCCTGGGACCAGTTCTACATCTCAACTACTGGAGTTGTTGTCAAAGCCTACTCCAGCCTTGATCCTGATTAGACTTTGCCATTTACGGGACCCAGACTATAGAAGTCTGCCCAGCATTGGTCTTGCTTGCCAACCTCTGGAACTGCCAGCTGTCAAAGCTCATTCAACTATGAGGTCATTTAAGGTTTGTTTCAATTTGATTCTGCCATTTTTCTATTCAGGGATTCTCTGTGTTTATCCCATGCATTCTTGAATTGTCACTGTTTTTGTCTCCACCCCCTCCCCAAGAGGGCAATCCAAGCATCCACTACCCTTTCTGTGAAAAAGTATTTCCTGATGATGCTCCAGTCTACCATTCAGCAACCTGAGCTCATGATCTCTAGTTCTACCACTTCCCCATCTCTGAAAAAGACTACCTTTTAAGTATTTAAATGTTTGTTCCGTATCCTCCTATCCCTCCTTTCCTCTAGTCTAGGGTAAACATATTTGTCTTCAAATCTCTTCTCATATGAATTTTGGCACAAGGCTCACATCATTTTTGTTGCTTCCTCAGAACTGCCTCTTTTTTTTTTTTAAGTCCTTAATGAAACACAGCCTTCAAAACTGAACACAATACGCCAAGCGGGCCTCACCAATGACTTGTATGGGGGAATTAACACCTCCTTTCTTCTACTGGATATTAGAGACTGACCAAATTTCAATTTTGCTTTATCGTCAAAACTGACTCAAAATCAGGGTTCATGTCACCCCCAACCTGACCGCTCTCTGCCCTCCTCAGGCCTACCTTAAGAAGCCCTGGTGGTCTAGTGGCCTCTTTGGGGAAGGTACAATCCCCTTACTCCTGTCCGTACAGGCTGCAAAGTCAAAACGGCTACTACAACTTCCCATGGCAGCTTCACAACACTGCCACGGGAGGTCACGGCAGCAATTTTGAGACTGGAATGCAATCTCGCGAGGTTGCCATGGGAAGTCATGGCAGCCATTTTGACTGTCCAGGCTGCACGGGCAGGAGTGAGTGGGGATCGCTCATGTCCCGAAGAGACCACTATAGTACCACGACTTCTTAAGGTAGGCACAGAGAGGGCCTAAGAGTGATTGTATGGGGGATGGGGTGGGGTGAAGGCAGCCCAGTTCTCCGCAGGAGGGCACAGGGTTTGGATTTGGGATAAACCTTCAGATTTTATTTTTGGAGTGGTGCTGGAAACTCGTTTTTTTTTTAGTCCCTATTTTTATTATTATTTTTTATTGTTTTAGTATTTTTTTTTTTAAACTTTTAAACATTTTGTGGATGTATCCATAGTCTGTTGGCAGATTTTTGGGTTTATGAGTTGTAGTAGCCTCTGACCCCACAGCATGTTATGATTTGGCTGACTCCACTGTGGGGGAGAGAGGAGAAGTTGCTGCCCTGCCTCCAACTGCCTTCATGTTCTGTAAGATCTGCTGATTGTAAGTACATCTGATTACACTTTTTTCAATACTTTTTTTTTTTTTTTTAAATTTTTGAGTGTTTCTAATTTTTCAAATCTTGCTTCATACTGTTTTCAGGCAGTCTTGGATACACATTTAACAGCTGGGGGAAGCACAGTTTTTGCTCCTGGTTAGATATGTGTCCTTTTGGATTAACTATAAGCTTTGGGTCTTTGTTTTTATCACTTATATCATGATTTATTTTGAACACAAAATGGGCATGTTATGATACCACATTTGCTTGTGATTCATACACCCCTTTTTCACATTATGATGTTTTATTATTTGGCTTATAGTGTTCAATTCTATCATTGGAAGTTTGGGACCACATGTTACCAAATAGCAATCACACATATTCATGGTGTCAGTTTCTCAGCTTTCGCAAGTTCATATGTATACAGTTATGATGTATGCTTTAAAGTTTTTATGTTATTGTATACATTGAATGAGTACACAATCACGGTGTAAGCTTTTTAGACTTTGTGCATGTTTGTATGCACAATTCAAATTTGTTCACTTTTATATCTAGATATAATTTTAATTTTTTTGTTTATTAGTTTTTTATCCCGATGCAGCCATTTCGGTGAAACGTGGCCACATCGGGTCTTTTTGAATAAAGAATTTCTTAGACTCCTGGTCTTTGTGTTCTATTTGTACTCCCTTGCCAGTCAGGTTTTCAGGATATCCACAATTAATATATATGAAAGAGATCTGCATGCAAGGGAGGCAGTGTATGTAAATTAATCTAATGCATATTCATTGTGATTATCCTAAAAACCTGATGGGCAAGGGGCTACCCCAGGACCAACCTGGGAACCAATGTGTTGTGTTAAAATCTTGTGTAAGGTGGATCAGCTACTAAGGCAGTGCTTCCCAAACCTTTTTGTGGCTGTAACCCCATGATTGCAGCCAAATAAAAATATGACCCCTCCCCCCCCGGAGGTGCAGGTTTTGTGACCCCCATCAGGGTCCTGATCCACAGTTTGGGAAGCTCTGCACTATAGTCTGGAGCTCACTGACCCTGCAGGCTGAAGTGCCTACCACCAAGAATAAGATTTTCCAGTGAATGGGATGTGTCAGCATTGCCACTAGTGTGGATTAGTAAACAGGTGGGGTTAAAATGCATAAATGATAAAACTTAGAAACAAAATAAATCATGAGATAATACTACCTAGCTTACCATATAAGCTTGCAGAATTCTCTGGTACGCAGTAGCAAATCTGCCACTAACAGGATTTAGTTATAAAAAGACACTGCAAATAGATAGTATAAAAAATGTTTAAAGTGCTTAATGACATAGCAAATGTGCCTTATGTGACATCAACACCAAAACTAATAAAAAGTTATTTATTAAAATATGCTGTGAAAGCTAAAGTTCCCCCCTGCCCCCCCTCTCAGTGGCCCTGCTTTGATCATCTGCCCAGCAGTGCGTGGCTTCTATTGTGAGCCTAATACTGCAGAATGCAGATAATTATGGTGAAATTAGGCCTTACCTGCTAATTTTCTTTCCTCTAGACCCTCCAGACCGGTCAAGATGCTTGGGTTATGCTCGCCTACCAGCAGAGGGAGACTGAGAACACTAACTTCAAACTATGTACATATAACCTGTGCCCAGCCCACAATAGCCAGTATACACTTAGCAAAGCAGAGAAAACCCCTGAAACAGTAACTCTGAAGCTAGAAACCCCTGTACCTGGAAAACCAATAGCCAAACACCAACAGTGTGCTTAGCCAGGCGGAACGTCAAGCGCCCCGCTCTGTAAATTATTATAGTCGAAGAAAACTCTCCGACCCACAGAAAAGTAAAGGAATAGTCATAGTAGAACACGAATCAAATACTTCTGATAATTGGGCGGGCTCTTGACCGGTCTGGAGGGTTTAGAGGAAAGAAAATTAGCAGGTAAGGCCTAATTTCACCTTCCTCAGCGACCCTCCAGACCGGTCAAGACGCTTGGGAAGTACCAAAGCAGTAGAAATTTAAGGGTGGGACCCTCAAAAAGCAGAAGACAACACAGCCGCTCCAAAACAAGCATCTTCTTTTGCCTGAACATCAATTCTATAATGCTTCACAAAGGAATGAATGGACGACCATGCCACTGCCTTACAAATATCCTGCGGAGCAACGAAACTACTCTCAGCCCAGGAAGCAGCAACCCCCCCCACCCCGAGTAGAATATGCCTTAAGTAACGGGGGCACCGTACGCCGCTTCAACAAATAAGCTGAGGCAATAGCCTCCTTCAACCACCTAGCCAGAGTCCCCATGGAGGCCGCAGCTCCTTTCTTGGGACCTCCAAACAAAATGAACAACCTATCAGAAGCCCGGAAATCTCTCGTTCTGCTCAAATACGACCGCAAGACGTGTCGAACATCCAACTTGGCCAACTGACGCTGAGAGAGATCCCCAGAACGATCCCCCAACACCGGTAACGAAATCACTTGATTTACATGAAAAGCGGAAACCACCTTAGGAACAAAGGAAGGAACTGTACGTAAAGTCACTTTCTCTTTCGCAAAGGACAGAAAAGGCTCCCTACAAGACAAGGCTTGAAGCTCTGAAATTCTACGAGCGGAAGAAACGGCCACCAGAAAAACAGTCTTCAACGTAAGATCTTTACATGTGATGAACGCCAATGGTTCAAACGGAGGACCCACCAAAGTCTCCAAGACCAAATTCAAATCCTAAGGCGGAACCATCGGACGACGAGGCGGCCGAATCAACTTCACTGCCCTCAGGAACCACCCTACGTCTGGAGAAGCTGCCAAGGAGACTCCCCGAGTCTTACCTCTGAAACAAGATAAAGCGAAAACCTGCACCTTAAGGGAAGAAAGCGACAGCCCCCTGTCCAAACCATCCTGCAAAAAATCCAAAACTTCCATCACCGAAGCACGCAAAGGGACATCGTATCAATCACCCTGGCAGAGAAACCTTTCTTTCTCAATCTGTGCCTTTCAAGAGCCAAGCCGTAAGCAAGAATGGAGAGGGGTCGGCCATCTCGATCGGCCCCTGCACCATGCTCACCCGAGGCCCCAGGGGAATCGGATCCTGCACCAGCAAACACATCAGATCTCCGTACCATGGCTGACGAGGCCAATTGGGCGCTACCAGAATCACTAAGCAGGGAGGATGGCCGATCCGCTGTACCACGCGGCCCACCAGCGGCCACGGCGGAAACACATAGAGCAACTGCTGAGTCAGTCATGACAGGACCAACGCGTCGATACCCTCGGCTTGAGCATCTCTTCGACGACTGAAAAACCGAGCGACCTGAGCATTATCGGCCGACGCCATGAGATCCAACACCGGCCGACCCCACTGCAACACTAGCCACTCGAACACGGAGGGATGGAGAGCCCACTCTCCGGGATCCAACGTGTGCCTGCTCAGATAATCTGCGCTCACATTGTCCACTCCTGCTACGTGGCCTGCCAAGAGAGCCTGAAGATGAGCTTCTGCCCACCCCAGCAACTCCACCGCCTCTACAGCTAACCCTGGACTCTTCGTTCCCCCGTCGAATTATATAAGCGACAGCCGTGGCATTGTCGGAAAGAACGCTAACCGCCTTGCCTTCTAGAAGACTCTGGAAGGACCGAAGAGCCAACCGAGTTGCTCGCATCTCCAGGCGGTTGATGGACCAAGACGTGTCTTCCAATGTCCAGCGCCCTTGGGCCACCTGCCCTAGACAATGCGCCCCCCCAGCCTGACAGACTTGCATCCGTGGTCAGCACCACCCAATTTGGCACATCTAGTGGCATACCCTTCGCTAGATTTGGAGCGACGCACACAAGACCGCCACCGGAGCGGCTTCCCCGACAGCAAAGCGCTAACAGCACAAATCCCAGCGAAAAAGAAAAACGGAACTCACCAAAGGCAAGCCACTCTCAGTTCTCCTTGAACAGCTGAACAGCTCCGGACTCCAGAGTGCAGCTCCAAAGCTCTCAACACCGTCTGGGTCTTACTCTCTCTTTTTTTTTTTTTCCCCAGACTTTACTGCAGCACTAATTTGAGCCCTGCTGCTGCTATCAAATCCTTGGCACTCAAGGCTGCAATATAAAACTGCAGCCGAGGCACAAAGCTGCCCAAACGGGAGAGCCAGGGAGATGGACCCGGCCACCTGGGTGTGACACTCCAGAGGCGACAATAGCAGGCTCCACCGGACCCACCAAGCCCCAGCACACCAAGCTTTCCAGGCACAGGGATTCACTCCCAGGAACAGACAAATTAAGCTCTCAAAAAGGATAGCTAAATCTTACCAAACCGGACAAGCTGCACTGGCTGCCTGTCTACCCTCTGCTGAGATTGAGAAAATACAAGTAGTAGTAGTACTGGCTATTGTGGGCTGGGCACAGGTTATATGTACATAGTTTGAAGTTAGTGTTCTCAGTCTCCCTCTGCTGGTAGGCGAGCATAACCCAAGTGTCTTGACCGGTCTGGAGGGTCGCTGAGGAAAGGCAAATTTTATGCACGAAATCCTGCAGCAAACGGAGGTGGGGGGAAGAGTACGGTGGATGCATGCACACAAGAAGCTGTGCTTAGCATGAAACCTTGTGTGCATGTCCTAAACCAGAGCTGAAAGTGTCGCAGCACCTACTCTTTTGTAACAAAATATGAGCTTTTAGAAAACTGTACTTGAAATTTTTGAAAGGCTCCTATTTAGGTGCAGAACAGGCGCTGGGGTGCACATGTCTGAACAAAACCGAAAGTGTCTGCACATGTTGTTTACCATCCACATTTAAAGCTTGCATAGGTTTCCTTTTGATTAGAAGACAAAACCAGCACTTGCTTGTGAAAGACTGACAAGAAATCCTCTCCGCAAAATCTTCCACCCAGCCCCTAGTGCAAACTTTTTGCGTTACGCAAATGTCTAAGGTGGGCCTTGCACAGACAATGTTAATTAGCTTGTTGGCATACATTAATACAACTTGCACTATGTCTTTCCACATGACAACACCTGCACACAATTCCACTCTTGCTGGCCATGGTTGCTTTCTGTATTGGCCGTCTAGTGGTTAGAGCAGCAGCCTGATGAAAGCCAAAGTCCAAATCCCAGTAACATTCCTTGTAACCTCGGGCAAATCACTTAACCATTCAATGCCTCAGGTACAAAGTTCTGCGCTCTGCGGACAGGGAATTAACCTACGGTACCCTGAGAATGCTCAAGGTAAATACATACAACAAGCAGAAAAAAGGGGCTTAGTGACACTCCATTTAAGAGTACTTATAAATTCTGGAGACCACATCTCAAAAAGGATAGAGATTATAAACCAAAATGGTGCTGGGGCTGCAGAAAACCCATTTGAGACTTCTGGAACAGACATGTATACCTCAAAGAAGATTCCAAAATACAAGGCAGACTATCCGCAAAATCCAATGTGGAAACAAGCAAAGCAGAATAGTCAGTGGTGCAAATCTTTAGTATAGGGTTACAACCCAATAAAATGCCCAATTAATGGCCAGTGATACTGAAGTGTGTGGTAACACGCTGCCATCTTCTGGCGAGCGATTCAATCTTTGATTAAGCAGCAGTGCTGGGTTTTTTTTTTTTAAATCTGCTATGGTGGCAATCATTTAGCCATTAATTGTATATGGTGGAAACTAGGGTCTACACCCTTTAAACCATTTGGTGATGAAGATCACGTTATAGTCCCTGATACAGCCCTTTTGGGCAAAACACGGCCTGTGTCGGGCGTTTTATTGCGTTGTAACCCTATAATAAAGATTTGCAACACCGACTGATCTGCTTCGCTTGTTACCTCAAAGAAAAGACAGTGACCTTAAAATACGGTCAAATGATTGAAACACCTTTTTCAAAGAAAAAGCAGCAGCAGAACTAGGGCTCATAATAATAATCCCCGCAAAAAAAATAGCCTCAGGAACTATTTTTCACTGGAAGGATAGTACTACTGAAAACATACATGGGATGAACACCGGTAGCGACAAGATAATATACTTTAGCAACAAAGTACCGGTGGAGCGGCAGATGTAAACCCCAAACAGTGAACTGTTTGAACTACGTTTCCAAAATAGCACTTTGATAGGCATTATCACATGACTGATTAACCTCTTTGCTATGAATAATCAAGCACTACCACTTTAAACCTTATATCGAATAGGATCTCTCTATAGTCGATGACCTAATGTATGTACAATCCAATTTATTACTCAGGAACCTTCATGCAATACCATAATGTATTCTTCTTTACCATGTATGTATGCATGCACAGTGTGTGTGTGTGTGTATATATATATATATATATATATATATATATATATATATATATATATATATGATCTGTCCCATATATGTTATGTTCCATGTATGTTCCAATTATGTTACCATGTATGTATGCACCTTATCACAATACCATTTGTAATTCTGTTACCTGGAAATGGCAACCGCCATTACGGCAAATGTAAGCCAGATTGAGCTTGCAAATTGGTGGGAAAATGTGGGATACAAATGCTATAAATAAATACATACATACATACTAGATGGACCATGTCAGTATTCTACGTGACTACGAAAGAGCAATATTTTACCCCACTTAACACCATTAAAACAATAAGAAAAAAAAACCCAGGGGAGAGGGGCGCGTCCCTCCCAAGATTTTGCCCAGCATCATAACAACTAGAGAACTTTGGGGTGCAGCCACAGATTGCTTTGTTTGGCTCCTCCTGGCAAAAATATGTTCCGCTACCTCTTCCAAACAAAAAAAGAAGAAGCGGGAGGGGGGGGGGGGGGGGGGAGGAAACACAAGACATAAAACTGAAACAGTTTCCTTTCGGTCAGGCTGTTCCACGCGCAGCGACCATACGCCTCTTCTTCGCTCTCTGTCCCCATTCGCAGTCGTTCTCTGATGTCACGTTGCATGGGACGTCACGTCAGTCATGCCGTAAAGCGAGCAACTTCCGGGTGTGGGAGTGTTCGTGGGGCGGCAGCGCGGCAATTGGGCTTGTGGTCCTTTGGTGTATGCAGAAAAAGCTTGTAACGCCCGGTGGCCGCGATGTTTAAGAAGTAAGTTGGTGCGTTGTCGCGTGTAGCCTATGCTGATGCTGGATTCTTTTCTTACTTGGGATGTTTTTGGGGTACTTTTACAGACAACATCTGTCTAGAGCGTGCTGTAGCTTGCAGCTTCTGGGGGAGCTACGAACCGGTTTTGTGCTAACGGGGCTTGCTGTTTCGCTTATTATTATTATTATTTTTTTTACCGCAGCGGATGTTTATAACTTTAGAAGTGTATTTTCGTTAGTGTTAAGCGTTGGATACACTATACAAGTAATGATTGTGGAACCATGAGCTCGGAGGAAATCCTTATAAATGGGAGTACAAGTCTGGGGCTGTAAGAGAGTATTAAAAAAAAAAGAGTTTAGAAGAAAGTTTAAGGTAACACTATTGAAAAAAACTATGAGGGTCTGATACCCATATCGTTTGGCATCTTTTATTTCACTCAGTGAATGAAATGAATATTTGTATCTAATCTGTCTAGTATTCATTTTGATGTTAATCCGTTTATTTGTGTCCCACGTCAACTCTGAAAGCCCAGGGCTGTTTGCTTCTTTGTATCTGTAAATTTAACCTTGCTTTAGTGTAATTAGAGCTATGAATTCACACTGCAACAGGTAAATCCAGGAAGGACTGAAACACTAAGGGGGTCTTTTACTAAAGCTTAGCTCCAGTTATCTGCAGCAGGACCCATAGGAATAAAATGGGCCCTGCTGCAGATAGCTAGAGCTAAGCTTTAGTAAAAGACCCCCCCCCAAAAAAAAAAAACAAAAAAAAAAACAACAACCTAAGTTCCCTACCAAGTCTTACCATAAATTAGATTTTGTCCAATATCAATTTGTTGATTACCGTTCTTTACATAACCTTAAATGCAAGATGAGCATCTTGCATCTTGTCCTGCTCTCCTGAAGAAATTACATCCAGACCTAGAAACTGCAACCTGACAGCATGGAAGTGACTGAAGGAACAGACTTCAAGAGAGAGCATATGCTCCACTGACCCTGATGCAGTACATCCAAACTTTGGCCATTGTTGGTTGTGGAACAGCTGCAGGTGATGTTTCAGCACTTTTAAGTGTGTGCTCTTTTGTTGAAAGTGTTTCATTAATGATTCTGAACTGTGCACACACAGAAAATTTGGGAAATTTTTTAAGCCTGTGATGACAGCAAGAACTCCTTTTATCATGTAAGCAGTGTTGCTTGATTGGGGTCTGTTGAGGCTTTTTTTCTCCCCTAAAAATTTTTGATATGTAAATTGGATTAAGTGTATATAATTTCTTCAGTGTCCATGGAGAGGATAATTATTATTATTTTGTTTTTTAGATGATTGAAGTCCTCTTTTTGTTTCCCTTATTTTTGTAGCAGACATAATCTGGTCCCCATCCCCACCTGTCCCCATATTGCTGCTGACCCCTTGTCATCCCTAGTCATTCTTTCCTGTCTCTATACCCAACCTGCATTTAAAAGATCTTGTAAATTTAAACAAAAAACACAGAACTTGTTAAAATTTAACACAAAACAATAGGCTTAACTTTGTTAAATATGCAAGAAAAACATATTTATTAACATGGACCGTGAGAAAGCAATCACCATCAAACAATGTAAAAATAATAAACCATCTACAGATCCAGTTCTGTTCTGTGTTCCTCCATTGTTTGTCCTGCAACTGAAAAAGAATGTTCTAATGTGTTGATTGCAAAAGTTCCAAGCAGGGAATAGGCAAAGTGTGTCAGTTTTGGGACCTGCTATTAGACATACACAGCGCTGTACACAAAACATGTCAGAGACAGTCCCTGCGCGACAGAGCTTATAACACGCTTTTCCCTTTCTCAGGCTCTGTCTGTTCCATCAATAGGTACACCATATCATTCTGCCTACACTTTCTTCTTTGGCTAAGGGTAACGCATGTTGCTCAGTTTCCTTCATGTCTTGGGTTTCGAGACCTTTGCTGGTTCATTGGGTTCAACAGATAATTATCCTCTGCCAAATATTCGCAGCTCAAACCCTTCAAGGCTACCTTTTTATTCTTGAGAGGAACTTAACAATTCCTCCTCATTATATGAGTGATACAGACTTTACCGTTGGCGTGTGTCCGCATACTATTTTAAAAATATTTTCTGGTGCGCGTGGCATCGGACACACACAGTCATTACCGCACAAATTCTTTACCGCTAGGTCTATGGCTGGCGGTAAGGTCTGAGACCCAAAATGGATGCGTGGCAATTTTGATTTTGCCGCACGTCCATTTGTTGGTGGGGGGGGGGGGGGGGGGGGGGGGGGGAGGCCTTTTTTAAAGGTGCGCTGAAAAATAATTCTGCGCTCGCCCATAACCTACGCCTACACTACCACAGGCCACTTTTTACAGTGGCTTAGTTAAAGGACCCCTTAGTAATTTGAAGACTTGTCTACACCCCTTCGAGGGAGGGGTCCTGTAGCACTGCGGGGAACAGCCACGTTGCCTTGATGTGGTTAAAGGGAGAGTTTTAGATGCAGATCACAGCAGCGGTTTAAAAAAAAAACCAACCCAGACCAGCATGACGCAAGGAGCTGCAGTGTAAAATAAATAGAATACTTTTAATTGCACAAAAATTTTAATCAAAATGCTGCTCTAGTTTTAAGTGATGTTATGAAAACCCTGATACTGTACATAAGTACATAAGTACATAAGTAGTGCCATACTGGGAAAGACCAAAGGTCCATCTAGCCCAGCATCCTGTCACCGACAGTGGCCAATCCAGGTCAAGGGCACCTGGCACGCTCCCCAAACGTAAAAACATTCCAGACAAGTTATACCTAAAAATGAGGAATTTTTCCAGTCCATTTAATAGCGGTCTATGGACTTGTCCTTTAGGAATCTATCTAACCCCTTTTTAAACTCCGTCAAGCTAACCGCCCGTACCACGTTCTCCGGCAATGAATTCCAGAGTCTAATTACACGTTGGGTGAAGAAAAATTTTCTCCGATTCGTTTTAAATTTACCACACTGTAGCTTCAACTCATGCCCTCTAGTCCTAGTATTTTTGGATAGCGTGAACAGTCGCTTCACATCCACCCGATCCATTCCACTCATTATTTTATACACTTCTATCATATCTCCCCTCAGCCGTCTCTTCTCCAAGCTGAAAAGCCCTAGCCTTCTCAGCCTCTCTTCGTAGGAAAGTCGTCCCATCCCCACTATCATTTTCGTCGCCCTTCGCTGTACCTTTTCCAATTCTACTATATCTTTTTTGAGATACGGAGACCAGTACTGAACACAATACTCCAGGTGCGGTCGCACCATGGAGCGATACAACGGCATTATAACATCCGCACACCTGGACTCCATACCCTTCTTAATAACACCCAACATTCTATTCGCTTTCCTAGCCGCAGCAGCACACTGAGCAGAAGGTTTCAGCGTATCATCGACGACGACACCCAGATCCCTTTCTTGATCCGTAACTCCTAACGCGGAACCTTGCAAGACGTAGCTATAATTCGGGTTCCTCTTACCCACATGCATCACTTTGCACTTGTCAACATTGAACTTCATCTGCCACTTGCACGCCCATTCTCCCAGTCTCGCAAGGTCCTCCTGTAATCGTTCACATTCCTCCTGTGACTTGACGACCCTGAATAATTTTGTGTCATCGGCGAATTTAATTACCTCACTAGTTATTCCCATCTCTAGGTCATTTATAAATACATTAAAAAGCAACGGACCCAGCACAGACCCCTGCGGGACCCCACTAACTACCCTCCTCCACTGAGAATACTGGCCACGCAATCCTACTCTCTGCTTCCTATCTTTCAACCAGTTCTTAATCCATAATAATACCCTACCTCTGATTCCATGACTCTGCAATTTCTTCAGGAGTCTTTCGTGCGGCACTTTGTCAAACGCCTTCTGAAAATCCAGATATACAATATCAACCGGCTCCCCATTGTCCACATGTTTGCTTACCCCCTCAAAAAAATGCATTAGATTGGTGAGGCAAGACTTCCCTTCACTAAATCCGTGCTGACTTTGTCTCATCAGTCCATGTTTTTGTATATGCTCTGCAATTTTATTCTTAATAATAGCCTCCACCATCTTGCCCGGCACTGACGTCAGACTCACCGGTCTATAATTTCCCGGATCTCCTCTGGAACCTTTCTTAAAAATCGGAGTAACATTGGCTACCCTCCAGTCTTCCGGTATTACACTCGATTTTAGGGACAGATTGCATATTTCTAACAGTAGCTCCGCAAGTTCATTTTTTAGTTCTATTAATACTCTGGGATGAATACCATCAGGTCCCGGTGATTTACTACTCTTCAGCTTGCTGAACTGACCCATTACATCCTCCAAGGTTACAGAGAATTTGTTTAGTTTCTCCGACTCCCCCGCTTCAAATATTCTTTCCGGCACCGGTGTCCTTCATGTCTTGGGTTTCGAGACCTTTGCTGGTTCATTGGGTTCAACAGATAATTATCCTCTGCCAAATATTCGCAGCTCAAACCCTTCAAGGCTACCTTTTTATTCTTGAGAGGAACTTAACAATTCCTCCTCATTATATGAGTGATACAGACTTTACCGTTGGCGTGTGTCCGCATACTATTTTAAAAATATTTTCTGGTGCGCGTGGCATCGGACACACACAGTCATTACCGCACAAATTCTTTACCGCTAGGTCTATGGCTGGCGGTAAGGTCTGAGACCCAAAATGGATGCGTGGCAATTTTGATTTTGCCGCACGTCCATTTGTTGGTGGGGGGGGGGGGGGGGGGGAGGCCTTTTTTAAAGGTGCGCTGAAAAATAATTCTGCGCTCGCCCATAACCTACGCCTACACTACCACAGGCCACTTTTTACAGTGGCTTAGTTAAAGGACCCCTTAGTAATTTGAAGACTTGTCTACACCCCTTCGAGGGAGGGGTCCTGTAGCACTGCGGGGAACAGCCACGTTGCCTTGATGTGGTTAAAGGGAGAGTTTTAGATGCAGATCACAGCAGCGGTTTAAAAAAAAAACCAACCCAGACCAGCATGACGCAAGGAGCTGCAGTGTAAAATAAATAGAATACTTTTAATTGCACAAAAATTTTAATCAAAATGCTGCTCTAGTTTTAAGTGATGTTATGAAAACCCTGATACTGTAGGTGTATTGCACTCTAACTCCCGTTCACCCTACAAATTAAGATATCCAGAAGAGGAATCTCCCCCTAGCTGTACGGGATAATACATTTTAAATTCTCATGTATGGAATACTATCCACGTAACATAGTAACATAGTAGGTGACGGCAGAAAAAGACCTGCACGGTCCATCCAGTCTGCCCAACAAGACAACTCATGTGTGCTACTTTTGTGTATACCCTACTTTGATTTGTACCTGTGCTCTTCAGGGCACAGACCGTATAAGTCTGCCCAGCACTAGCCCCGCCTCCCAACCACCGGCTCTGGCATAGACCGTATAAGTCTGCCCAGCACTAGCCCCGCCTCCCAACCACCGGCTCTGGCATAGACCGTATAAGTCTGCCCAGCACTAGCCCCGCCTCCCAACCACCGGCTCTGGCACAGACCGTATAAGTCTGCCCAGCGCTATCCCTGCCTCCCAACCTCCAGTCCTGCCTCCCACCACTGGCTCTGGCACAGACCGTATGTCTGCCCCGCACTATCCCCGCCTCCCAACCTCCAGCCCCGCCTCCCACTACCGGCTCTGCTATCCAATCTCGGTTAAGCTCCTGAGGATCCTTTCCTTCTGAACAGGATTCCTTTATGTTTATCCCACGCATGTTTGAATTCCGTTACCGTTTTCCTCTCCACCACCTTCCGCGGGAGGGCATTCCAAGCATCCACCACTCTCTCCGTGAAGAAATACTTCCTGACATTTTTCTTGAGTCTGCCCCCCTTCAATCTCATTTCATGTCCTCTCATTCTACCGCCTTCGTATCTCCGGAAAAGGTTCGTTTGCGGATTAATACCTTTCAAATATTTGAACGTCTGTATCATATCACCCCTGTTTCTCCTTTCCTCCAGGGTATACATGTTCAGGTCAGCAAGTCTCTCCTCATACGTCTTGTTACGCAAATCCCATACTATTCTCGTAGCTTTTCTTTGCACCGCTTCAATTCTTTTTACATCCTTAGCAAGATACGGCCTCCAAAACTGAACACAATACTCTAGATGGGGCCTCACCAACGACTTATACAGAGACATCAACACCCCCTTTCTTCTGCTGGTCACACCTCTCTCTATACAGCCCAACAACCTTCTAGATACAGCCACTGCCTTGTCACACTGTTTCGTCACCTTCAAATCCTCAGATATTATCACCCCAAGGTCCCTCTCCCCGTCTGAACCTATCAGACTCTCGCCACCTAACACATACGTCTCCCGTGGATTTCTATTCCCTAAGTGCATCACTTTGCATTTTTTCGCATTGAATTTTAATTGCCAGACCTTAGACCATTGTTCTAGCTTCTTCAAATCCTTTTTCATGTTTTCCACTCCCTCCGGGGTGTCCACTCTTACAGATCTTAGTATCATCCGCAAATAGGCAAACTTTACCTTCTAACCCTTCGGCAAGGTCACTCACAAATATATTGAACAGAATCGGCCCCAGCACCGATCCTTGAGGCACTCCACTACTCACCTTTCCCTCCTGCGAGCTAACTCCATTCACCACCACCCTCTGGCGTCTGTCTGTCAACCAGTTCCTAATCCAGTTCACCACTTTAGGTCCTATCTTCAGCCCATCCAGTTTATTTAAAAGCCTCCTGTGGGGAACCGTGTCAAAAGCTTTGCTGAAATCTAAGTAGATTACGTCCATAGCTCGTCCCTGATTCAATTCTCCTGTCACCCAATCAAAAAACTCAATGAGATTCGTTTGGCACGATTTCCCTTTGGTAAAACCATGTTGTCTCGGATCTTGCAACTTATTGGCTTCCAGGAAATTCACTATCCTTTCCTTCAGCATCGCTTCCATTACTTTTCCAATAACCGAAGTGAGGCTTACCGGCCTGTAGTTTCCAGCTACTTCCCTATCACCACTTTTGTGAAGAGGGACCACCACCTTGTCACTATTCCAGATTACCAGTATTTCAATATATTTCCTCCATAACTGAATGTTGTATGAAAGGAATTTTTTCCCCTCAAATTCAGTGACTTAGAAATTTGGCAATAATGGGTGCTACAGCAGTATCCCTCAGTTTTTATAAATTTATCAAAGCAAAAAATTAGGCTTGCTTTTCTGAAGTAGGCTGTGAAAACTGTAAGGCTGTTTATAGCTATTCTGCGTGCTATTTTAGATTCTTTAATTTGTAATTTTTCAGTTTGTATTTTGTATTTATCTTTTTACTGTTAGTCTTTTGCATTTTTTAGGGCTGCATTTTGATTAAAACGTGTAATCAAGATTAATCATGTGATTAAAGGTATATTTCTCTCGTCCCCCCTCCCCCAATTGCAGCTCCTTGTGACTGGGAAAGTCACTTAACCCTCCATTGTCCAGAGTCAAGGAGCTGCAATGAGGAAAATAACTAACATACCTTTAATCTCACAATTAATCTTGATTACAAATTTTTATCAAAATTAATCCTTACAAAGTCATTTTCTGTTGGGGCAATCTCAGCCAATTGTGCAATTGGTTCTATAAGTAACCTAAATTCAGACCCTTTTCCCTCCAAATCCTTTTTTGATTGACTAAGCTTTTTTTTCTTTGCAATACTTTATAATCGGGATCATTAAGACTAAGAAATAATTGAATGTAGCATTCCGATTTGTGATGATTTCATCAGTGAAGACTTTAGGGGAGTCGGTTGATATTGTGTATCTGGATTTTCAAAAGGTGTTTGACAAGGTACCTCATGAAAGGCTACAGAGGAAATTGGAGGGTCATGGGATAGGAGGAAAAGTCCTATTGTGGATTAAAAACTGGTTGAAGAATAGGAAACAGAGTGGGGTTAAATGGACATTATTCACAATGGAGAAGGGTAGTTAGTGGGGTTCCTCAGGGGTCTGTGCTAGGACCGCTGCTTTTTAATATATTTATAAATGATTTAGAGATGGGAGTAACTAGCTAGGTAATTAAATTTGCTGATGACACAAAGTTATTCAAAGTCGTTAACTCGAGACAGGATTGTGAAAAATTACAGAAGGACCTTACGAGACTGGGAGACTGGGCGGCTAAATGGCAGATGAAGTTTAATGTGAGCAAGTGCAAGGTGTTGCATGTGGGAAAGAACCCGAATTATAGCTATGTCCTGCAAGGTTCCACGTAAGGGTTACGGACCAAGAAAGGGATCTGGGTGTCGTCGTCGATAATACACTTAAACCTTCTGCTCAGTGTGCTGCTGTGGCTAGGAAAGCGAATAGAATGTTGGGTATTATTAGGAAAGGAATGGAAAACAGGTGTGAGGATGTTATAATGCTGTTGTATCGCTCCATGGTGCGACTGCACCTTGAGTATTGTGTTCAGTTCTGGTCGCCGCATCTCAAGAAAGATATAGTAGAATTGGAAAAGGTGCAGCGAAGGGCGACTAAAATGATAGTCGGGATGGGACGACTTCCCTATGAAGAAAGACTAAGGAGGCTAGGGCTTTTCAGCTTGGAGAAGAGACTGCTGAGGGGAGACATGATAGAGGTATATAAAATAATGAGTGGAGTGGAACAGGTGGATGTGAAGCGTCTGTTCACGCTTTCCAAAAATACTAGAACTAGGGGGCATGCGATGAAACTACAGTGTAGTAAATTTAAAACAAATTGGAGAAAATGTTTCTTCACCCAACGCATAATTAAACTCTGGAATTCATTGCCGGAGAAAGTGGTGAAGGCAGTTAGCTTAGCAGAGTTTAAAAAGGGGTTAGACGGTTTCCTAAAGGACAAGTCCATAAACCACTACTAAATGGACTTGGGAAAAATCCACAATTCCAGGAATAACATGTATAGAATGTTTGTACGTTTGGGAAGCTCGCCAGGTGCCCTTGGCCTGGATTGGCCGCTGTCGTGGACAGGATGCTGGGCTCGGTGGACCCTTGGTCTTTTCCCAGTGTGGTATTACTTATGTGCTTATGTAGATTCCTCAAGTATTGTCTTAGTGGGTCAGATCAAAAGGTCCATTAAAGCTGAGTATCCTGTTTTCAACAGTGGCCACCCACGTCACAAGTACTTGGCAGAATCCTAAAAAGTGGAAAGATTGTGTGCTTACTCCAGGGACAAATGGAGACTTTCGCCATATATATGGTTTATAGACTTGTACAAATCCCAGCTGTCCTATCTACTTTTACAACATCCTCTGGCAATTAAATTCTGGAGCTTAATTATACATTGAGTGGAAAAATGTATTTATTCTGTCTGTTTGTTTTTAAATACTTAGTAACTTTATGGTGGGTCTCCTCTAGTCTTTGAACTTTTTGAAAGAATAAACCAGGGCTTGACCAACGCTGCCCTGGAATGACAAAAGAAAGCAAGTGCTTTAGTAAAAATAGACACATGCTTCCTTTTGCCATTGCAAGGCAGAACCCAAAGTGCCAGGTTCCCATGACAACTAAAACTTGGACCATGGGGTTTAGGGCTTGGGGTAGCATCATTGGAGACATGCATAGGTGTTGAAATGGCAAGGTCACAGCAAAATATCTAGAAGTGGGCCTCCTTCTCCTACCTGCCTAGCACCTCTAAACCTCCTGCATCTTGTATTTTCACTGCAGTTGCTCTGTCGGTTCTTAGCCAGCTCTGTTTGCCAGCACCACACAGGAGGGTTATTTTTTTTTAATTTTTATGTTGGATTATCTGTTTTGAATGTTGCTAGTTAGAGGTATATACATCAAGAAGTAACAAAATTGTGACTTTTGCTTTGCAGATTTGATGAAAAAGAAAATGTTTCCAACTGTATCCAGCTGAAAACATCTGTGATAAAAGGCATTAAAAATCAGCTGTTAGACCAGTTTCCAGGGATTGAGCCATGGCTTAATCAAATCATGCCAAAGAAAGACCCTGTCAAAATAGTTAGATGGTAAGTTCTTTTTCATCTCTGTGCTCTGCTTGTGTCTGATTAGATAGTAACATACTCTTTCTGTTTTGCAGCCATGAACATATAGAAATCCTAACTGTAAATGGAGAACTGCTCTTTTTTAGACAAAGGGAAGGGCCATTCTACCCAACACTGAGACTACTACACAAGTGTAAGTCTGGGTTAAAAAAAAAATGACATGTGGTATTCCATTTGCCAAACGAACTTTAGCTGGCAATAACGTTTCACCAAATCTGCAAAATAGCCAGCAATTAGATTACACGTAAGGGGGCATTTTCAAAAGAATGTCTAAGTCCAAAATACCTCTTTTTCATAACATAACAGCCATAATCAAGCAGGAAAAAGTCTAGATATCCTGTTTGATTTTGGCTGTGAGATGGAAGTTTTTACACTGAAAACATCCAAAATGAACAGCCATTTTCCAAAGTGAAATGTCCAATTTTTGAACACCAAAAAACTAGAGACATGAATGTGTGGCTTCATTTTCAAAAATATGGCCCCACAGATGTCTCTCTCTCTCTCTCTCTCTCTCTCTCTCTCTCTCTCTCTCTCTCTCTCTCTCTCTCTCTCTCTCTCTCTCTCTCTTTCTCTTTCTTTTTCCTTTCCAGTTTACTGTCAGGGAGAAGGAGGGGGATAACATCCATTTGGGGGATTCATGAGGGGTCATGCCTTAATCCCTCCAGTGGTCAGCTGCACACTTAGAACAACGTTTTGTAACTTGGATGTGACTGAAACAGGTTTATATAAAAACATCCTTTTTAGACATTGACATTTATTCCTGTTCAAAGTTCCCTGTTGGACGTCCTAATTTTGGGTCCTCCTTTGTCCTACCCAAAACACACTACAACAATCCCCCTTGGCATTTGGACAAACTAGAGTGTGAAACATCCAAATTCTGACTTTCCAAAATCAAGATTTGGATGTTTTTGGTAGATGTACGTCTTAAAATGCCTAAAAAACCATCCATCCATCTGCTTTGAAAATGAGCACTGTAATGATTATAAACTAGGTACTGTGGTCCTTGGCAAAAGTATTAGACTGATTTTATGGTTGTACTATATAACTAGTACACAAGGAAGTGGGAACAGAAGAAGGCTAGTCAGACCTCAGGAACTATGCAGTTAAAAGTTTATTACTTAATGTGTAAAAAAAATAACAAAATCAATATCTCAAAATACAATGTGTGTAAAACAATACACAAGGAGATAAATATATTAAAAATTCAACAATGTATGGTAAAAGTGATGTCAGTACTCGACTCAAAAATTATGTCAGTGTTCAAGACTCGACATGGCACCGTGTTTCAGCATGTGATGTGCCTGCTTCAGGAGTCTGACAATGAATAAGTCAAAAATACTGCTAGGTGGGGAAAAAAGGAGGTCATTAAAAAGACCGTGCATGTGTGAACAGATGCACAAATACATTGAACGGTGATGTCAAAAAAACAAAAGCAAATATTTCAAAAGTGAGGAGTAACAGCATTAATGCTAAGTCAGTGCTGTGTCGAGTCTTGAACACTGACATCATTTTTATTGAGTCTTGAGTACTGACGTCACTTTTATTGTACATTGTTGAATTTTTAATATATTTATCTCGTGTATTTTTATACATGTATTTTGAGATATTGATTTTATTTTTTTACACATTATTTAAGTAATAAACTTTTAACTGCATAGTTCCTGAGGTTTGACTAGCCTTCCTCTGTTCCCAATTCCTTGTGTACTATTGCCTGTCCTGTGGGACTTTGTTTGGTTACCTTCTGTTTTTTCTACTATATAACATTTTATATGAAATTTTCCTGCATCTTGGCACCCAGGATTCAATACACTTTACATTGTGCTTGCATGATTCCTTGAAGTTTAGATTTTCTGTTTCCTGTTATGATGAATCATGTTCCAACATGTTCCATTAAATTCTATCATTTATTCCCTTAAATTGACAGGGCCTGTCATGTAAGTTTTCATTAGGTAACGGGTAAAGTTACCCTGTTACTACCCCCACCCTCTTGCTAAGGCTATAATTTTACTCACACCCACTTGCTTCTCCTTTTGATTGTTTATCTGGATACAGCAGATGCCCTTAGTCATAGGAGTCTCTGTCTTAGTTGCTGACCAGCAACCTATCACACGTTAGCATAGGCCAAATGTCAAACCACAGCCTTAGAAAGGTATTTTTCAGAAAAAGCACATTTATAGCTCTCTTGCAACTCTTAAGTCTGCTCCCAGTCAAGAACGTTTGTACGTTTGGAAAGCTTGCCAGGTGCCCTTGACCTGGATTGGCCGCTGTCGGGGACAGGATGCTGGGCTTGATGGGCCTTTGGTCTTTTCCCAGTATGGCATTACTTATGTACGTATGCACTAAAAGCAAACTAGCTATATTACAAAAAAAATCTAAAAATATGTATGGCCTCTATGATATACACCGGATACTGCACCTGAATATTGCTGCTATCTGATCATTCCCTAACCAGCTAGGTTAGCAGTCATATTCAGATGACTAACTGGCTAAGTAAGCACATACAGTTAGGACAGCAAAAAGGCTTTGCTGAATTAACTGGGCAACAGTCTGACTATCATCTGGTGCCTGGTTAATGTCAGGTCAGTGCACATACCTGGATATTCAATACCAGGAGCTGCTCATGCCATGGCATTGAATATCCAGGGGTTAGTTCAGTTTGCGGCTGTGGACGGCTTACAAGCCACTTACCCCGTGGGCTGTTACCTTCTCTATTTCTTTGTAACCTGGCGGTTTCTTCTTGCTCTTTTGGGCCTACATCTCAATTAGAACTGGTATCTGGTTCACAAGTACCATGAGAGTTTTTGGCCACTATTATGTCCTTCCGCCCACACTCACACTTGCTCAACTTTGGTTTAGTCATTGTAATGATAGTCCTCTGTGCGGAGATGTGCACCAAGGCTCCTTCCAGAACCCTGCAGTCATGGGCCACTAGGTACTGACGTTGCACAATGGCAAAGCAATCTGCGTAAAAAAACTTCTTTTTGCGAGAACTTATTTATTGGAGACTGTCAGGATAATTTTGACTTCCAGGAATCCTGACAGAGACCAATTTTAATTTTCTGATCTTCAAAATTTCAATTTTTTATAATTTTCATAAAGAGTAAATAAAACTTAGCTTTGTTGATATAACTTTGTCTTAGAGCTGGTTGATAAGGTTCTCCACGGCATACCCATGGCAAACGATGGCCAATGTTTCACCTCGCTTTGTCAGGGTCAATGTTGTGTAACTGTGACAATAGAAGCAATAAGGCACAAGACATGTGACAATCTCTACAAAAACATCTATGGTTCTTACTTTCTCTGAAAACTTAGCTGAACATCTTAAGACTGTAACAGTATTGAAAAATGGCTGCTCCCCTTATACCTTGAAGTCGGACGCCAAGGGCTAGAATAGCCTATCAAAGAAGCAGGACTTCACCAATCCTTTCCCGGTGGTTTGAAAAAAAAAAAAAAACCTAAATGAGAAGATTTAAAAAGTTTTTTTTTTTAAAAATCAGAAAAAATGACACCACTCGATCTTAGCATTTAAGCCATTCGTCTCCAAGGAATTCAAATAGAAAATCCATTTTTGTTAGGCCTGCAATAAAATATTCTGCCTATCCACCGCCCCTGCTCCATGAGAGGGGGTAATCCTATTTTTGCAGTAGTGCTGTTTATATGACTTTGAGAATCTGTGTAAAATTAGTGCTTGGCCATTATTGCAGAAATAGGAAATTTGGCCATTCACTGGAAGCTTAAAAGTGGCCTTAGCATGTGGAAAAGGCTCATGCTGGGGATAGCACAGGCCACTTTATAGTGCTGCTTAGTAAAAGAACCCCTTGGACCCTTTTTTTTTTTTCATTTTTATTTTATTTTATTCAATTGAACAATATAATCACAAGACAAACTCTTGTAACAAGAAAATCAGCAAAGTAACAAATAAGTAAGATCACATAGAAACTAATAAGCTTCCTTAGACTACAGCTAGTTAGGGAGAGTGGCTAACGATACGTAGGAGATACTTAAAACTCTAATAAAGAATTTGCTCAAATAAAAATCAAAGTAAAGGCTTAGCATTACATCCTATACATATTTAACATATTCCAACTAATTTAGGTAATCTTTTTCAAATCCAAAAAGGCTTTCAATTGATCAGGGGGCATAAAAACGTATTTATTCCCTCTTCCTGCCCCCCTCCCCATATCAAACCAAGCATTTACAAGGATAAGCCAACAAGGTCACACCGAGGTTCAAAGTTTCCTGTCTCATTGACAAAAAGATTTTCCTCCATTCCTGGGTTGTTTTAGTAATATCGGGATAAATCCAGATATTTTTTTTGTCCACCAGCAGGAGTATGCGAATGCTTAAAGTAAAGTCTTAGACTTGCATTTTAAGTCTTGCTCAAACACAAAAGAAACAAGCAACATAGCCCTCCTGATAGATGCAGATATATTATTCACATCACTATTCGTCTCTCCCTTACTATCTCCTTCCCTTTTCCCTGGAAAATTCTTAGTTGGCACATAATAAATTTTATTAACGGGGAACAGAGTCCAGAGGCATTTTTCAAATTTTTCATCAAGTATCTCTTAAACAAATCCAAAGGTAAGATCCCAGTGGAGTGGAGGAGTGGCCTAGTGGTTAGGGTGGTGGACTTTGGTCCTGGGGAACTGAGGAACTGAGTTTGATTCCCACTTCAGGCACAGGCAGCTCCTTGTGACTCTGGGCAAGTCACTTAACCCTCCATTGCCCCATGTAAGATGCATTGAGCCTGCCATGTGGGAAAGCGCGGGGTACAAATATAACAAAAAAAAAAAAAAGTAAGATCCCAGGGGTTTTAGGAAAGTTCAAGAGATGGAGATTTAAATGCCTGTTGAAATTTTCTATCTGCTCAATCTTTCTATGGAGAACTAATTTATCTTTAACTGAGACTGCCTTAAACTCTTGGAGCTGTTTCACATTTTCCTGGACTTGCTTGACCCGACCAGAGAGATCTTTAACTCGACAGTCTTAGAAAGTTCTTCAGACTTAGTAACTAAAGGTGTTACGTCTCCTGACGAATTAGCAAGGGCATTGACCAAATAGTCACCAAAGTCACCTTTGTGGGTGCAACAGAGACTCCTGCTGTTCCTAGAGTTTCATCCCCCCCAGCATACCTCGAAACGATGTGGGGCCCTCACTGGAAACCTAACCTTCCGTGAAATATAGTATGCTCTATTAGTCGGACTCTACACTTGTCTTTGACTGTACACTTGTCTCTAGATTGTACACCTGTCTTTTAGATTGTAAGCTCCTTGAGCAGGGACTGTCCTTCTATGTTTGAATTGTACAGCGCTGCGTAACCCTGGTAGCGCTTTAGAAATGTTAAATAGTAGTAGTAGTAGTAGAAGTGTTTCCGGCAGCTTGCAGGTTCCAACTCATTGTCGCAGAAGACGCTGGACATGGAGGAGTGTTGGAAATAGGGGGAGAAAGTGTTGTTTCATGCCCCAGCGAAGTTGACGCTCCTCCGACTACCTTTGCAGCAGGGCTCAACTCCCCTATTTCTGATGAATAGGCTCCAGACAAGAAGCAATCAAGTTTCTGCTGAACAGGGGATGAGGTTGAGGCGGGTGGGGGAATGTCCTCACTACCCCCTTTCTCTTCATATGCGGCATTGCATCTCAGAGGTTAAAAAAAAAAAACCACCAACAGCAAACCTGAACTGCCACTCACAACACCAAAGTAATTTTGCCATCTTGCCACCAACGCCCCCCCCCCCCCCCCCAGGTTACCATAATACTTTTATAGAGGTTGGAGGGATAGAGGGTTGGGGGGGGGCAGTATAGGGTGGGATAGAAAAAAGGAAGAGAACAATGGGGGGAGTTATAAGTGCAGAGGCCCCTCATGAATCTTGGTGACTAATGGTTTTAAGGGAGGTACAAAAGAACTAAAGAACTTGTTTTTTGTCGTAATATTGGATTTAAATGACTTGTAAGATGTTTACTGTTGTGTATTGCTTATAAGTTTTATTTTTCATTGTGTTCAGCAAAAATACAATTAAACTAAAAATGTTCTGTATTGACAAGTGGCATCACTGTGCTATAACTCCCCCCCCCCACCCCCTAAGGTTTCAGCTAACCAGGCCTGTTACCCTATAGAAAATATGCAGACTTCAATCGTGTTGAGGTTGTCAAAAACATGACAAATATGAGCAGAGGGTTGTTGTGCTCTATTAGCTTTGTTAGAAATTTTGAATGAAAATTGGATAAATATAGTGTAAAATTTTGGGGAGCTAGATATACAGACTTTCCTGTATATTAAAAATAAATGAATGCAGCAAATAGGTAATACAACTTGGATAAAAAGAGGCATATCCCTATATTACCCCTTCTTCAGCAGTTTAACTATGTATATTTTTCCTGCTAGTGAATAACATGAGATTGAAGTAGGCACATGGTTAGCATGATATAACTCTTTGCAGTTATTTCAGATTCATTGTGAGTTTTGGTAATTTTATTTGGATTGATAGACTTGTAATAACATGCATAGATACTAAATCTTAGGTAAGTGTCCGGTGTTAATTTCGGTCCTTTATTTAGGTGTTAACGTTATTCTTTCTTGTCTTTCCAGACCCATTTATTCTGCCACATCAGCAGGTTGATAAAGGAGCCATTAAATTTGTACTTAGCGGAGCTAACATCATGTGCCCAGGTTTGACATCTCCAGGAGCTAAGCTGTACCCTTCTGCAGCTGATACTGTAGTTGTATCCTTTGTGGGCTAAATCTAATGTTATGAAGCAAAAATAGTAGAAAAATGAGATGTAATTAGAGCTAAGAAAAAACTAATTCATCTTGTGGTCCTTTGGGTGTTTCTTTATATAACTGAAACGTATTTATCTGTGCTTGCCTTTCAGAATGGGTTCAGGGCTTTAGAAGATGTCCTGTATGTGTCAGAAAGGCAGCACAAGCTCTTTGCAGGTTATGATAACACAGGGAGTGAGATGGCCAGATTACATAAACTTACTTTTTTTGTTTTTGTTTTTTTTCTTATGAGATTCACTCCGGTGGTTGTCATGACATGCCTTTATTTGGAAATATGTGAGCTGTTGTAAGATAAGAACCTCATCCAAGAGAATTTATGTTCCATAGCATCCTATCAGACCAATGGATTGTGTGTCTCTACCAGAATAGCAAAGAGGTGCTGAGTGTCTTGCAACAACAGAAGAGATAAACAGAAAGCAGAAGTCCAAATAGGTTCTTTTTTCGTACAGACCTGACTTGGCCACGTTTTGCCAATAAGGCTGCATCAGGAGTAGTGACATAAAACAGCTAGCAAAGAGATAAAAGATATATCACAAAATAATAAAACAGTATTTACATAAAAATCGACAATAAGCCAAATTTAAGATATATATAAAACGTGTAAAAAAAGGAACATCAATATAAATCTTTAATAAATTCTTAAAAACGACATACAAATCAAAAACAGAACAAAGAAGGCTAAAACAGTGGGCTTATTGAGCAAATAACATTCAGAGCGAACATACCTAACCAGGGACAAGAAAGGCTTAGCTCGGACAGCACAACTGATCATCCAAGATGACCTAGAGAAATAATGTAAAAGCATACTAGTAAAAATGAAAGGCATCTAGCTTAAGCAAAAGGAAAACGCTTTTAATCTTATCTGTGACAAGGCTGAAGTGGTACATTGAAACTTTTTTAGAACAGGAGTGAGCCATAACAGTAAACCTCTCAGGCAGTGCTGGAGTGAAAACTAAAGAATTAAAACTTGAAATGTTAAAACACCAAAAGGTGTAAAGGAAAACCACTATAAAAGAAACCAATGTATATAAAAAAATAAATAGTAAAGGGGTAAAGCTTACTTCAGCAGTAGTTTTTTCACAGAAAGTGGAGCAGCAGCTTCAAACCTCTGTATGGGATCCACCGTCTTGGATCAGCCCAATATTTATAGTGCTGAGAGTCTTCTCAAAATTAAAAATTGGAAATACTTAAAAAATATAATCATCACTTGTGTGAAATCTTTTGAGGAGTCAGGATATAAGTATAGGAAAAGGCTCCACTAATTAAAAAAAAAAAAAAACAAACGGTGGATTAAAAGCGTTTAAAATCGGCGTTTTTGGTGAAAAAATAAAAACTACATGCCCAAGCATATTTTCAAAGCACTTAGCCTTCCAAAGTTCCATAGAAACCTATGGAACTTTGGAAGGCTAAGTGCTTTGAAAATATGCCTAATAGTCTGATTCCGTAATTCTTACTAAAAATTGCCACTTAAAAACAGTAAAAAAAATGCTAAGAATGTATGCATTCCAGCTGCCATCTTGGAAGCGTTACAGTGACATCATCGGGCGTCCCTGGAGTTGGGATGCTTCAAAACATACATAAGCTCATATACAGTAGTAATCTTGCAAGAAATGTAGTAGCTTCCTTCAAATTTGTCAGTATAGTTAGCATATTTAGGGCATTATAAAAATGTGTGTGTGTGTGTTTTTTAAAAATGATTACAATACATTTTCAGGTTCTAGTAAAAAGAAAAAAATATATATATTTTTTTTTCCTTTCAGAAGTCTTATTTTCCTTAGTTGTATGTTAAGGCAATAATGGCAGAAGGAAAACAGCATGCGTTGTGTGTTGGAGTCATGAAGATGTCAGCAGATGCCATGTGAGTCCCACTAATCACAAAATGGTCTGAAATTTATTTGCACTTATTGTGCGAAATAAAACTCGTAAGAAGCTAAGGGGCCCTTTTGCTAAGCCACGTAGGTGCCTGTGTGCGCCCAACGCACGCCAAATTGGAGTTACTGCTCGGTTACTAAGTGGACCGTGCAGTGATTTCAATTTTGGTGCGCGTTCGAAAAATATTTTTTATTTTCTGGTGCGCAGCAGCTAAGCGCATCAAGTGCCATTTGGCATGCGTAGACCATTACCGCCCGGTTACTGCGTGAGACCTTACCAGTAGGTAAATGGCTTGTGGTAAGGTCTTGGACCCAAAATGGACGTGCGGCAATTATCATTTTGCTGCAAGTCCGTTTTTCGGCAAAAAACCAAAACATTTTTTTTGTAGGTACGCTAAAAAAATAATTCTACGCGTGCCCAAAACACGCGTCTACACTACCGCAGGCCATTTTTCAGTGCAACTTAGTAAAAGGACCCCTAAAAGAAGCACTTCTTGGGTAGGACAGAAGGTATATATGTATTAGCTCACTGTGTGGTCTGTGATCCATTTCAGATTGCTGTGTGGTACCATTGTTTGCATGTGCAGTATGTGGTTTATTAAAAGCAAAGCTGGCTTTTTATTTTTAGGGCGGGGGGTGGAGTGGTGCACCACCTTTTGTGTATAAAATTCAGGAGTTGGGCTTCAAGGAGCCACACATCTGGTTCTTCCTCTTTTTCATTTTAAAATTAAAGCCTGCTTCAGATAGTCATACCTCTCACCCCAGAACGTTTTGTCTCCAAGGCTTTGGTAGCATAATGATCTTCTGCATTAAATGTTCATTGTGAGTGTAAAATTATTTTCCAGTTAACAAGCTTATTTCAGTATTAGAGAATGAGATTTTATAAAAGTCACACTTTTTGGCATTTTTTGGTGATAAAGCCCTGGTGAGCCAAGTACCTGTGCTCTTGTTTTGGCCATGCAGGGACAGATATTCAAAGGTACCAATCTGGTTAGCAGCTGCTGCTAACTGAATAAGTGCTGGTGATTTTATGATATTCAGTGGCACCATTCAGATACTGCTGCTGAATATTCCCTGTAAAAACCTTGGCACTATCCAGAAAGTGTCAGAGATAATCCATTTAGTGCCAATATTCAGACCGCTAACCAGATAACACTTTCGTGTCGACACTGACCATCACAGTTGAATATCCAGCCCCCAATATTTCCCATTTGGGCATTAACTGGCAGGAAATTGCCTTATATGATCCTCTCTCCTTTTAAAGTGGAAACTCGCATTAACCATGAGAAACTAAAATGGATTAATTCACCCACCTGCTTTTGGGCTAGGTTCACTAAAGCAGTGGTTCCCAAACCTGGTCCTGGAGGCACCCCAGCCAGTCGGGTTTTCAGGATATCCACCATGAATATTCATGAGAGATTACTTATCTCATGAATATTTATTGTGGATATCGTGAAAACCTGACTGTTTGGGGTGCCTCCAGAACCAGGTTTGGGAACCACTGCTGTAGGTGTTTTTGTTGGATGTTCCTTGACTTAGGAGGTCTTTGTGCTGCAGGATGCCCTGTCTTGTGCAGAAGATAAATGAACTTAGGGGCAGCTGAGTGGAAATTTGATAAAACTGAGCCTGGACAAAATTGTCCTTTAGAGGATCATTCATGTCCTAAATTCCCAGTAACTGACTGGTCCTCTGTTGCAATCTATGATGAACCAGGAATCTGGAAATTGCAGAAAATAAGAAATGTATTAATATTTAATGTGTTGGAAGCCCAAATTAAGAACTATTATTATGTTTTTCAAAGTCAAAATTTGATAACATTTTTTAAAAAATTGACTATTTCAATACTTCACTGTGTTTTTTGTTAATTTGTTTACGTATCTTTTTGCAAGCGTGTGTGTGTGGGTTTTTTTTTTTTTTTTTATTCAGGGACTTGAATGCTCAGTAGTTTGCTTGTGCTGCTTTGAATTTTCAGCTCACTGAACTGGTGCATTGAGCCTTCATCCACAATTACTTGGAGAATATTTATTTTCCTCTTTTTATTAAAGAATTTGTTTATTGAATATCATAAGAAGCAACAATATTTTCCTCTTTTATATCTGTCTTTGTCTCTAACCCCACTGTTTACTAAACCACGCTATCAACTGCTGGCGCGCTAATGCCAACACAGCCCATTCACTAGTGCAGCTTAGTAAACGGGGGGATGGGGGTAACTTAGTAGTGACTTGTCTCATCTGGATGCTATATACAAAGAGACTTCCTACCACCACTTATCGTCTGGGTTTTTTCTTTTCTTGTTTCTTTTTTATAAAATGTAATTTTTTTGGTTCTAGACACCATATAGGTATGAATGGAGTTTGAATGCAAACTTTTTAGATATCGACATGAAAACTGCAGGACAGCAGGAATAGCCATTGGGAAACTAAGGGGTCTTTTTACTGAGATGCACTAATGGATTTAGTACACGCTAATGATTAGTGTGTTAAATGCTAAGAAGCCCATAGGTATACAGCATGGCATTAAGCATGTGCTAAATCCAATGGTGCACCTTAGTAAAAGGACCCCTAAATGTTTGGGAGTTGGCACTGTGCATTATTTAACATATGGGCCCAAAAGATTGTATATCTGAATGTTACAGATCTCTCACCAACTAGTTTTTCTTTAAGTAATTTTAATTTTGTTGAGCCACCATAGTAATTCCTTTTTTTTTAATACTTTTATTTTGACCCCCCCCCCCGGTTTCCTTTCCTTCTCCTTTTGTCTTTCCCATATCATTTGAAACTAAAGCTAAGATCTGGCACCATGAGCCTTTATTCAGAACTACCTTGGTATTTTTCTCCTATTTCATATCATCTCTTCCCCACTAAATGTATGTTGTCTAGTAATTGTAGCAGTAGTCAGATATAAGAGCCAGCTGTGTGAATGCCAAGCACCCCCTTTCCCCAATGTTAAGCAAGATTCTTTATTGTACCTAGAGAGGGGTAATTTGTATTGTTTAGTATCCCCAACCATTTTGAAATGTTGGCTGTTATGATGTTGGGTCAGCACGGCCATGTACAAGAACTCCTTCTGGAACTCTGCTGTTACGGGCTCTGAATGCAGCCACTAGGTGTTACTCTACAACAGTGACTGACACTTGCAGAAATCTGTGTACATTGCTTTTACTGCTTTCCCAGCCCCAGCTGAACGGAGGCTTGTAGACGTGACACAAGGCAGTGCTCCTGAGCCAGCACACTGTACGTGCATCATTTTTAACATGACTTGCATAAAGACATATTTACAAGCATGTAAAAGACCAGTCTAAAGCAATGGGGATTGTTGTCTACACCCACCAGCAAATGGAGACATATAAAGTAGTTCTGTGTGCTTTGCCCCTTAAGGGCGTTCTATAGCCCTGGAATATTCAGTATTTTTGTCTCCAGTGGGCACTCCGTGCCCCACGCCTTAGATAAGATCACCTCCTTAATTTTAAATTTAGCAAAGCATGCTATAATGTCTCTGGCAATATTCACCCATGGTCTGCCGACATTTTCTGTCTACTCAGTTTTTATGGATGAGGGATCTAGTGGCTGAGAATTCTCTGATTTTTTGCAGTTTTTTCACAATTATTATATTCTAGAGTCTCCGGGAGGCTGTGGAAGTGAAAATGACAGCGTCTGCTACGATTCTCCCAGTCTTCTACCTAATCTGCAAGAGAAGCTTCAACGGATGTGGAGACCTGCTGTCTCCAGTGCTGCAATGGCATCTGCATGTTCATCCAGGCCTTTCTCTAGGTCCACCATACATTGTCCAAGTTCAGAAATCTCTCCCTTTAAATCAACCTCCAAGGACACAAACTGTATACCAGGGGCGTAGCCAGACAACAGATTTTGGGTGGGCCTAGGTAAGAAGTGGGTGGGCACCAAATGTTCTGCCCCCCCACCACCACCACCAAAAACATATCTCAGCTGGCAGGAAAATGCTTCTTTCCACCTTGGCAATCTGCAGCAGGCATGCATTGAAAACTGAGCATGCGCAGGTACCAGTATTGTGGAGAGTAGAATTTTGTTACTATCAGGGGAAAGTCTTCAGCTGGCAGCGCTTGGGATCACCACCAGCTACCGCTAAACATGTGCTACTGTTGGGTGGGCCTGAGCGGCCCACCTGTGGCTACGCCACTGCTGTATACAGAGAGCTGTAATATTAGATTTAATCTCCATCATTCAATCACGCATTTCTCCCAGTGAAGAAGCCTTCTTCTCTGTAGAGGACTGAGGAGAGAGATCTGCATTGGCAATGAGCTGCATTGGGGTCAGCGAGTCAGGCCCTAATGGTGCCATCTTGTCTACTCATGCAGGCAGGGACTCTGGTGCCTTTTAAGCAAAATCCTATAGATTCGAGCATCCCACTTTTGTCATACTTTGACCAATCGCTTGGGACTGCTAGCACTCACAATACAGAGAGAAAATCGCAGAGAAGGAGCTCACGGAGAGAGAGAAACTAAATTTTATCCTCGGGACATGCAGAGCGCAAAGCTTAAGTGGCAATCTTGGACACCAATGTTACGTCCTCCTCGATGCAAGATTCTTATTTTGTTCTGAGATGATGTGTTACCTTTCAGCATCTCATGTTTGGAGGCTAGTATTTTCAGGAGTCCAACTCTTATGACTTGTCTTATGATTTGTAGTCCCACCCTATTTGGGAAACTGCTTTCTGTCATCCCATTGGTTTGGACTGGTCTGAGATGGACCAAAAGGAAGAAGAAATTCTTATCTGATTTTTCTTTCCTTGATCAGTCCAGAAACCCTCCATGATTGTCATTGTTTTTTCACATGTTTTTCCTTTCTTTGAATTCTTCACTATGTTCTGTTTAGTGTACCTCCTGACTCTGAAGTATTTACATATCGGTAGAGGATCTGCCTACCTTATTTAGTCACACATTGACTGAGTATGCACCTCCTGACTCCGTAAAATATCTGCATATCAGTAGAGGATATACCTACATATTTTGGCTGAGGATGAATTTACTCTTTGGTTTGCTTTATTAACCAATGGTATGAATGTGAGCAAAAGCACCAATGCTCAGCTAATCAAAATACTGAACATTCTAGAGCTGTGCAGTGTCCTTAGGAGTGCACTTTCTTTTTATGTCTCCATCTGCTGGTGGGAATACACAACAATCCCTCTGGACTGGTCTGGTAAGACTAAAGGAAGAAAATTACAAGATAAGGCATAACTTCTCCATAAGCCATTTAGCAGTCGGATTGTTATAATGTACTCACATATCTCTCTTTCCCTCACAGTGAGAAAGTCAACAAAGGGATTGGCATTGAAAATATCCATTATTTAAATGATGGTCTATGGCACATGAAAACGTATAAGTGAAATGAATGAAACAGTGCAGCTTCCAAGGATTGCACTTAGATTAAACATGGACTGCTTTACAAATCTTTAGGTTTACTATGTGGTTGCATATGAAGATCATATGTTCTGTGGCTTTGCTAAATAAATTGAATACATGGTCAAAAAGTCTTCTGAGCTTTATTTTTGGCTGTTCCTGCACACATCTTGTTGCAGGACTTTGTTAAGTCAAGACTGCTGGATAAAACTGGCCTTTTTCTGATAATTCAGTGAAACAGTTTACCTGAGCACAGTTCACCATTCTGTGTATGATGTACAAGATTGGTTCTAAAAGGTCCAGATTCCTATCTTAGAGAACTGTCTTGTCTTGATCATATTAATACACCATTTTACCATGTGGAAGTAATCCAGGAGTTGGTACAAACTGCAATAAATAAATAAAAGACATGGGCACAAGTTTTTGTCAATAAGTAGTTGTTTTTTTCCTCTAGTTCATGCTAGTACATCCTAATTATGTGAGGTTTAATTTTTGTTGGTTTGTATATAAGCATCTCTCACTTGATGGATCAACAACTGTAATTCTTCCTGGTGAATCAAACAACCTAGTAGGAAATTGTTCCTTTCCTCTGAGGCCAGTTTTCCAGTGAGCAGTCTTCAGGGAAAGGTCATCACTATCTGGCTGCCTGCTCTCCCAGTGCCCTTCTGTAGGGGACAAGGGTAAGACTAGTGCTGAGTGGTATCCAAATTCCCAACCAGGGGATCTGGCCCTTCAAGAGTTACATGGCACCAGTCACACCCGGGACCCCTCAATTCACAACAAGACTTAATAGGTTGTAGGTCTCTGCCCTGACTGGGGCATGAAGAGCCTGTCTAAGGCACTGAGTGGCCGACATCTTAGGGTGCTAGCACAATTGTAGGACCCCCCTGTGACCTTCTCTTATGAGAGCAACCTTCCACAACATGAGAGGTGGGGAGGAGAGGCAGTTCCCAATCTCAAAAGGACCGGAACTTGACTCTTCCCAGACTGAATACAAAAATTATGGTTCACTGACAGAATAGCTGCTGTTCCTGATGAAAACAGGTTATGGGGGCAGGCATGGATGCCTTCCCGGAATGTTGCTGCTTAAGAGAAGATGGCTCCCTGAGTTGCCCAAAAGCTCCTCTATCATATGTTAGAGGCTGACCGAAACTGCTACCAAAACTGTCTAAACACTTTCATTCAAAACTGAGAACTAAAGTTTGGTTGTGTGTGAACAAATGAGGCCCACCGGGGATTGTCAGAGCTTGCAGTCAGCAGCCCTCTGCTAAACGCGCATGAGATTACCCTCCAGTCCCAGGAAATGCAAACGGACTGAAAACTGGGAGAGCCATTTTAACAAGGACTTCTGAACAAGTCTGGCACGTTTAGATTCCCAGTCCAATGCAGATGTAGTTTAATATCTTCTGAGGCATGAACTATGTGAGAACGTGTTAAGAAAAAAAAAAAATATATATATATATACACTAGTAAAAAAGGCCTGTTTCTGGATCAAATGAAATGGGCGCTAGCAAGGTTTTCCTCCCCAACACCCCCTCCCTCCGTACCCACCGGTTCGTCGTCGTGAAGCCACTGACGCCATAGGTCCGCACCTTGTGAACGCACCTTGAGCAGCTTCTTGGTTGTGAAGCCACTGACGCCATTGCCCCGCCCTTGATGTGTGACGCCATTACTCCGGCCTCAACGACATCATGTTTGACGCGAGGGCGGGGCCCAGCGACATGGTGCTTTCGGTGGCTTCACCACCACGAACCCTTCATTACGAAAGTGACGTCCGTGTCCTCAGAACGTTGAGGGTGAGTTTTATATACGGAAGTGACGTCCGTGTCCTCAGAACGTTGAGGGTGAGTTTTATTATATTAGATATTTTCTTATCATGATTACCAGCTTCTTATGCTGTGCACAAGTAACAAGAGAGAGAGTAGCATTGATGATCCCCCATCTTGTATTTAGTTATAAAACTGATTAAGGACAAGCATAATATAGATTAGTTCTAAAAATAGGGTGGAGTTGAGACACTGGTCTATAATGCAGATGTTATACCAGCCTGATCCACAATCCAGAATAAAAAGCATGTTGATGTTACTGAATACGAGGACTATGTGCTCTGTTTTAATCAAGAGCAATCAACACATTTCTCAAATTCTGATGTATAAACTTCATTTCATTGTAATATCATTTCCCTACTAACACAGGTTATCAATAGAAATCAAACAAAATAAAACATGGAAAAGAAAATAAGATGATACCTTTTTTATTGGACATAACTTAATACATTTCTTGATTATGTCCAATAAAAAAGGTATCATCTTATTTTCTTTTCCATGTTTTATTTTGTTTGATTTCTATTGATAACCTTAAGAGTGGACTAACACGGCTACCACACTCCCCTACTAACACAGTAAGCTGACCAGTACTTGTATTCAAAACAATTATTGCAGGTTTGTTTCTCATAGAGTCCAGCTTCTGCACACCACAAGTTTAATTAAAACGCTGCATATTCATACACAACAGAGCCTGGAAATTCTGTAGAATCACCCAAATAGTATCAAAGCCAGAATATATATAATAATTTAAATAATGAGACCATATTTTATCTCCAAGCAAAATAGCCTCTGCACACATGGACTCTGCCAATGAAAACAAACTAAAAGCCAAAGTGCTTTTATAATGCCTGACCTTGTCTGCATAATGGACTCCCCAGTTCCTAAAGCTGGCATCTGTTATCACTATTATCCAAATTCATACCTCGCCTTAGATTTAATGACTGCAACCACCATAACACATTGGCCCTCATCTCCCCCCAGAGAGGCAGGGACACAACCAACTCCTGCAGTGATCAGTGGGATAACAGTGCTCTCTATGATTGGCTGCTGCCATAAACCCCAACTTGAAGATACCAGGCCTTTGGTTTTTACTTCCTGAGCATGTTCCTGATCTGAAAATGTAACTTACACATCATTTCCTCGGTCAAAAACACCTTCCCTAGCCACATGTTGAAATGCGTTCCAAAATACTCTGGCATTGATATTCAGTGTGATTTAACTAGCCAGAAATGGTTCCTGGCCAGTTAAATTGCATGAGATTATCTGCTGATATTCGGTGGCACTTAACTAGTTAGTGCCGTTGACTATCATCACAGACTGCTAAAATGAAAGCCAGCTACTTTGTAGGTGGTCTAGGAGTGGAGTCGGCATTTGTGTGGTTAAGTGACAAAATTCAGCAGTTAACCACCTAAGTTAAGCGGCCATATCAGACTGCATAAAAGTCAATCCTATCGTTATGCAGTGTTGCTTAGGCAGTTAAGTGCTGAATATTGCACTTAAGAACAAGAGAGAGAGCTGGCCACATAAAGCCAGATATTCAATGCCAGTGCCCGGACGTGGCCAGGCATTGAATATCCAGGAATATCGCTGCCGCCAGCTGACTGTCTAACCCTCTTTCATCTGTGACAGAATCAGGTTGTTCTTTGATGAGTTGACTACCCATTCCAACTCCTGAAAAAAAAAAAATCAAACCACTTATGGTCTGCTAACTTTCCCTGAATGACTTCACCCAAATAGGGATGTACCAGCATTCTCACTTTACCCATGGTGTCTGCTGGTACAACTGTTACCTTGGAGAATGTTCTTGGCATTGTGGCCAACCCACAAAGCAGAGTGTGAAACTGAAAATGCAAAACTTAGAAAACACTGATGTCCGTCCTGAATGGGGATATATAGATAGGCTCCCATCAAATCCAGAGGTGGTGAACTCACTCTGCTGAAGCACCACTATCACTGACTTTGGCATTTCCATATAGATCCACAGTGCCCTGTTCACATGCTTTAGATCCAAAATATGGTGAAATGATTTGTCTTTCTTGGAATCCCAAAGTATAATGAATACCTGCCTACATACACCTAGTTCCTCCAGAGAAACTGACACCACCACCTTTAGCTGCAAGAGTTGTTCTATCATTGCTTTGACTGTCGATGCTTTTAGCGGTGACCCAGCAAGAGGATTCTAGGAAAGCATCAGGAAGAAACTGAGCAAACTCCAAGGCATACTCTTCATATGACTCTCAGGCTCCACTGATCCAAGGTAAAACTGACTTGAATGGTCCCACTTCCATCTGTGAGGAACTAGAGCAAGGGTCCCCCAAAACCTCAGTGTCTTTTGGTCACTTCCTGAGCTTCTGATTCCAAACTTCCATCCACCTCTGTGCAGCCCTCCCCACCCAAACAGCTGTTCCTTGGCCAGAAGGCTACTCCACTGGAAGCTGCTTACCTTTCCTGGGTGATATCTTTTGGCTTCCCTAAAGTAATCCCTTGTCAGTGGGGGAAAAAACTTGATGTCGTGGGTTGATTTTCTGGGCGCCTCAGAATCCTAGATTCCCCAAGCTGTTCACCAAATTGTTCAGATTCTCTTCAAACAGCACTTCCCCTTAAAAGACGTTTGCTAAGGGTAGGCCCTAGGACCCACATCTGCCAACCAGCTCCTGAGCCGCCATAACTGGCATGCTGCCACCAATAGAGCCATACTCTTGGCTGAGGTTTGAATAAGAACATATAAGATGTCTGCAAGAAATTCAATGTCCATCTTGAGCCAATCTGTTTCTGAAAATCCTGCCAGGGACCCTTCAGGTAGTTGCTCTGCCCACAGGCCTGCATGACATAACCTTCACAGACTACTGTTGCAGAGTGAGGACATCCACTTCCAAGGACTGCTTTGGCACCACTTCCACCAAAATAGCCTGTGGGTTCTTAAGGGCAGTACCTCCATCCACTGGAATCATGGTCATCTTTATCACTGCCAACACCAGTGCATCTATGTTTGGAAGATACCAAGTTCTCCTTGTTCTCTGCAGAAATCAGGTAGAGTCTACTCATGGGATTTCAAGCCAGATCCAAGGAATCTACCAATCTCAGTGAGTCCATGTCCTCCAGATCCCACTCCAAGGAGATCCTAGGTCTCTTGACCACTGACAGCCCCTCCTTTAAGAACAGGAGTGAGACTGCCATGCTTGACAAAACGGTTGGTGTGTGAGAAAAATATCCCAGAATCGGGATAAGCAAGGGGAAAGGCAAGGTGACGGATGCTTCCTCTTATGCTCCCTGACTGCTCTTACCTTTGATTTTAAAAATGGTTAAATGGATAGGCAGACCATGTTTCTCCCCCCCCCCCCCCCCCCCCCCCCCCACACACACTAAATCCTAGCAGCTTGTTTTTGCAGGTCTTTTGAACTCTTGTGTGTGTGACTCCCCAGGAACAATGCTCAGGATTGGTCCCAGTGATGTCAGCATCAGAGCTGGGTAGTGAGCTGCTGGATGGTGTGTTTTATGTGTCCTTGAGCCCTGAACAGCAGACTTCACCAGTTCCTTTGCCAGTGAAGGGATCTCAGGGATGCCAACCGCTCCCAGTCATATATGGATTATGCGGCAAGGGTGATGGTTGCAGAGGGAGCATCCTTGGAGTAGGCCCCAGTCAATCAGGGCAGAAGTCTCCCTCTGCAGTTAATAGCAAGAAAAGCTGTTTTAGACTCTGGAAAAGGTGTGAAGGCTCCCAGAATGCCTGTTTTGAGTGAAGAGGTTTCACTGAGAGAAGCCCAAGTTAACTGTGAGTATTGGCAGCAAAAACTCTGATGTTTCTCCAACTTTGGAATTTGCTCTGACCTATCTGAGTTCTTTTAACTAGAGACAATTTACCAAGCCATAGCATAACTGAGTCAGGCTATGGCCTCTCAAATAAAGTGCTGTTTGATAAACAGCAAGATCATGAGTTAAAGTTAATGAAGGAAGAAGATTATGGAGCAAATTGGAGTTTGTATTAATTATTTTTCTTAATTGACCTCTGCTATAACTAAAGAGTTAATCTTAGAAATAAAGCTGAGAAGCTGGATAATGCTTCAAGAAGCTGTAATCTTATAGTTATAAATTTTCCACACTTCAATTTCTCCAGGTGAGATATTTAAAAGATATTTAAAAGTTCTTAAGGTCTCTGAAGCTTCACTTCCACCTATCTCTCAGATTTACCATCTTCCCATCAAGATTAAAATTTCACAAACATAAGATTCAGTCCAGGGCATGGATGTTTTGAAAACCACTGCTATGACTGAGAAATTGGTTGAGGAACAAAGGAAATCTGCAACACATTTAGGTGCTCATTTTCAAAGTACATAGATTTACAAAGTTACGCGGAGGCATATTTTCAAAGCACAGACTTACAAAGTTATATAGAGGTGTATTTTCAAAGCACTTAGACATACAAAGTTGCATTGTAACCTATGAAACTTTCAGGCTCATTTTCAAAAGAGAAAAACGTCCAAAAAGTGACATAAGTCTGCATTTGGACGTTTATCTCACAAAGACATCCAAATCGGTATTTTCAAAACCTATTTTTAGACGTCTTTCTCTGAAGTCCGTCAGAAGGACATCTAAATCTCAAGGGGGTGTGTTCAAGGCGGGACTTGGGCGTTCCTAAGACTTAGATGTCTTTCAGCCATAATGGACCAAAACAAAAACATCCAAGACTAAAACTTATAAAACAGGTCTAGCTCAAAATGTCTAACGACTGACTAGCTGCAGTGAGAATTGAACGCACTTCCCCAGGATCAAAGTCTGCTGCACTAACCACTAGGTTACTCATCTACTCCACACAATAGGTGCTCCTAATGATCAGATGACTACTGAAGGGAATCGGGGATCACCTCCCCTTACTCCCCCAAATCACAAAACATTTTTCCAAACAGCATTTTCAAAAGAAAAAGATATACTTTTATTTTTTGTAGAAAATGACCTTTCCTGTTCTGATTTTGGACGTTATACAAAAAATGTCCAAATTCAGACTTAGATGTCATATCCAAAAATGTCCCTCGTGCATTTGTTTTTATTATTGAATCAAACAAAGGACCATTCAGAACAACGAAACCCGAAAAAACCAACCGAAACAAACCCGCAGACAGTAAATCCAGGGGGGGGGGGCCCTGGATTGATCTGTTGGAACTAATGGAAAGAAAATGATCAGGTAAGAATTTTTCCTTCCATAGTGTCCCACAGATCAATCCAGAGACTTGTGGGATGTACCCAAGCAGTCCTCAAGTAGGGCAAGACACCCCCAACCCGGCAGAAATCACCGATGAACCAAACGCCGCATCCTGCCGAGCTGCCACATCCACCCGATAATGATGAGTGAACATATGGACCGAAGCCCATGTAGCAGCTTTGCAGATATCTTCCAGAGAAACCAAATGGGACTCTGCATAGGAGGAAGCCTGAGCTCCTGTACAATGAGCACGAATTTGCGCAGGGGCTTGCTTGCCCAATGCCACAAAGGCCGAAGTGATGGCCTCCCACACCCAATGGGCTATGGTGGCCTTGGAAGCCATATGACCCTTCTTACTGCCTCCAAAAAGGACAAAGAGATGGTCAGAAAGACGAAATTCATTTGTCACCTCCAAATACCTGAGAAGAGCCCGTCTCACGTCGAGGCAGCGAAGAGCCCGGAATTGCTCGGGGCAATCTTCCTGGCGAAAAGTCGGCAAATGCAGAGACTGCCCCAAATGGAAACGAGAAACCACCTTGGGCAAAAACGAAGGAACTGTCCTAAATCGATACCCCTGCCTCTGTAAAACGCAGGAAGGGGTCTCTGCAAGAAAGAGCCTTCAACTCTGAAATTCTCCGAGCGGAAATAATGGCTACTAGGAAAATCGCCTTCAAGGTAAGATCCTTAACAGTAATCTCCGATAAGGGTTCAAAAGGAGGACGCTGAAGCACTTTGATGACTAGATTAAGGTTCCAGGATGGCAGAACTGGCACATGCGGAGGACGCAACCGATTTATGCCCCTCAAAAAACTAACCACATCTGGGTGGGAGGCGATCAACGCCCCCTGAAGTCGGCCTCTAAAGCATGCCACAGCTGCCACCTGCACCTTAAGAGAACTCAAAGAGAGTGATTTTTGTACAGCCTCCTGAAGAAACGCGAGGATAACCAATACCGAAGCCGCTAACAATCCCGAACTCGCACACCACGAATCGAAGGTATGCCACACCCTAGCATAAGCTATCGAGGTGGATCTTTTCCGAGCCTGAAGCATCGTAGCGATAACCGCGTCCGGATACCCTTTCCTTCTCAACTTCACCCTTTTGAGGGCCAGGCTGTAAGACCAAAGGGGGGAGGGATCCTCCATCATGACTGGTCCCTGCAGCAAGAGACCGTCCTGCGCCTGGAGCCGGAGAGGACAATCGAACAGGAGCCTGACCATATCCGCGTACCAGGGACGACTGGGCCAATCCGGGGCCACCAGGATCACTCGACCGGGATGAATGGCAATGCGAGTCAGTAACCTGCCCACCATAGGCCACAGGGGAAAGGCATAGAGCAGGCCTCGGACCAAGGTTGTAGAAGAGCATCGATGCCTTCTGAGCCCAGCTCTCTTCTCCTGCTGAAGAAACGGGGAACCTTCGCATTTAATGTGGTGGCCATTAAGTCCATTACCAGCATCCCCCAATGGGCAGCTATCTGATCGAAGGCCAGAGGGGAGAGTGTCCACTCCCCCGGCTCCAACTGCTGGTGACTGAGAAAGTCCGCTTGCACATTCTGTGACCCCGCTATATGAGCCGCCGTCAAGAGAGAGAAATGAGTCTGTTATGATCGTGGTTAGAACCCCTCTCAAACTTACCTTTTTCCTGGGGGTCAGCTTCTTAGCTGGCTTCTGTTTCTTTTGTCTGTCCTTTCTGAGCTAGCTCTCTCTCTCTATGCTTGCAGCTTGCAGCTTCCAGTAGCACGACTCAAATTGTTTCACTTTACTACAGCTGTGTGTGTGGACTGAGTTAGCTCTACCTCTCTTTGGGTGTACTGGCTTCAAGAGCTTCACGGTGCTGCATTGGTGTGGGTTGGGCCTCTCGGGGTTTCAGTGTGCTGTCTGCCTGGCTCTAGGGAGTGTGACATCATCAGGGAGGGCCTTGATAAGGAAGTGGTGTTCTTCCCTTCAGGGTCTTTGCAACGTTTGCTTTAGGTAGGGTAGTGCAGTGTGCACTTCTGACTTTGTGTCTAGTTTCCCTGCTTGCTTTTGCTAAAGGTCCAGATTAGTGTTAGTTCGGTGTGCACTTGTGACTGTGTGTTTAGCTTTCCTGCTTTTCCCTTGTGGTTCCCCTGCTTTTCCCTCTTGGTGCTTTGGAAGCACTGCTGTGTGTAGGGCTTTGGAAGCTCTGTTGCTGATAGAAGTACTTCAGGGTTTGGTGTTGTTAGGAACACTGCAGATTTTGCTGTTAGAAGTACTTCTGGTGTTTGTGCTGTTAGGAGCATTGCAGTCTTTGCTGTTTGTGTTTGGTGCTTTGGAAGCACTTTTGGCTTAAATGTTTAGCTCCCCTGTTTTTTCCCTTGTGGCTCCCCTGTCTTCCCTTTTAGTGCTAGGAACTCTTCTGGTTGTTTGGTGCGTGGGGGCACCTTAGTTAGTTTAGAGTTGTAGAGCACTGTTGGTAGCTTGGTGCTTAGTAGCACCTGTGTTAGCTTTGTGTTTAGGTTCCCTGCTCTGTTTGTTTAGGGCTTAGGAAGTCCCTTTGTTGTGCAGGGCTTAGGAGCTCCCCTGGTAGGTTAGGGCTTAGGTCTGTTAGTTTTCTGTTAGGAGCACATCTGTTAGTTCTGTACCTAGGAGCACTTCAATTTAAGCTTGTTCTAGTCCTGGTCCCTGTGTCATCCGGGTTCCGGTAAGTCCTGCCAGCCACTTGAACCCAAGGGCTCAACCCTTGGGGGGCAGTGGCTAAGTGCAGGTGAAGCTGTACGGACCAGTCCAGTGTGCTCCAGTCCGGTGTGCTCCAGTCCGGGGTGTTCCAGTCCGGTGTGTTCCCGTCCAGTGTTCCAGTCCTGTGTCCTCCAGTCCGGGGGATTCCAGTCTATGTGTTCCGGCTCGCTGGGCGGTGCCTGTAGTCCCTGCCGGTGCCGGTGTGCTTGCCCAGTGTTGGTTGGTGGGTTTTGCCTGCTGCTGTTGCTCCTCGGCAGCAGCCCAAGGGCTCACGTTTGCTCCAGAGCCCGGCCCCGCGGGCTCTGAACCTGAGAACCTGACAGAGTCTCTGCCCAATGGCAGATCAGGGCCGCTTCGCGCGCTAGTGGTGCACTCCTGGTGCCCCCCTGATGCTTTACGTAGGCGACCGCCGTTGCATTGTCCGAGAGAACTCGAACTGGGCAACCACGGAGAAGAGAGAGAAACTCCCAAAGGGCCAGACGAATCGCCCGTAACTCCAATCAGTTGATGGACCAAGACACCTCCGTCGAGGTCCAAATGCCCTGGGTCATCTGTTGGAGGCAATGAGCACCCCAACCAGACAGCGACGCATCCGTGATCACGATCTTCCATTCTGGGGTTTGCAGAGGAATGCCCGACACCAGATTCTTTTGAATAAACCACCAGTGCATGATTGTGTGCAGACGGGTTGAACGTGGCACCCGAACCTCGTAATCCTCCGAGAGAGGAGACCAACGGCTCAGAAGGTGCCACTGCAGGGGGCGCATGTGAGCTCTGGCCCACTTTATGCTATCCAAGGTTGAGGCCATGGAACCCAGAATGTGTACATAGTCCCAAGCCTGCAGGTTCGGAGTTTGGAACAGAGCTCGCAACTGACCCTGCAACCGCTGTGCTCGAGCTGAAGGATGAGAAACTATCCCTGTTCGGGTATCGAAGCACACTCCCAAGTATTCCAGCGTCTGGGAGGGCGTAAGGCTGCACTTTGGGAAGTTGATCACCCAACCAAGCGATTGAAGCAACCTGATCACTCCGTCGGTTGCCCGCCGACTCTCCTCGAAAGAAGACGCCCGCACAAACCAGTCGTCTAGATAAGGATGGACTTGAATCCCTTCCTTTCTGAGATAGGCCGCCACTTTGACAAGGACCTTGGAAAATGTCTGAGGTGCTGTGGCTAGGCCGAAGTGCATCGCTTTGAATTGAAAATGACCGAGCACTGCAAAGCGAAGAAAATGTCTGTGGGGAGGCCAAATTGGAATGTGTAAATAGGCCTCTTTGAGATCGAGAGACGTCAAAGACTCCCCTGGCTGTACTACTGCGATCACCGAATGGAGGGTTTCCATGCGGAAATGCCGAACCAGTAAGGACCTGTTGACGCACAAAATCTAGGACGGGTCGCCAAGAATTGCCCTTTTTTGGCACCACAAAATAAATGGAATATCGACCACACCCTCTTTCTGCTGGGGATACAGGCTGGACGGCTCCCAGTCGTTGTAAGTTGAGGAGGGTGTGACGAACTGCCCACACCTTGGTGGAAGATTTGCAAGGAGATTCCAGAAACGAGTCTACTATCGGACTAGCCAATTCCAACTTGTAGCCGTCTCTGATAACCTCCAAGACCCATCCGTCGGATGTTACCCTGGTCCACTCCACCAGGAATAAGGACAGCCTGCCCCCAATAACTGGCTGGAGATGGACCAGGGCCCCATCATTGGGCGGACCTGGCTGTGGGCTGGTTTCTGTTACTGGAAAGGAAGGCCCACCTGTCACCTCGAAAGGGCTGAGGTCTCTGAGAAGACCTTGGTCTCTGAAAAGAGGCCCCGCAACCTGGACGGTAATGATGTGTATCCCTAAACTTAGGTCTAGGTCCCACCGGTTGCACAAATTTGGACCTGTCCTCCGGGAGGCGCTGGCCCTTAGAGTCACCGAGGTCCTTCACAATCTGTTCTAGGTCTGTCCCAAACAAAATCTTTCCCTTAAAAGGAAACCTTGCCAGCCGTGACTTAAAGGCCACGTCTGCAGCCCAATGTCGCAACCACAGCCGGTGACGCGCGGTGACCACTAGGAAAACCTCCTTCGCCAAAGCCCTCAAAAGATCATAAAGAAGATCCGCAAGGAAGGCTAACAGACTCTAAGGCCAGCAAAACAGCCACGAGGTCCTCCGGAGAGGAGGCTTTCTGTACTCACGATAAGCATGCCCGCGCTGCATAGGAGCCACAAACTAAAGCTTGCAGGGAAAGGGCCGCTACTTCATAGAACAGCTTCAAGCTAGTCTCCAATTTACGATCCTGATGGTCCTTGAGCGCCGTGCCACCTTCCACAGGGAGAGTGGTTTTCTTAGTGACCGCTGTGATTAATGAATCCACTGTAGGAACCTTCAGCAAGACTAAATCAGCAGCCGGCAGCGCATAAAGACGCGACATAGCTCTAGCAACCTTATGCCCACTGTGCCGAAATAAGGATTTTCATGGCCTCATGCACATGAAAGGAACGAGGTGGGCATTTGGTGCCAGACATAATAGATGGCACCAGACCTGTTCTCCCTGACGATTCAGGGGGTGAAATGGCCAAAACCTCAAAAGCCATAATAATCAGGGAGGGAAGCTCATCCCTGCGAAAAAGGCGGGCAGCCGTCGGGTCATCCCCCTCCTCAGAAGGCAGGGTGACCTCCTTTGCCAAATCCAATGATTCTGAGGGAGAGCCCGGAGACAAAACCGAGCCATATGTGTCAGATAGCTCCTCAGGATCTAAAATCTCCACCCGGGGACGTTTTGGCAGGAAAGATTGAGAGGCTGCAGCAACTGAAGTTTGCTGAGGAAGAGACAGGGCTGCCTGAAGAGAAGCTTCTGACTTCTTCAGAAGAAAGGCAGTGTACATTAATAAAACAAAACCTGGGGAAAAAGGAACTGCAAGGGACTCCCCCTGGTCCCTCTAAATTGCTTTCCTCCATCGGAGCCTGTGCCAAAGAAGCACGCTGTGCCTCCTGTCAACCGCTACGTGCAGAGCGGGTCACTCCTGAGAGGAAAAAATGGTGGCCGCTGAACTGCCCCAAGGAAACCGCCGAAACTATCCCCTGCGCTTCTGATTCACCGGACGCCAGAGGGGAACCCCAGTCGCGCTGAACACCCACTGTGGGCTGACGGCGGCACGACTCACACTTCCCCAATGCTGCTCTCTGGTCCCCACACCGGGAGCAGCGCTTAGCCCCTCAGAAGGCACTGACATGCTCCCAGTGCATTTTGTCTAGCAAAAAAGGTGCCGGTACTCAAATGCCAGGCCACTCTTCAGCGGTGGAATGATCATTGAGGGACCCACCCTACAATAGCCAGGACCCCTGCAACCAGTCATAGAATCTATGACTAGGCAGAATTTGTATGTAGAACCTGAGCTCTTTCATTAAAATATGAGAACTATGGGTCAAGTTTAGCAGACAGTGGAAAAGGTGCCGGTACTCAGTACCCCCTCAAAAAAGCCCTGCATGCTCCACAAACGCCTGCCCCTCAAACAGACTTGGCAGTCCGTCTAGCTCCTCTTAAAGAGACGCTTACCTTTTCAGGGAATGAAAAATTGAGCAGGCTATCTCAAATTCATCTTGGAACCTGTTTGTCACAATATTCCACCACAGGGGCGTAGCCAGACACCCAATTTTGGATGGGCCTGAGCCCAAGATGGGTGGGCAGAAGAACTCCGCCTTGTCCCACAAGTGATTTGGTCTCTCCCAGTCTTGCCTGCATGCCATATGGTCTCTCAAACATTCCCCCTTCCCTGCATACCTTTTAAATAGCAGATTTTCACCGACAGCAAGCAGCAACTAATACACACTGCTCATGTTGGCCCCACAGCCTTCCCTCTGATGTAACTTCTTGTTTCCGCATAGGCGGGAATACATCAGAGGGAAGGTTATGGGGCCAGTGCAAGCAGTATGTATCAGTCACTGCTCACTGCAGGCAAAGATCTGCTATTTAAAAGGTATGCAAGGAGGGACAGTTGTTGAGAGTTTTTGGCTGGTGGGACTTGGGGATCCATTCCAGCCACATCATAGGTGTGCTGATACTGGGTGGGCCTGAGCCCGAAGTGGGTGGGCCTGGGCCCACCCAAGCCCACCCTTGGCTACGCCACTGTTCCACCATTTAGGAAAAGAAATTGCAATAAGATCAAAGATAGCTTGGCAATCGGTATTGTAGGATGAAAATAAGTAATTAGGGCAATAATTATTCCCTGATAAAACTTATTACAAGGTTTCCGCTCAGTCTAGGGGAAATATTATAAAGAAACCTTGTGCTGGCACCCTGCCAGTGTTTTGTTCTTCGCCAAAAAAAACCCAAAGCCTTGTCACAGATGATAATTATATATTTATTACAGGTAGAAAAATAGACACTCTGCAATAGCTTATATGCAAAAATATCTCTTGCTGATATGCACTAACAAACTATATTGTCTAACTACACTCTGATTATCCTGAGACTACGTACAGTAATGATTAGAACAGTACAAATGATATCCTAATGATCCTTATGAAAACTTATCACATCTTATGCAAAATACACATTAGCAGCTGTCCCTGACCAAGAGCTGACATAAACCAGTCGTACTTAGATAAAACCACTGCCTAACCCCAGACCTGGAAATATATCACTGATCTTACCACGCTGTCCTGATGACGGCTTCAGATAAGATCAGAGCAGACTCTCCCCAGACGCTATCTTAGCTGTCTGTCTTATGTAGTGCAGGTCTTTCTTAGAAAACAAGCAGGTTCCCGTCTCTTCTTTGGTTCTCAGAGCCAAAATCTCTGCCACAGGTATTTGCACCAGTTATGCAGGCCACAAGGTTGGTATCATACAGTCTCTAGCTCACCCCAAGCCTTGCTGGATTTCTCAGGTCCTTCCCAGGTACTCCTCCGAGGGTCTCCGACAACTTTCTTCTCCCACTCTCCCCGCGTTCTTCAGACCTCTCTCAGTGATAGCCTGGACCAATTCTCTTCTCATACAGTACAGTGCATGGGTAAGAAGAGTTCTTTGTTTTGTGACCTTGAAGATGGTAACTTCTGGTGCCATGAGTATGACTCCCTTCCCAGCGTCTCAGAGATAGAAGGGGGATGGTTGGAACACAGAATGTCCTTGGCTTCAGCAAGCCTGTCAGTGATTTTCCACAAGCTGAAGCTGGATCTTGCTGACACAGAGATGTTGCAGCAGCCATCTTATTATACCAAGATGTCATAGGCTTGTATAGGCCAAGACCAGCTTAGGCTAGATCACAGGGAAATACCCCTACAGATTTCCCCCCCCCCCCCCCCCCCCCCCCTTGGAGATGGAATTTACTACACAGGAGTAAAAGCCTGCTCCAACCTAACTAGCAATATAACTAGACGGGTTGACATGAAGACTCATGGTCAGGACCAAATAAAACAAGAACTGTAAATGTCAGTAACTCCATACTAACACTCTATTAAAGCACTTCTAGAAGCATGCACTTCATGAATCGTGGCTTTATATTCACACGTAAACTCAAATGCTAAAACAGCAGATCATTAATACAGGAACAAATCATAGGGTGTTAGCAGTTATGTCCTAACGCATGAAAGTATAATCAAAAATCAATTATCATACTATAAAATGCATGGCAAAGCATAAGCAAATTAGTCCTTAATATGATAGTAGACTAAAACTGTTGCATTGTGGAGAATTACTCATGGTTGACCTCCACAAAGTCTAACAAAGTCAATGATATGAGAGTCTTTAGACTGTAAAACGACATAATGTCCAAACCATAGTCAATAGGGTGGACCGTGATGAATGATGAGGTGTAAATGGACAACTTCTCACATCAAGAAGACATCAAACAGGTACAAAATGGTCCACGTAATGGTGATGATGAAGAAAGTCTTCAAACATAAGCATTGGACACAGTTCAAAAAGAAAGTCAATGAAATGTCCAAACAAACAAACACATCCAAAACTTCACTTTCAGGAACACTAGATCGGTTGAAATCAAATAAACCAAACAAATTCCCCCCCAACACGAAGAATGATTCTTGGGAAAAGAAAAACTCCAACAGTCATGACTAAACAATGGAAATCATGAGCAACAAGGGGAAGGAATGTTGAAAACCACCAATGGATTAGGAAGCAGGGCGTCAGGAACATCTTGAAGAACGACATCAGGAACGGAAACAGGATCAATCTGTTAGGCAACTGCACCGAATCTTCAAGGTTTTGTTTTTCTCTGTAGCTGAAAAACAAAAGAAGACGAAGCTATTCTGCTTCATGGTTAGTTTGTGTCATTTCAACAATGCATGTATCTGGAACCAAATGACTGGGATGACATGGTCTCAACTGATTGATGTGGACCCACTTAAGGTTATCTTCACCTTGAGAACTTTTTCAGAGGCGAATTTGGTAAGCCACAGGTGAAGCTTTTTCCACTATAGGGAAAGGACCATGCCAACTGGGCAGAAACTTCTTTTCTTTTACCTTGTTTCTGGCAAAATTGAAATAGAATACCTTGTCACCAATTTGGTATTCTTTGGAGGTAGTCCCTTGATCATAGTAGGCTTTTCTACCTCTAGCACTACTTTCCAAGTTCTTTTGGGCAAAGGCAAAGGCACTTTGCAAATGCTGCCGCAAATGGGTGACATACTCATGAGAGGAAGTAGCACTGGACAAGTTCACATCATTAGTCCTGTAAAGCAAATGAATTGGTAACATCATTTCCCTACCTGTCATCATCTCAAAGGGTGACACGCCTGTAGACCGATGGGGTGTGGCACGGATGGCCATGAGGACCAATGGTAACTTCATGTCCCAATCCTTCCCTGAGGAGGACATGTACTTCTTCAGAATGGTGACGATGGTACGATTAGCTCTTTCCACTTGTCCTGAGGACTGAGGTCGGTAGGCAATGTGTAGTTTACTCTTCACGCCTAGCATCTTCCACATGTGTTGGATCACTTCTGCGGTAAACTGGGATCCTTGGTCTGAGTCCACTCGCATGGGCAAACCCCACCGGCTGAACACATGATTCAGTAGTAAGGTAGCCGTAGTCTCGGCAGTGCAATTGGGTGCAGGTAGGCACTCCACCCACTTGGTGAACATGCAGGTGACAGTAAGCATGTACTTGTTGCCTCGGGTGGATCGAACCACAGGTCCAACCCAATCAATCTGGATATCTGACCAGGGCATAGCAATACCCTTCTTCCTGAGTGGTGCTCGATGCGATGGAGAAGATGGCTGGAACCGACAACAGGTCAGACAACCTTGAGTATACAGCTTCACATCCTGACGCCACTTGCTTCAAGGTCTCATAGGTGATGCCTTCTCCTCTATGTCCTGCACATGGTTCATCATGAGCATGTTGCAACATGATGCCACGATATGTCTGGGGCACAACCCATTGCTCAATGCCATGCATACTCGTCCAAATAAGCAGGTCTTGTTGGATCTTGAACCTCTCCCTGGATGTACAGAGTATCCTCAGTTCTTCAGATTGACACTCCTCTTCTGTCAATGGATGTTCTTGCGGATTCTGGATGTACTCATAAAATCGTCCAACCACTGGATCCGATTTCTGAGCCGTTACAAGATCAAATGATGGGACTTCACTGCACCACTGGAACACGGGAGTCTCATTCGACTGTCTTGTTTGCCGTCGAGTGACAGCATGAACTGCCAATGTCTCAGGTTCTGAGAACCGCCATGGCTCTTCGGTGAGTGCACCTTCCTTGGCGAGTTGGTCTGCTAAGTCGTTCCCTATCTTGTCAGGACTATCAACTTTTGCATGACCCTTAACCTTCTTCGAATAGATGGTCATGTCGTGGTCCCATACCAGGTGATCTAAGGCCAGAATCAAACTTCCATGATGTACCGGTTTTCCTTTCGAGTTTAGCATGTTGTTCTGCTTCCAGTTGGGTAGATGAGAGACAAAGTTCTGTCTCACATAATCGGAGTCTGTACAGATGACTAGTTCCCTAATTTCTCTCTGAACGGCAGACTGTACCGCCACCAAAGCTGCAGCAATCTCAGCGTACTGATTTGTCTGTGAACCCAAGCTGTGCTTCAAAGTCTCTTCAGGAACGGTTGGATTCCATACCACTCCCACACCTGCAACCAACTCATGATCTGTGTCACGGCGGTAGGCACAACCATCCACATAGACTTTTTTTTTTGTTTTGTTACATTTGTACCCCGCGCTTTCCCACTCATGGCAGGCTCAATGTGGCTTACATATTGTATACAGGTACTTATTTGTACCTGGGGCAATGGAGGGTTAAGCGACTTGCCCAGAGTCACAAAGAGCTGCCTGTGCCTGAAGTGGGAATCAAACTCAGTTCCTCAGTTCCCCTGGACCAAAGTCCACCACCCTAACCACTAGGCCACTCCTCCACTCCACTCCACTTTGGGCATGGTAGTACAAATCTTCTCATCATACAGGTGGTGTCGATGAGGTTCTACCTCTGGTGGTGGGATATCTGTTTCAGGATTACTACATTGCGATGTTTTTGAGCATACCTTACCTCTAGAGGCCATCCTTGAAGAGCTAGTGTCCAGGAGACTATTCTGCTGTTGGACACCCGACCAGATTTGATTTGGTCGCTACCCAGGAAACTAACGATATGATGACAAGTTTCCACGATTAGCTTCTCCCCTTGGATGTAACTCCGGAAATGTTGCAGAGCCCACACTGTGGTCAATAAGGATTTCTCACAGTCTGAATACTTCTTTTCCACTTCAGATAGGCCTTTACTGGCGTAGGCCACAACCCGCTTATCAGAATCATATTTCTGATACAAGACAGCACTCATAGAGTGATTGGAGTAACCAAGATCAACGTAGAACTCACGACCCCCCTCAGGGTACGCGAGGCATGGAAAGCAGCTGAGCTGCTCCTTCAGCTCCTGCATAGCAGATTCCTGCTCTGGACCCCAATTCCAGGGTACATCCTTCTTCAATAACTTGACCAATGGTCGGGTGATCTCCGCATACTCATTTATGAACTGTCGGGAGTAATTGCATATTCCCAGAAAGGAACGAAGTTCTGTGAGATTGGTGGGTCGTTTCAGCTGTTGTAAGGCCTGAACTCGCTTCTTCTGAGGTCGCAGACCCTCAGCAGAAATTTCATACCCTAGGTAATTCAGAGATTTCTTGCACCATTGTCCTTTGACCAATGTCAATTTGGCTCCAGCATTTGTCAACTGTCTGAAAACGTGCTCAATCTCTGACAAATGTTCTTGAAAGGTAGGGCTTTTGATCAAAATATCATCCACATAGACTACAGTTCCTCGAGCTTCAGCATCTGGAAGTGCTTTATGTAGGAAGATGTTGAATTCAGCCGGTGAATTGAGAAAACCAAAGGGAGTTCTGTTCCACGTGTACTGTTTCTTCCCAAAGGTGAAAGCCAGTTTATACTGATCATGTGGATGTACAGGTACGGTCCAAAACCCTGATGCCAAGTCTAAGCTGGTGAAATACTTAGCCCCCTTGATAGTAGCAAGACTCTGATCCAGTGGAGCCATCGGCCACCTGGACAACGGTACTCGCTTATTCAGCCGACGGTAGTCCAGAGCAATTCTCCAGCTGTTGTTCTTTTTCAAGATGGGCCACAGAGGGGAGTTGTATGTGCTGTTGCATTGCCTAATGATACCCCTGGCCTCCAAGGTATTGAGAATCTCTTGCACAGATTCATAGGAAGCCAATGGAATCGTATACTGGCGCACAAAGACAGGCTTACTATTTGGTTCTGTAGGCACTCTGATGACGTGCAGGTCTGTAAGGCCACAGTCATATGAGTCTATAGCAAAAAGCTCCTTGTATTTGTACAGCAACTCAGTCAACTGCATCTTCTCTGTGTCAGTAGTACAAGCATCAGCCTGTTCCACTTGATCTTTCACCGTAGCATCAAACTCTGAGAAAGGTTGGTTGGATGGAATTTCCACTTGCTCTTCAATGTCCGCCTGCAGAGATGAGGTTTCGACAGAATTCACCCCTCTAGACCTCTGGGGTAGAGACATCCTTCTGGACAAAATCAAGAAGTCGTCTTCCAACTGCAGCTGTGAATCCATTGCATCGTATGGCCACATGAACTCCAGAGATATGAGGCCTCTGGGAGAGGTAAACAGACTCTCAGTCTCCCCCCCCCCCCCCCCGGCAGGTGTTCCAAGAGGAAGGCAGCCTGCCAATAATAGGCAAACTTACCTCGACATCAGGAAAAGACTCTCCCACCAGAAATCCAAAAGGGTCTCCTTTAGACACAACAACTTCATCTGATTGCGGATTGGTGACCAACAAGTGGAAAGGAGCATCAGATACCTCCAAACATGGCAGAACACCAATGGACAACCCTAGGTCACGAAAATGAGCATGAGGGTAGAAGTACACCACTTTGTCCAACAGACGCTGTCCCTGAGCAAGACGGAGCTTGATAGAAAAATCCCTCACTCTAGCCGGAATGATCACATCTTTATCACAGACTACTTCACAGACCTCGGGTATGGTCTGTCCAGACTTCAGGCTAACAGGCGTTACCTCGGATTCCACGGGGCTGCCAGCAAGTCTACTCCACAAGACAAGGTTCACCAGATCCACATAAACTCCCAGTCGCACAAGGCAATCGGAGCCCAGGCATAAGGGCTGTTGTAGGCCTTTCACAATTGAGAAGTGGTGGGTGAACGTCTTCTGTCCCACGGTCAAAGGGAGACTGCACATTCCCACGAGCGTCTTGGCACCTTGTCCAGGTACCTGCACCGAAGTGGAAGAACACTTATTGAAGTGAAGTTGCACAGACTTTCGCAGACGGAAGAACAGAGTGTCACTGATGAAGGAGACATCGCTAGGCAACAGCAAAGTGGACTGAAGTGTTTGGATGTCAGCTATCTGAACAGGAATGGTGAAAGCATCATCCTTTTGCTGGATGTCAGTCAACCGGCGAGGATGTGGTGTCTCATGACTGGAAGAGGATGCCGTGATCTCTTGAGGTATGTCTGTAGCATCATCTGGAGTGTCATGCGTGGTAGGCGGGTTATTCAGAACAATCTCCAACTTGTCAGAATGGATGACGATGTCAGCTATCCAATCTGTCTGAACTTGGATTACTTCAGCATTCTGGACTTCCCCCCCTGGTGCACCACTCAACTGGATCTCCCAGGTAAGAGGGTCTTCTGTAGTCTGGAAATTAATTCGACATGGAGAATCCCTAAGCCCCACAGAGCTGGAACCACTCACTCTGCTCATATGCCGTACCTTCCTATATGGAAGGGGACCTGTGACTTGAGCCCAGATGACTTCATGGTGATAATCCAAATTAGGCCGCAATCTTTTTAACAGATCATTGCCAATTAAGAATTCTTCACCCGCACTGGCGATAATGATGACAGGGTGTTTGATACTCATCTCACCGAGCTGTAAAGGAAGCCAAACCTGTCCCACAGTACCAATGCTCTGGCTGCCATAGGCCATTAGGGATAAATCGCATGGAGTGACACTCAGCACATCCCGCTCCCCCCCTAGAGATGCCTCGAGTTTCTGAAACAGGCCTTGGGTAATCAAAGTCACCTCTGAGGCTGTATCCAGCAGACCCTGACAGGAAAATGTCTGTTGAATCAACAGCTCCACGGTATATCTGTAACCTTTAGGAGTAAGTTGACCCATAAAGTACCTGGTTTCCTTAATCGAGTCACATAATAGAGGCCCTTCCGGGTTTGAGGGGTGGACATCAGCCTGGGTCACAGGAGACTCATCACTGACAGCCGACACAGCTTCCACCTGCACTATGGGCATGGATGGTGGTGTAGGTGGATCCAAGCCTAGTCATGCCTAGTCGTCCTCAGGCATGGACAGAGGTTCCACCTCAACGGAGTTGACACTAGGCCCAGGTATGGGTGGCCCAAAAGGCTTCTCCTTGTTCTTTGAAAAGTTGCCTCCTGTGGTTTGTGAAGAGGATGGCTGAGGTGTGGTTTCAGAATTTGTTCGTTGCAGTTGCGCCAACAATTGCTCAATCTGTGCTTGCTGCTTTCTGATCTTATCCTGAGGCCGCTGCCTTTTGTTAAAATGCTTCTTATTCGGGTCTTGTTGTTGTCCTTCACGCACAGCAGGTTGCACGGTGCCACCTGGCTGGCGAGGTTGGGTATTGCTAGGCTGTGATTGTGTCAACGGACTTGACCCCTTGTTTTCCAGTGCAAGGGTGGAGGTGACTGCACACACACTGGGTTGAGCCCCCGGGCTGCGATGCTTTGATGCGGGTTTGGGTGCCTCCACTGTGGGCCGGGCGCGACACATATCAAAAACCTCATCTGCCTGTTTCAGAAGCTTGGAATAAGGTTCTTTCTGTTGTCCTGTCAAGTGAAATCTCACTCGTTCAGGCAGCCCTTTCAGAAAAAGATTTCTGAATTCACCAAATTCAAGATCCTTTGCGTCTGGTATGGCCTGCCCCTGGAAAAAGGCTTGCTTCAAGCGAAAAGCCCACTCACGCGGACTCTCCTTGGGACCACAGAGCATATTATAGGCCGCCCGTTTGCTTCCGTGTCATCTGCAAACAGACCATATCGCTTCTTCAAAGCTTGTTCCACAGTAAACAGGTCTGGCTGTCTTCCACTATAGCCTCCAAGTACACCTGACATTCTTCGTCAAACGTCTACTTCAGTAAAGCCAGTTTATCTGACTCTGCAGTGACCTGTAAAGTCTTAAAGATTTCATGGACTGACCGCAAATGAGCATGTATGGATACCTTGGAAGACTCCTTAAAAGGTTTGATCATAGTGTGAATAGTCTTCATTGTTTGGGAGTGTTGTTCCCTAGATAAAGTGTTATTTTTAAGTGTCTGGGTGGAATACCGCTGCTCACCAGTAGGGGACAAAAATGGTGGTGCGGGTGTACTGTTGATGTCATCAAGTAGTGCAGAGGGCTGTGACCTCCTTGGGTGTGGCACAGGCCCACTGTTCCTGGTGACATCATCAGGCAGGACAGAAAGCTGTGACCTTCTTGGGAGGAGCATAGGCCCAATGGTACCAGTGACCTCATCAGGAAGTGCATTGTGCTGTGCCCTTCCTGAGAGGAGCATAGGACCAATTGTACCATGACTCTCATCAGTGGGCATAGTATTCCGGGACCTGACTGGTGGGAGTGTCTGATTACTAGTGTCAGTGTCCTCATCGGGGGATACAGTGTTCCGTGACTGGACTGGGCGAAGCCTATGGTCTGGCATGCAGTCAAAGGTCTGCGGACCAAGAGTACTGTACCGGGGAGATGCTGTCAACTGAAAAGGATTAGACTCCTGCTCTAATTCATTACAAGGGACCCATTCAGGCAGGCAAAATTGTTCTAGTACAGGGCTGTGTGATCTCACATCATCCCTATCCTGCAACTCCGTGGGTGTAGCAGTAGCCTCATCCACCAAGTCAAATACCTCCGTCCGCAACATCTCTAGGTCTCCTTTATGCTGATTGAGTGCTTTTATACACATCTCTTTATCCTGCAAAGCCTGAGATAACTGCAGTGACAGTGTATTATTTTTCTCCCAGGACTCCTCGCTAGTTCTCCTTCGGCTTTATGCCAAGCCTGCTGAGCAAAGCTATGACTCCCTTTCTCATGTTGTAACTCCCTACGCAAAGCAGAAATCATATCCTGATGCATTTCTCTCTCCTCCTGTAGCCGGGAGTGAGTGTGATTTATTTATTTCATTCGCAAACTTAAAGTTCGCATCACCTCCTCTAATTGATATGATTTAGCAGAGAGGGAATCATTTTTCAGCCTCAAATCAGTCTGTAAAGATTGGGCAGTCTGCTCCCAATGCAATCTGTCTTTCTCTAAAGTAGCACATTTGTCCTGAAGACCCACACATTCGGCGCATATACCATGATCATGGGAACTCTCAGTCACCCCCCCCCCCCCCTCACCAGTTGCCTGTGAAGTTTTGCTCTCAAGAGCCAATTGTAAATCAAGTCTCTCTTTCTTTAGGGCGTCAACTTCAGTCTGCAACTGCTGAATTTCGTTTTGCAATGTAGAGCGATTACAACTTGCACTTTCCATTTTGGCCAGCAGGGTGCATGAGAGCTCCACTAATGCTGGAACAGTCAATCTATGCTTTACCTTCATGATTTGGTTCAAGACTACCTCATATGCTTTGAAACTTTGTGCGTCTTCTTTGTGAAATAAGGACAACATAGACTTCAGAGAGCCCTCCGTAAGTGTTTTAGACTGGCCCCCTGCCACCATTGCATCAAACACTGCTACTTCTAGAGGCGAGAGCCTATGGCTAGGTGCTGTCATACTGACACTGTACGGACAGGAAAATGAAAGAAAGAAAAAAAACCAGCTAGCAATTAACACAGCTAGTACAAACACACACAAAAAAAACCCTGGTTCACTGCCCAGTCATAAATCTGGCAAGAGCAACAGATTTACAACTACCAGATAAGCTTCAACAGTCCTCAGTGAAAACACAGTAAGAGAATGTAAAAAAACAAAGCTCAGACTTGTGCAGCTTAGGATTTTTTTTTTTTTGTTAAACAGAGAACTTACGGGTCTAAACTGTTATCAACTGAATGACATTCCCGGAACGCAAGCTCCCATTTGTAGGGTGAAAATAAGTAATTAGGGCAATAATTATTCCCTGATAAAACTTATTACAAGGTTTCCGCTCAGTCTAGGGGAAATATTATAAAGAAACCTTGTGCTGGCACCCTGCCAGTGTTTTGTTCTTCGCTAAAAAAAAACCCAAAGCCACGTCACAGATGAGAATTGTTATTATTTATTACAGGTAGAAAAATAGACACTCTGCAATAGCTTATATGCAAAAAATATCTCTTGCTGATATGCACTAACAAACTATATTGTCTAACTACACTCTGATTATCCTGAGACTACGTACAGTAATGATTAGAACAGTACAAATGATATCCTAATGATCCTTATGAAAACTTATCACATCTTATGCAAAATACACATTAGCAGCTGTCCCTGACCAAGAGCTGACATAAACCAGTCGTACTTAGATAAAACCACTACCTAACCCCAGACCTGGAAATATATCACTGTGATCTTACCACGCTGTCCTGATGACGGCTTCAGATAAGACCAGAGCAGACTCTCCCCAGACGCTATCTTAGCTGTCTGTCTTATGTAGTGCAGGTCTTTCTTAGAAAACAAGCAGGTTCCCGTCTCTCCTTTGGTTCTCAGAGCCAAAATCTCTGCCACAGGTATTTGCACCAGTTATGCAGGTCACAAGGTTGGTATCATACAGTCTCTAGCTCACCCCGAGCCTTGCTGAATTTCTCAGGTCCTTCCCAGGTACTCCTCCGAGGGTCTCCGACAACTTTCTTCTCCCACTCTCCCCGCGTTCTTCAGACCTCTCTCAGTGATAGCCTGGACCAATTCTCTTCTCATACAGTACAGTGCATGGGTAAGAAGAGTTCTTTGTTTTGTGACCTTGAAGATGGTAACTTCTGGTGCCATGTGTATGACTCCCTTCCCAGCGTCTCAGAGATAGAAGGGGGATGGTTGGAACACAGAATGTCCTTGGCTTCAGCAAGCCTGTCAGTGATTTTCCACAAGCTGAAGCTGGATCTTGCTGACACAGAGATGTTGCAGCAGCCATCTTATTATACCAAGATGTCATAGGCTTGTATAGGCCAAGACCAGCTTAGGCTAGATCACAGGGAAATACCCCTACAGTATCTCTACTTCAGGAAGTGGGCGAGAGCTTGGCTCTTCCATCAGGCCTTTAATGGAAGATGTAATTAACTTCTTAGTCTTGCACATACAACACACACAAGGAGTGACACAGGCTGCACATACTGCACAGCAGGATGTGTTTATCCACTCCTACCCTAGCTGAGATAACATTTAATCATCTCTCTGACCTCATGTGCAACTTTCTTTAAATTAGTCACCTTATGCATCATGCCATAGTTTGAATTATTTGAATATTTTTACTGTTGTAATTGTCTATTGCTCGTGATTTATTGTTACTGTACACCTCCTTGAGTGAATTCCTTCAAAAAGGTGTAAATGAATCCTAATAAATCAATCTTGAAGTCTGTGTTATTTCCCAAAGTATTACCTAGTCCGGGAAAGCTAATGCTGTGAGTGAGAAAGATGATAGCAAAAATCAAGGAGCCAGTGCCCAGTACTTCCAGCCAGACAAAGCACCTGAAAACTTCACAGACAAGATACTTTGTCAGTGCCAAAGTTACTGCAGCAGCATTAAAAAAAAAAAAAAAGTATAGTGTGCCTCTTTCATTTTCACAACCAGCTTTTATAGCTCTGAATGGCCTGCAAACTTGGTGTTTCTCTGGAAAGAGTCAGTATAAGAAAAATGGTATGTGAAGAAGCCCTTAAATAAAAGGAAGAACTTTAAAAAATCCTGTCAAGGGGTGCTTTGTATACACCACAGTGTGAACTACTTTGCCATCAATATCCGATTTGTTTGTGACAATAATGAAATAGTTACCAAGACACTGGTAGTAAAAGACACAGAAGCTCATCACATTGAGGCCCTTTCTCCAGTTCTTAGTGGGAAAGGTTCTTCAAGATTATGAACTTAAAAAATGATACGTATTGTAAGTAACAATACTTCAAACATGCTAAGTACAATTAAACTAAGAAATGTAAACAATGAGGGTGACCAACCCTTCAGATACAGGAATGTTTGAAATTGAACAGCACGCTGTTGCAGCTAAGCAAATTGATTTGATTTGCTTACTTTATTTATTTTTTGTCTATTAGATTGTAAGCTCTTTGAGCAGGGACTGTCTTTCTTCTATGTTTGTGCAGCGCTGCGTATGCCTTGTAGCGCTATAGAAATGCTAAATAGTAGTAGTAGTAGTCTCTTGTAACCAGAGCTAACATTGTGATGTCATAATGCCTCAGGCCACCAATAAGAGCCAACCTCATCAGTGATGTCACAATGGCTTGATTGTCCTATACTTGGCTCACTTTTATTACATAGCTCTTTGAGCAGGGACTGTCTTTCTTCTATGTTTGTGCAGCGCTGCGTATGCCTTGTAGCGCTATAGAAATGCTAAATAGTAGTAGTAGTAGTCTCTTGTAACCAGAGCTAACATTGTGATGTCATAATGCCTCAGGCCACCAATAAGAGCCAACCTCATCAGTGATGTCACAATGGCTTGATTGTCCTATACTTGGCTCACTTTTATTACATAGCTCTTTGAGCAGGGACTGTCTTTCTTCTATGTTTGTGCAGCGCTGCGTACGCCTTGTAGCGCTATAGAAATGCTAAATAGTAGTAGTAGTAGTAGTAGGTTGTTACAGAAGAACAAAATGATCTTCTTGTAGCTGCCTCAAAACCCTCCCAAATTTACCACAGCCACTGTGTTGTGCAAACATTGTAGCTGGGAATAACAGACAGTCTGCAAGAAGGACATACTGCTGGTCTGATTGGCAAAGCAGGGGAAGTAGTTATTACTGCCAGAATACTTAAAGTTGATTCCATTTTACTACTACTACTTATCATTTCTATAGCGCTACAAGGCATACGCAGCACTGTACACCATACACAAAAAAAGACAGTCCCTGCTCAAAGAGCTTACAATCTAGGTAAGACAGGCAGATAGAACAATTAAGGGGAAGGGAATAAAGAGGTGAAGTGGGCAAGTGAGCAGTGGTTAGGAGTCAAAAGCAGTGATAAAGAGGTGGGCTTTAAGTTTGGACTTGAAAACGGCCAAAGAGGGGGCTAGACGGACAGGCTCGGGAAGTCTATTCCAGGCGTGAGGTGCAGCAAGATAAAAGGAACGGAGTCTGGAATTAGCAGTAGAGGAGAAGGGGACAGATAAGAGAGATTTATCAACAGAATGGAGTACCCGAGGGGGGGGGGGCGTAGGGAGAGACAAGAGTGGAGAGGTACTGGGGAGCGGCAGAGTGAATGCACTTCTAGGTCAATAAGAGAAGTTTGAATTGAATGCGGAAACGGATAGGGAGCCAGTGAAGTGACTTAAGGAGAGGGATAATGTGAGCATAGCGACTTTGGCGGAAAATGAGTCGTGCAGTAGAGTTTTGGACTGATTGAAGAGGAGAGAGATGGCTAAGAGGGAGGCCGGTGAGAAGCAGGTTACAGTAATCAAGACGAGAGGTGATAAGCGTGTGGATAAGGGTTCTGGTAGAGTGCTCAGAGATGAAGGGACGGATTTTGCTGATGTTATAGAGAAAGAAATGACAGGTTTTGGCAATCTGCTGAATGTGAACAGAGAAGGAGAGAGAGGTGTCAAAGATGACCCCAAGGTTACGAGCAAATGAGACAGGGAGAATGAGAGTGCCATCCACAGAAATAGAGAAAGGGGGGAGAGGAGAGGTAGGTTTAGGGGGAAAGATGAGAAGCTCGGTTTTGGCCATGTTAAGTTTCAGATGACGCTGAGACATCCAGGCAGCGATATCAGATAGGCAGGCTGAAACATTGGTCTGGATGCTGAGTTGATTCCATTTTGAAGATATGAGCTAGAAAAGAGGCAATTATTTATCAAGCCATATACTGGGGCTGTACCTACTTGGCTTGACCTAACATCCTTTCTTGTGGATATGACCATAGGTGAAAAAATTTGAAAGAGTTGCTTCTTCACCCACTTACAGTGACTAAAAAACTACAAGCTGAGGTTTTATCTCCAGGTATATTCTTGAAGGAGTGGAAGAACCTGATGTTTCATCGCTCCCAAAAAGGAGGGTTAATTGCAGATAGCACTTTTGCTCCAATGAGCAAAGAGAGGCACAATTATTAGAAAGTAAGATTATTTTAGCAGCTATTTATGTGGGCCCAGTGCACTGGATTCTGCTGGATTATAAACAGCTGACTAAAGGGAAAGGTGCTCCGTATGAGGTAGCAGTTAGGAGGAAGGCGTTGCAGGAACATCAAGAGGAAGAAATTGAGGAGGCTGAAGACATGGCAGCTCTAAAATACCTGGCTCAGAAGGAGCGTGCAAAGCATCTCCGAACAGAACAAGTTTCCTCTAAACCCACAGCGAACAAAATGAGTAATAATATTTCAACTAAATTTCTCACTTGCATTAAAATAAGTTGAAAATTTTGATCGTTCATCAAAACTAACAGTGCAAAATGCCATTCCATTGTTTCTTGAAATTGTTAGAGATGTTGCTGTGGTTATTGCTTTACCGGCCACCCAAGTTAATGATGAGAGGTTGTTCAGATTTGAGGGCATCCATGAAGGAGTTGCTGACGGGGGCAATTTTTTTTCTAAGGACAAATTCATCAAAGATTTATTTTAAAATTGCTCCTGTGTTTTAATTCGGATCCCCCAATTTGTGAACTTGAGCTGGATATATTAATGTTAAAATTTTGACAAGTTATCATGGAGACATAGGTTACTTTTGGGCTCATTTTCAAAAGAGAAAAATGTTTAAAAAATGGCATAAAGCAGCATTTGGACATTTTTTTTATTTTTGTTACACATTTGTACCCCACGCTTTCCCACCAATGGCAGGCTCAATGCGGCTTACATGGGGCAATGGAGGGTTAAGTGACTTGCCCAGAGTCACAAGGAGCTGCCTGTGCCGGGAATCAAACTCAGTTCCTCAGTTCCCCAGGACCAAAGTCCACCACCCTAACCACTAGGCCAGTCCTCCACAAAGGTAGAAAAAAAAAAAAGCAAATGAAAGCCAGTGTGGTTAAAAGAGGCTATTAGAGCCAAAAGAATATCCTTCATAAAATGGAAAAAAAGGATCCGAATGAAGAAAATAAGAAGCAACATAAGCAATGTCAAGCCAGATGCAAAGTATTGATAAAGAAGGATAAAACAGAATATGAAGATAAACTTGCCGAGACAAAAACTCATAGTAACACGTTTTTTCAGATATATCAGAAGTAGGAAGACTGCAAGCGAATCTGTAGGACCAATAGATCAGGAAGGAGCAAAAGAAGAACTCAAGGAGGACATGGCCACAGCGGAGAGTCTGAATGAATTCTTTGCTTCGATCTTTACGGAAGAAGATGTAAGAGATCTACCTATACCTGAAATATTTTTCTGGGGTGACAATGAGGAAGAACAAAGAAATCTCGGTGAAATTGGAAGATGTACTGAGCCAAATTGACAAGTTAAAGAGTGATAAATCATGTGGACTGGATGGTATACATCCCAAGGTATTGAAAGAACTCAAATATAAAATTGCTAATCTCCTGTTAGTGATCTGTAACCTGTCATTAAAGTCATCTATAGTACCTGAGGACTGGAGGGTGGTCAATGTGACGCTGATATTTATGTTTCAACATTTTTCATTGATGAAACAGCAAAGCAAATACAGACAACTGGTAATATAACACGTCAAATGTCAAAGCGTACACAGCAAAAACAGAGATATAATCCGTCATCGAAACTGTAAACAATTTTTCCCACCCCTCCCCTTCCCCCATCCAAAACCTCCTTTATGTGAAAATGTAACAATATCATTGCTTGCCAAAATGTTCAAATCACTATTTTCAAAATGTTTTTCTATGCTGGTTCATCTGCAGTGCATTCAAATCACAAGAGGGGCATCAAGAGCAGGATATTTTTCTGCCATAATGGAGCAAACCAAAATATCCAGGACTAAAACGAAGACCTTTTGAGCTAGACCCGTTTTAATGACTGTCACAAAAAAAAAGTGGCCTAGATGACCACTGGAGGAATAAAGGAATGAGCGCCCCCCCTTACTCTCCCTGTGGTCAATGAACCCCTCCCACCCCCAAAGATGTGAAAGAAACAGTACATACCAGCCTCTATGACAGCCTCAGATGTTATGGCCAGGCCTATTAGAGCAGCCTAGTGCTTTGTGCAGTGCACTGTGGAGAAGGGGACCCAGGCCTATAATCCATTCTTACACTTGTGGTGGAAAGTGGCAGCCCCCAAACCCACCAAAAACCTACTGTACCCACATATAGGTGACACCTGCAGACAAGGCTATTGTAGTGGTGTATGAAGTTTTTGGTGGGTTTTGGAGATATCACCATACAATATAAGGGAGCAATTCTGAGATGTGTACCTTGGACCTTTTATGTGAAAACCACTGCAGTGCTCCCTAGGGTGCCCCACCCCCTATGCTAGTATGTCTGTGTGGCCAGTCTACAAAGAATGCTGGCTCCTCCTACATCCTAATGACTTGATTTTGTGCATTTTTCACTTGGTCCAAAACAATAAATTGAGTACAGCAACATCTAGAAAAAGGCCATTTTCGAAACAAAAAGATAAAACGTTTTTTTGGTTTTGAAAATTGTTATATTCGCCACTTGAATTTTAGATGTGCTGAGCAAAACGTGCAAAGTTGGATTTAAATGTCATATCAAAAATGCCTCTCCAAGTAACTTATAAATGATGTTACATTTTTTTTACAGCTTTTCTGTATAAGCTGTGTATTTTTAGTTATTATTGTGATTTATAAAAATGCTTGATTTTTTTGTTCAAACTTCAAAGAAATATTATTTTGTGGTTATTAGTCCTAATGTACATAAATACCTTATGTTTCTGTAATTAATCAAATTTCTCTTAAATTTACTATAGGAGGAGTGGAGTCAGACAATAGCAAAATAGAGAAGTCGGAGTCAAAGGTCTGGTGCACCAACTCCACTGCCCTACACATTTTCTCCTCCAAAAAAAAAAAAAAGGACCAAATTTACATATATTTTTGGTTTCCAATAGATGGATAGCGGAAAGGGGCAGAACGGCCAGCAGATCAGGTTTAGAAAACCTTGGCTGCACTGAACCTATTGCATAGTGTGGTATATTTTTTGTTATTTTTGTTACATTTTTACCCTGCGCTTTCCCACTCATGGCAGGCTCAATGCGGCTTACATATACAGGAACTTATTTGTACCTGAGGCAATGGAGGGTTAAGTGACTTGCCCAGAGTCACAGGGAGCTGCCTGTGCCTGAAGTGGGAATCGAACTCAGTTCCCCAGGACCAGAGTCCACCACCCTAACCACTAGGCCACTATTAATAAACCAGCTTATCAAAACATATTTCTACTAGGAATAAAGCTATTGCCATTCTGGGTCAGAACAAAGGTCAAGCACGGTATCCTGTTTCCCATAGTGGGAATCTAGATCACAATTACCAGCAGGATCCCAAGAAGTAGCTAACTCCCATGTTGCCTACCTCTGAGGGAGAAGCAATGGCTTTCCCCAAGCCTACCCTAATAATAAGACTTTCTTCCAGAAACTTGTCATATACTCTGTCAATAAATTGCAGAGCTCAACTGTGTACTCAGTAAAAAAAAAAAAAATATATATATATATTTCCTCCAATTTGTTTTAAATGTAGTTAGGGCCCTGTTTACTAAGCCACGCTGTAGGTGTGCTAACCTTTTAGTGTGTGCTGACAGACACCCATTATATTCCTATGGGTGTCTCTAGTGTTAGTGCATGCTAATTTTTAGTGCGTGCTAAAATGTTTACGCGCTTACAGCACAGCTTAGTAAGCATGGCCCGGCCTCTGATCTTTGTATTTCTTGAAAGAATAAAACAGTTAATTTGCAGTTAGCCATTCTGCTCATGATTTACGGACCTCTATCATATCTGCCCTCAGATGTCTCTTCTGAAAGATGAAAAGCTCTAACTTCTTTAACCTTTCCTTTTATCATTTTGGTCACCCTTCTAAGTACCTTTCCTAATTCTGCTACATGTTTTTTGAGATACAGCAACCAGAACTACACACAATAACTCAACGTGCCAACATACCATTGTTACAGAGTAGGGGTTCTCAACCCAGTCCTCGAGACACACTAAACCAGTCTACTTAAGACATCCACAATGCATATGCATGAAATAAATTTGCATGCACACTGTATGCAAATCTATTTCATACATATTGAGTATCCTGAAACATCCAGCCAGTCAGGTTATGCCGAGGCCTGGGTTGAGAACCCCTGCTATAGAGGCATAATAATATGAAATAAAACAGAATATTACCACTCTAGCTCAGACAGCAAGAGGAATTTGGAAAGGTCAGCTCTTAACATGGGTAAGTAACAAAATCAGAGATGGGCAGAACATTCATATTACTCACTACCTTGGTTTGAGCCACACCTATGGTAGTTATCAAAAGGTATGTGCTAATTATGACTAATGCTGAGAATTACAAATCTGAATGTTACCATGGGCATATTACATAGTACTGATAGATTTACAGGCTAATCCTCTACAACCTGGTAGTGCTAGCTTTATCTATGGCATGCAGTATGAACTGCAGTGTTACAATATAAAACATTGTTATATCAGAATGTTGTATCAGAGCCGGTGGTTGGGAGGCGGGGATAGTGCTGGGCAGACTTATACGGTCTGTGCCCTGAAGAGCACAGGTACAAATCAAAGTAGGGTATACACAAAAAGTAGCACATATGAGTTATCTTGTTGGGCAGACTGGATGGACCGTGCAGGTCTTTTTCTGCCGTCATCTACTATGTTACTATGTATGTAACAGTCTTGTCTTAATACATGATCCATCCTTGACAAAGGTATAGGCAAGTTATAAATGCGATAAATAAAATAAGATTGTCAGAACAATGTTACAATATTTTTTATATACATTTTACAGTACATAAGGACATCAATACCAAAGAAATGAAGGAAATATAAATTAAACTTTAATAGTAAATTCATATTTACATAATTTCTTTCAACACTGCAGATTTGTTTTTACAGCTATACATCTTAGAAAGTTATATAAAGACATAAAATACAGAAATGTAGACAGGAATTTGTTCCCATATACCCTTCATAAAAAACTCTTTGCAAATCAACAGCTTGCAAAAAAATAATTATTTTCAAACTACTACACTCTATGTTAATTTCTCAAGTTATTTAGTTTATGTAAATATTCATGTGTACATATCTTACAGAAAGCACCTAATCCAGTGGTTCCCAAACCTGATCCTGGAGGCACCCCAGCCAGTCAGATTTTCAGGATATCTACAATGAACATTCACGAGAGAAATTTGCATGCAGTGGAGGCAGGGCATGCAAATCTGATGAATATTCATTGTGGGTATCCTGAAAACCTGACTGGCTGGGATGCCTCCAGGACCAGGATTGGGAACCACTGACCTAACCTTGACCACACACTTAATACCAAGTGGCTGAAGGTTTATTTCCAGTAAAGGGTTGAAAGTCAAATCTGTATAGGAAAGTGTAGATAAATCTCTTGCACTTTGTTATTTTTCCCCTGCAGTTTTATCCTGCTCTTTAGCATCTATCCAAAGCAAAAAAAACCAAACAAACCACCCCCCTTAAAACAAACAAACAAAAAAAAAAAAACCAACTATTAGGCTGTTATGTTATGAGCCTTATTCATTCACAACTATCAGGGGTTTTCCCTCTGTTCTACGTTTCCCTTCCCATCTCACTTAGCTTAGTCACCGCAGTCTCTGCTGGGGGCTACGCACCAGAGCCTCCCTTCAGAATACTGTAATCATGGACACTAAGGGAGTAATTCTATAACATTTATGTATTGATTATACAGATAAATTGCATTTACAAGCATGTGTATGCACACATGTGCTTAACTGACAACATTCTATTTAAGCACTATTCTGTAAATACTGCTTAACTTACCCAATGTGTACACATGGGTTGGGGATCAAACTTACACATGTAACTTTTTAAGCTATGCATAGCACTTAGGCACTAACATACCAGCTTTATAGCTGGCATAAGTGCTCATGCCTAAGTCTTATGTACATATATGACCAGTTAGACTGGTATTCTATAAAGGAAAGAAAGTGCCTACATTCCTTTACAGAATAGTCTCTTACCAGGCACCAATTATAGAATTGCCCTCTAAGTGCAACCAATGTGCATCACCACTGCAAAATGAGTGGGATTCCTTCTCTCGCCCATGGAGCTGTGAACGCTGCCTCAGCAACATCCCTAGCCAGCCTAGACAGCATTTTCTCTGTATGCCTGCCAAAGTGGCTCACCATTTGAAGACATACTTCAAAGACAATTATGCACCGTAATTAAAGCGTCTCTTGGAGAATATGGAGAAAGCAAAAACTAGCACTCATTCAAAAATATGCCTCTGTCCAATTTATAGCCCGTTAAAAAAATGCATAAAGACATTTTGAATTTAATACTTAGGGGCCTATTTATTAAAGATTTTCTCCCATTTTATCTAAGGGGAAGATGCTTAGGAAATAGGACCTTCAATGAACAAGAGATATAGGTGCTCATTTTCAAAGCATATAGATTTACAAAAGTTACAGGGTAACCTATGGAACTTTGTAAATCTAAGTGCTTTGAAATACGCCTCTATGTAACTTTGCAAGTCTATATGCTCTGAAAATGAACCTCAATCTTTTTCTACTGATCTAACCTGAGAGAGCCTCCAAGTTCAGTAGTCTGTCTGATGCATCATATGATATTGGTGCAGGCTTTGAGTACACAAAATAGATGGCAATAAAAGAAAAATGGTTAGAGTAGCATGATCCTTCAACCAACCCCCCCTCCCTCCCCCCACTGAATCAGCTCAATTCTGATTCTGTGAGCATGAAGTAGATCTTTTTGTAATATTTGTTCCCTTTAAGCATTATTAATCCATATAACCTGTGAGTCATTTAACATCAATACAACAAAATAAACCTGCAAATATTGTTTTTCATGTTGGAAGATCTTCATTTGGCATTCTTAGATATGCATTCAGCAGAAATAAAAAGTTCAAAACATGAAGTCCTTGATACTCAGTCCCTAAAATTAATATAGCAACTGAAACACCTGAGATTATAAAATGCCCAGTGTAGCACTCTGATATGCCATTTTGCTTGCTATATTTCCTTCTTTCCATTATTGCTTGAACATGTTCAGGAAGTCGTGTTATAGACTCAAAGAAAAGTTCAACTTAAAGCTGTTTACAGCTGAAGCAGTAGAGAATCTCAAATGCATTCTAATAACTATATGTTGGCACTAGCTAGGTAATTATTAGAGACCCACAGCTAACTTTCTCTGTCCACAAAACAATTAACTTAGGAATGGCAGCCCTCTACCAAATTAGTTTTCATTGAGCATTTTAAAAATCCTTTTAAAACTATGAATCTTCATATGAACATATGGTGGAATATAAAGATCCATCCATAGCAGCATTTGACATCTAACTAAGCTGGGGAGGCAGAGATATCAGTCTTAATTCTCTTAAATTTCCATTTGCGATGTAGTTCTTGCTGAACCAGGCAGGTTGTGTAATTTTATAATAAGCGATGGCAGTGGAAAGCTACCAATATTTTATCATCATTAGGATCCTATCATAATAATAAAGCAACTAAAATCAATGTTAACCACTTAAAGCAAAGACCCCTATTTAATGAAAAACGTGCAGAAGAGACAATTGGAAAATAGCATTTCAACAGGTTAACACGTATGAACACCTCTCTTGCACTAATGCATCCATTTTATCTTAATATTTGTGGACCATCTCTAGGAAAAGGTGATTAAAGTCACCAGAAATGAAAAAAAAAAGTTTTTAATAAATTCTGTTAGAGCAAACAATTTGTAATACAACAGTCCCCATTCTTTTATGTGAAAAAATTAAAAATAAGTTACAGAAGTTCAAATGTAACTTTTGCAGATTACTTATGGACCTACAAAATGAAAAAGAAAATTACATTTTAAAAAATTAGCCATTTTCAACATTTTGGATCTGCTACTTTAGGGGGTCTTTCATTAAACTGCACTAACGTTTTTAGCTGGTGCTATATGCTGAGATGCCCATTATATTGATATGGGTGTCTCAACATTTAGTGCCAGCTGAAAATGCAAGCATACCTTAGTAAAAGGCCCCCTTAGTTACCTTTCCCTAAAGATGGTCATATTTTGGCTAACAAATAAAACAAACACAATATTGGAAAAAAAAAAGTTCAGTTCTTCCTCTTGTTTCACTTACACAACTGTAATAATGTCCAAAGTGGCTGTTTCTTTTTTTTTTTTTAATCAAAGAACCAGAGATCAATATTCTATTTCATTATCCTTATTTTAGTTTTTGGGTCAAATCTGATTCCAAAATAACTATACAGAACAGAACTTAGGGCCCTGTTTACTAAGCCACGCTAGTGTTTTTAGTGTGTGTTAAGCATTAGCGCGCGCTAACCGTGTAGATGCCCATAATATTCCTATGGGTATCTACACGGTTAGCATGTGCTAAAAATGCTAGTGTACCTTAGTAAACAGGGCCCTTAATTTTGTAAAAGGTCCTTTTACTAAGCTACAGTAAATATAGGCCTTCATGCGCCCTTATGCAGGTCTTTCCTACATGCTAAATGCCAATCTTCTATTTTTTCCATTAATGGCCTTGAACTGTTAGCATGCAGCTATTTTTAAAAATTACCAGGGAGCACTTACCAACACCTATTTTGTAGGCAGTAAGGGCTCCTGCATTATCCATGTGCTAACTAGTTGGTGTGCGGTAATGTAGATACACTAACTGATTAGTGCTTGAATGTCCACTCTTCATCCCTGACACGCCCCCTCAAAATAAAATATTTAGCACACACATTTAAAAACTACTGCGTGATGCTGCAGTGTGTCCTGTGGTAGTCAATTTTTTGCTGTTTTAGGTGCACGTTAGCGATTTCTGAGGCTTAGTAAAAGGGTCCCTAAATTAATAAAGTCATCAAAACAAGTATTAGATATAGCATTTTATTTTGTGTATTATCTGTTAGTAACAGTAGAAAACCCATGTTGTTAAAATGTGGTTCTCACTGTATGCAAAAGCTTCCCCATATTACTGGTTTGCAAGGTAAACCTTTAATCATTATTTGAATCGCTGGGTGGTAGGAAAACCAAAGCATCATGGAAAGCGTGACCATAAGCATGCAGTCTGTACACACCATACATCATTACGTGCATGTTATTAGGTGACAGTCCATTGAATGTGATTGCCATGTCTGAGCAGCACCCCTCCACTACTTGCTGTGGGCTACTATCCATTGAATCCTTAATCAGATTATTGACAGATTTTGTGTTGAAGATGTCTTTACCTTCAGAATCTTCTGCATTTTCTGCCACTACTCCAGTGTATTTCAGACACATAGCTAACTGTTTATCTTCAGAGAGCTTCCATATTAAGCTTCCTTGTTCTGGGCACTCTTCTGGATGTTTGAAAACAGCATACAGCCTATTTAGAGATTCTATACTTAAGACAATACCACCATTAAAATCAACATACTCCAGGTCTCCAGATTTAATAGTATGGCCCACATAGAAAGGCTGTGCTGGATCTTTTTTCAACAAAAAATACTTAAGGTTTTCAATGATGGCAAATGTTGTTGGGTACGCAAGAAAAAACCAGTTGAAATCATTTTTATAATTTTCATAGGCATGTTGATATGCTTTCCTCATCATTGACCACATGTCATCAGTGTGGAGGATAATAGATTCAAATACTTTCACATGTTCAGAGCTGTAGAAATCCGACTTATCACAGTGTTTGCTCCATGTTTCCTTTACTGCTGCCCAATGACTAAGGTCTTTAGGTTTCACAAGGATGATACAGTACACGCGAATACTTTGTGTGAGTGACATGCGTTCAGCCTCTGGAAGGTTCCAAACCTCTTCTTTGTCTGGGGCTTGAATGTGATGGTGCTCGTGGTGATGTGCTCTTCTGTCATTGCCCAGTTTAATTTGTCCAAAGAGGTTAACCACAATGCAGGCAATGCCTCCTATCATCATACCTTTAATAAAAGAACTACCTTCAGATATCATCTTTCCTAAAAAACAAAACAAAATCTTGTCTCAAGTTCATTATGAAAATTTTACTGTACTTAAAATCATAACTGCATGACATTGAGGTCACTTACAAGTAAAAACCAATTATATCCAACAACTGTTTAGACCACCATATTTTAAGTACCCATGCACTAGCTGCATAGTTTATTAAAACCACATTAATGTTCGAAGTTTCATATTTTAGATGTGAGTACAAGTAACGTGGCTGCCATGTTGCTCCATTAAAATATAATAAAAAACTGAGTCCTTTTACTAGACTAACCTATTTGGAATTAAGTTTTAAAAGTTATACTCCATGTACTGATCTCATAGCAGTATAACTCTGGAAAAATTAAAATGGGAAATTAAGCCAGGTTAAAAATACTTTAACAAGCTCAAGTTATTTATTTTTATTACATTTGTACCCCGCGCTTTCCCACTCATAGCAGGTTCAATGCAGCTTACATATTATATACAGGTACTTATTTGTACCTGGGGCAATGGAGGGTTAAGTGACTTGCCCAGAGTCACAAGAAGCTGCCTGTGCCTGTAGTGGGAATCGAACCCAGTTCCCCAGCACCAAAGTCCACCACTCTAACCACTCCTATGTAATATGTAGCTGCAATAAAGAAACTATATGCAGGAATTATCCTGTTATTCTACAATAGTGTATGTTTCTGGTGGCTGCCTTGTTTTTTGACACAATAGGCAAGGGGATACTGAACTGATCAAAGAAGCAAATTTTGGTTTAAACAACAACAAAAAAAACCCCATCCTGATAAGAGTAATAATGCAAAACACAAAGATGAGAAAAACTCTCTAATTTGCTACTGTATTGCACTTAATCCAGTAGCAATAAACTTAGACTACTGGTTCTCAACCAAGAACCTTGGGGCACACCCAGTCACTTGGGTTTTCAGGATATGCATGAGATTGAGACAGATTTGCATGCATACATATTCATTGTGGATATCCTGAAAACTCAAGTGGCTGGGCTGAGAAGCACTCATTTAGAGTATGTTCAGTACTCCTTTGTGTGGCTACCTTACCAATGCCATCATCAGGAATGATGTAAATGCAATAACAACTCATCCCTTTCCATCTCAACAAGACAACCAACTAGTTCATCTCAACTTTTTAATGAATATGTATATATTCAAAGTGATCTTCATGTAAAATATTTTATTAAGGAAAGACTACAATATTCACATCATCATACTCCTATAATTTATTCAAACACCATTGATCCCTCTGCTTCATGGTAATAGTAAATGATTGCAGAAAAGACCATTCAGTGTGCCCAGCTGAAATTCTTCCACTTTAGTTAAGATAAGCCTATAAGATCCCATAGCCAACTCAACACCAGCTCTTTATTCCCACCACCATATTTTTTTAACCTCTTTCCTATTACTGTTCTCTACATTAGTCCCAAGCATGCCCAGAACCTGTTAATGTACTAGATTCCACTACCTTCACTGCTAGGCTACTTCAGGCTTTTTGCCATCTTCCCCTTATTTTTTTTTAATAAAACCTACACTCTGATCCCCTTCAGTGTCTTATTCCCAAGTTTTCTGATACTTCACAAATCAAATAAAACTATCACAGCCGAAGCTTGCTGCGTACCATGTCACTTAGGCCAGTTCCTCATATCTTGTGTAACTGTACATGCAACTTGCCTTGAGTTTAGACACCCATCTATTTATCCTAATTGCCTTTGTACTACTCATCTTGTCCCCGTCTATCTAGCTGGGAAGGCGGTAGAACAAGAGGAGGTGAAATGAGATTGAATAGGGACAGACTCAGGAAAGATGTCAGGAAGTATTTTTTCACAGAGAGGGTGGTGGATGCTTGGAATGCCCTCCCGCAAGAGGTGGTGGAGATGAAAACGGTAACGGAATTCAAACATGCGTGGGATATACATAAAGGAATCCTGTGCAGAAGGAATGGATCCTCAGAAGCTTAGCCAAAATTGGGTGGCGGAGCAGGTGGGGGGGAAGAGGGGTTGGTGATTGAGAGGCGATGATAGTGGAGGGCAGACTTATACGGTCTGTGCCAGAGCCGGTGATGGGAGGCGGGACTGGTGGTTGGGAGGCGGGGAATCCTGCTGGGCAGACTTATACGGTCTGTGTCCTGAAAAGACAGGTACAAATCAAGGTAAGGTATACACATATGAATTTATCTTGTTGGGCAGACTGGATGGACCATGCAGGTCTTTTTCTGCCGTCATCTACTATGTTACTATGACCCCTGGCTAAATAGTAAAATGTCTCATTGTATTGTAAAAATCGCATTAGCATCATATCTATCCTGCTTATTTTCGAACGAGAAAGCCGGCCATCTTCCGACACAAATCGGGAGATGGCCGGCCATCTCCTGAACCCGGCCAAATCAGTATAATCGAAAGCCGATTTTGGCCGGCTTCAACTGCATTCTGTTGCAGCGCCGGGCAAAGTTAAAGGGGGCGTTTCAGCAGGGTACGGAAAGCGGTACGGGGGCGTGGTTACCAGATGGCCGGCTTCACCTGATAATGGAAAAAAGAAGGCCGGCTCTGACAAGCACTTGGCCGGCTTCACTTGGTCCATTTATTTTTAGGACCAAGTCTCAGAAAAGTGCCCCAACTGACCAGATGACCACCGGAGGGAATGGGGGATCACCTCCCCCTACTCCCCCAGTGGTCACCAACCGTTCCCTCCCACCCAAAAAAGAAATTTTTTTTAAACATTTTTTGGCAGCCTCTATGCCAGCCTCAAATATCACACCCAGCTCCATGACAGCAATATGCAGGTCCCTGGAGCAGTTTTTAGTGGGTGCAGTGCACTTCAGGCAGGCGGACTCAGGCCCATCCCCCCCCTACCTGTTACATTTGTGGTGGTAAATGGGAGCCCTCCAACCCCCCTGACAAAACCCACTGTATCCACATGTAGGTGCCCCCCTTCACCTGTAAGGGCTATGGTAGTGGTGTACAGTTGTGGGGAGTGGGTTTTGGGGGGATTTGGGGGGCTCAGCACACAAGGTAAGGGAGGTATGCACCTGGGAGCAATTTTTGAAGTCCACTGCAGTGCCCCCTAGGGTGCCCGGCTGGTGTCCTGGCATGTCAGGGGGACCAGTGCACTACAAATGCTGGCCCCTCCCACGACCAAATGCTTTGGATTTGGCCGGGTTTGAGATGGCTGGCATCAGTTTCCATTATCGCTGAAAAACGATGCCGGCCATCTCAAACATTTGGCCGGCCCCAACCGTATTATCGAAACAAAAGATGGCCGGCCATCTTTCTCGGTTCGGGACCGCTGTTTGCGGCGCCATTCAATTATGCCCCTCCACATTATCTGAATGTACTAACATGAGTTTATTAAGTGTTCTATTGCTAGTATGCTGACATTATATTATATCTATGTTACTTGAGTGTTCTTTCATGCTAGTCTGGGTTCTTTTTGTACTGACAATTATCACATTTCTGTTATATGACTTTCTACAGTGCTGTTAAATGTGTATATTTCTGATACTGTTTCATGTTAGTTTTAGTCTTCAATTTCCTGTTTCCAAGTTTACCTCATAGATTATATTTATGCTTATATTTGGTCATTTTACTATTGTTATGCTGTTAACAAAATTGTAAGTTTACCTGAAGTACATCGCCTTGGGTGAATCCCAATAAAATAAGATAAAATAAAAACCTTGCTCTAACACCTAGTCTCCCTATGGGTCATTAAAGTTTGAGTTTTTAACACTGATCATCCCAATCCCATTCTTGGAATCCTGATGCAGTCTTGCAACTACTGTTTGGATCAATTTACCATTTAAACAATTTGGGGAATAATCTCTACACACATACTAACAACAATTATTTTTTATACTTACTACTACTACTTAACATTTCTAAAGCGCTACTAGGGTTATGCAGTGCTGTACAGTTTAACAAAGGACAGTCCCTGCTCAAAGGAGCTTACAATCTAATGGACAACATGTGCAGTCAATTGGGGCAGTCTCGATTTCCTGGATAGAGGTAAAATGATTAGGTGCCGAAGGTGACATTGAAGAGATGGGCTTTGAGTAAGGATTTGAAGATGGGCAGGGAGGGGGCTCTGCGTATGGGCTCAGGGAGTTTGTTCCAAGCATAGGGAGAGACAAGGCAGAAAGGGCAGAGCCTGGAGTTGGCGATGGTGGAGAAGGGAGCAGAGAGGAGGGATTTGTCCTGTGAGCGGTTTCGGGTAGGAGCGTAGGGGGAGATAAGGGTAGAGAGGTAGTGGGGGGCTGCAGATTGAGTGCATTTGTAGGTTAGTAGGAGAAGTTTAAACTGTATGCAGTACCTGATTGGAAGCCAGTGAAGTGACTTGAGGAGAGGGGTGATATGAGCATATCGGTCCAGGCGGAAGATAAGACGTGCAGCAGAGTTCTGAACGGATTGAAGGGGGGATAGGTGGCTAAGTGGGAGGCCAGTGAGGAGTAGGTTGCAATAGTCAAGGCGAGAGGTAACAAGAGAGTGGACGAGCGTTCGGGTGGTGTGCTCAGAGAGGAAAGGGTGAATTTTGCTGATGTTGTAGAGAAAGAAGCGACAGGTCTTGGCTATCTGCTGGATATGCGCGGAGAAGGAGAGGGAGGAGTCGAAGACGACTCCGAGGTTGCGGGCAGATGAGACGGGGAGGATGAGAGTGCCATCGACTGAGATAGAGAGTGGGGGGAGAGGAGATGTGGGTTTGAGTGGAAAGATAATAAGCTCTGTCTTGGACATGTTCAGTTTCAGGTGGTGGTTGGACATCCAGGCAGCAATGTCAGATAAGCAGGCCAATACTTTGGCCTGGGTTTCTGCAGTGATGTCTGGTGTGGAGAGATAAAGCTGGGTGTCGTCGGCATAGAGATGATATTGGAAGCCATGAGATAAGATCAGCGAGCCCAGGGAAGCTTCATTTATGCAAGCATATATGGTTACAATAACAAGCGTCAACAATTTTATCTGCCATTTTGTCATAACCACCAATATGACACTTGCTTAACCCCCAAAACTAAAATAAACCTACCCCCTATAGAACCCCCCCCCCCCAATTCCCTCTCCCACCCCTGGAGGAGATCAACTATTCAGAATTCTGCTGCGAGCAGTTGGTGTTAACGTGTCCCACAAGGGGGACCAGCACTAAAAAAGGTGGTCCCCCCGCTGTGGAGCCAAATCCTGAACATCCTTACGTTCCATTGCACTCAGGGAGATCATAAGGGCCCGCCACTGTTGAATCGAAGGGTGGCTGAAGAGCAGCCAGGCACTTAATATTTTTTTTCCCCATCAGTACCACCCGCCTTAAAAAGGTTAACAGACCTACTTTACGGGATCCCCCTACATGGTATACATCAAATAACACTGCAGGGGAAGGTCTCCACTTAATCCTCCAGACCCCAGACACGTGGGCACAAAGGGTCATCCAGAATGCCAGGACCGGAGGACAAAGCCAGAACACACTTCGGACAGTCATCACGGGGGGGTACAAGGTAGCCCTAAAGGCCCTAAGGGGTGAGATGTAGAGATGCATAATAAATACCCTATCCACCCCCATCCCTCACCATCTCTCTTGTCCCCCTCCTCCTTCCTAGCCCTTAATCTTCAACACCTCCTTCCTACCATTAACCCTTCACCATTCCTCCTAAGTGCACCACGTCTTCGTCGCCTTCGTCGCCTTCGTCGCCCGACCTCCCCCACCCTCCTCCGCACTCTCCTGCTCCTCCTCCTGCTATCCGCGGGAGACATTAATCCTAATCCAGGCCCCCCTCACCTGTCCTCCTCCTATCCACACAAACGATTCCGTGACGCCTCCAATCTCGTCTCTATTCCCCTCCTCCCCCCCTCTTCCCTCCCCTTCTCATGTGCCTTGTGGAATGCCCACTCGGTCTGCAACAAACTGCCCTTCATCCACGATCTCTTAATCTCTCGCTCCCTTCAACTACTCGCCCTAACCGAAACCTGGCTCTCCCCTGACAACTCTGCCTCAGTCGCTGCCCTCTGTCATGGAGGTTATCTCTTCTCCCACACTCCCCGCCCAGATGGCCGTGGCGGAGGCGTCGGGCTACTTCTCTCGCCCTCCTGTAGTTTCCAACCCCTCCTCCTGCCGCAGTCTCACTGCTTCTCATCCTTTGAAGCTCACTCCATCCGACTATTCCACCCATTACCACTCAGAGTTGCCGTCATCTACCGCCCCCCTGATAAGCCCCTCTCTTCATTCCTTACTGACTTCGACGCCTGGCTCACCGTCTTTCTTGATCCCGCATCTCCATCCCTCATTCTTGGTGATTTTAACATTCACGTTGACAACCCATCCAACACTTACACTTCTAAATTCCTCACTCTGATATCCTCCTTTAACCTCCGACTATCCTCTACCGCCCCTACTCACCGTGATGGCCATTGTCTCGACTTCGTTCTCTTCTCTTCCTGCTCACCTTCTAATTTCTGCACCTCAGTCCTTCCTATCTCAGATCATCACCTAATCACCCTCACACTTCATCACCCTCCCCCTCAACCTCGCCCAACTATAACCACTACCTTCAGGAATCTCCAAGCTGTCGACCCCCCTACCCTATCCTCTCACATCTCCAATCTCTTCTCGTCCATCTCGTCTCCTGAATCTGTCGACACGGCTGTCTCTACCTACAATGAAATTCTCTCCACTGCTCTGGATACCCTAGCACCATTTGCCTCTCGCCCCACTAAGCGCATTAATCCTCAGCCCTGGTTAACCCCATGCACCCGTTACCTTCGCTCCTGCACCCGATCTGCTGAACGACTCTGGAGGAAATCTCGCACCCTGTCAGAATTCACGCTATCCTCCTTCCAGTCCTCCCTATTCCTTGCCAAACAGGAATATTATTCTCAATTAATCAATTCTCTTGGCTCCAACCCTCGTCGCCTCTTCGCAACCCTCAACTCCCTACTTAAAGTGCCCTCCGCTCCCACCCCCCCTCACTCTCTCTTCAAACATTAGCTGACTACTTCCGCGATAAAGTGCAGAAGATAAACCTTGAATTCACCTCCAAGCCTTCTCCTCCCTGTGACTTCTTAACCCACTCCCTCAACCAACCTAACCTGTCCTCCTTCTCCTCCTTCCCTGAGATCACCGAAGAGGAAACTGCTCGCCTTCTTTCCTCTAAATGCACCACCTGTTCCTCTGACCCCATTCCCACCAATCTGCTTACCAACATCTCTCCTACAGTTAACCCCTCAATCTGTCACATCCTCAACCTCTCTCTCTCCACTGCTACTGTCCCTGACACCTTCAAGCACGCTGTAGTCACTCCACTTCTTAAAAAACCATCACTTGACCCCACCTGTCCCTCCAATTACCGCCCCATCTCCCTTCTACCCTTCCTCTCCAAATTACTTGAACGAGCTGTCCACAGCCGCTGCCTTGATTACCTCTCCTCTCAGGCCATCCTTGATCCGCTTCAATCCGGCTTTCGCCCACTACACTCAACAGAAACAGCTCTCTCCAAAGTCTGCAATGACCTATTCCTTGCCAAATCCAAAGGTCACTACTCCATCCTTATCCTCCTCGACTTATCTGCCGCCTTCGACACCGTCAATCATAATTTACTTCTTGACACACTGTCTTCATTTGGATTCCAGGGCCCCGTCCTCTCCTGTTGGAGTTCCCCAAGGATCTGTCCTTGGACCGCTTCTTTTCTCAATATACACCTCTTCCCTGGGCTCACTGATCTCATCACATGGTTTCCAGTACCATCTCTATGCCGATGACACCCAGCTCTACCTCTCCACTCCCAACATCACAGTCGAAACCCAGGCCAAAGTCTCGGCCTGCCTCTCAGATATCGCCGCCTGGATGTCCAACCGTCACCTGAAACTGAACATGGCAAAGACTGAGCTCCTTGTCTTCCCACCCAAACCCTCCTCTCCTCTTCCCCCACTCTCTGTCTCTGTTGACAACGCCCTCATCCTCCCCGTCTCGTCAGCCCGCAATCTCGGAGTCATTTTCGACTCCTCCCTCTCCTTCTCTGCCCATATCCAGCAGACAGCTAAGACCTGTCGCTTCTTCCTCTATAATATTAGCAAAATCTGCCCATTCCTCTCTGAACAGACCACCCGAACCCTCGTCCACTCACTTGTTACCTCTCGTCTTGTCTATTGCAACCTTCTCCTTGCTGGTCTCCCGCTTAGCCACCTATCCCCCCTTCAATCTGTCCAAAATTCCGCCGCACGTCTTATCTACCGCGTGAACCGATACTCTCATATCACCCCTCTCCTCAAGTCGCTTCACTGGCTCCCGATTCACTACCGTATTCAGTTCAAGCTTCTCCTAATGACCTTCAAATGCACTCAATCTGCAGCCCCCCATTACCTCTCTACCCTCCTCTCCCCCTATGTCCCCACCCGTAACCTCCGCTCTCAGGACAAATCACTCCTATCTGTACCCTTCTCCACCACCGCTAACTCCAGACTCCGTCCCTTCTGCCTCGCATCACCTTATGCTTGGAACAGACTCCCCGAGCCCATACGCCATGCGCCCTCCCTGCCCATCTTTAAGTCCTTACTCAAAACCCATCTCTTCTCCCTTGCTTTTGGCGCCTAACCACCTTCCCCATTCATGATACACTGACTACATAGTTTGTTACCCTTAGATTGTAAGCTCTCTTGAGCAGGGACTGTCCTTCCCCATGTTTTAACTTGTACAGCGCTGCGTAACCCTAGTAGCGCTATAGAAATGCTAAGTAGTAGTAGTAGTAAATTTATATTGCAGCTCCCGAATGTCAGCACTCCCAAAAGCCCCACAGCAGGCACCTAACAAAATGTATGTAAAGAGAGTATGTGTGGTGTGCCCATTAGTGTCCTCTCTAAAATGTAAACAATTTTCTTACCTGCGGTTTTTTTCCCCAAAATATCTTCTTCGGTTTTCTATTTGAAAAAAGAGATCATAACAAGCTCAAAAGCTTATGTACAATATACTGGCACCAAATCAAAACAAAGCATCCAAAATATTCTTTTTCTGCAGGCCTTATATTCTGCCCAAATAAAAAATTCTTCATACAGCTTTTCACTTTAGAGCCTTTTTTACAGTTCCTGCTTTCCACTGTCAACTTTCAGCAGTGAAAAAAGAAAACAAGAATCAAGAGAAGCAGGAACTAGGTTACAAAGACATGTAGTCGTGGAGAGGGGGGAGGAGTCAAGCATACCTGACAGGGAAGCTGTTACGCCAGTTCCACCTGCGGAACAGGTGGGGAAATTTGGAGGCAGGGCAAAAACTTCGCATGCCTCAGAAGAAGCCGGCGAACCGCCCCAAAACCAACTTTTCCACCTTTCAGCACCCTACGTTATCCCCAATAGCGGGGAAAAAAATGATAACACACCTGAAAAACCAAGTCACACACACACACGCTTCCCTCACAGGGCACCAGAGACCCCACCCACCCCCTCGCGGCACCTATCCCTTCTTCTCAAACTCCTCGACTCCCCTCCTACCCAGTCTCTGAAGTCACCGTTTTTCTCTTTCCACAGCGTCCCCCCACTGCCACCTGTGTGAGGCAGCAGCAACGTCTTCCTGGCCCGCGCGCGCCGGCAGCTGTTGGCCGCCCGGCCGGAAACAGGAAGTCGCATCAGAAGGCGACCAAGAAAGAAGAGAAAGAGAGAAGTTGGTACGCCGCGCGAGGAGGAGGAGGTTTTAGAGAAGGGAAAACATCGGGGCGACCTGAGAGATAAGTTTGAAGGTAGATTATTAGGGTCGGAGAGTTTGAAGAATGAGGGAGGGGGGCTGCAGTTGTGTGAGTTTGAGAAAGAGAGAGGGAGAGAGGTGGGTCGTTGAGCGGCTGTTTCTTCTTCCGCTTCGCTTCTCACCGCGCTTGGAAACGCTGAGGTCGTCTAGATGCTGCCCGGAGGAAAGGCGCCAGAGCTGCCAAGTTCCCCATTCCAGGAGGGAGACTTTTTTTTTGGCCGGTCCTGGTTTTAAACTTACATCCCAAAGCAGTGTGGGACTTGGAGTCCATGATTTCTATCCGTTGAAATCAGTGCTGCAAGTCCCATAATGCACCAGGGTGAGGTTGGCAGAAATCCAGGACCGGCCAAACAGTCTTCCCTCCTGGGATGGGTAACTTGGCAGCTCTGGCAGTCATAGGAAATCCCTGACAGAGAGAACCCGTTTCCTGTATAGTCCAGAGCCACAGTCAAGCGTCTGTACTTTTAATGAGTTTGAAGATAGATCGAACAGGGGTTTCGGCACTTTTTTTTATCACTGGCCTGCCCTGAGTCAGTGCCTCCTCACCTAGGCCATAGGTTGAGCCGGCCCTCATTATTTAGTGTCTAATGCACAGTGGGGTTCTGTATCCCTTCTTACCGTTTGCTATAGCAGCTACTGCTACTTCTATGCAAATGTATTACAACAAGTTCATCAGTATTATGTTAAATAGTTTTTTTTATTCAACAAATAAAGCTACAAGCAGTCAAAAAACAATTTGTTCAATTTTTACAGGTGCATTCCCTTCTCTAACAGCCATCCCCCCTCCACCCAACCTCTATAACATGTTTATTGCAACGGTGTGTATGAAAACATACAAAACTTGAATAACATGGCAAAGATAAGTCACCGGAGCACGAGGCGAAGTATAACATAAGCCAACTGAACATACAGAAGAGATGGGCCTTGGTTCTTATAACCCTTCTACAAAACAGTAGATCACCTTGCCACAAACAGCCAGTCCACACCTCATCCCCTTGCTTCAGTCCCCTCCCTTCCAACCCCCCCCCCCCCCCCTTTCATGGAAAGAAAAACATTGTGAATTAGACCTGCCTAAAAAGTGAGTAGCACGAAACTTGTCTTTGGACCCATTTGTGATTTTGTTGAGTTGGAGAGTGGAGAGGTGGAATTGTTGGTTTGTGAAAAAGAGTGGAGAGTTGTTGAGTTGTCTGTTTGTCCCTGTCTGAACCCTTTTACCCTCACATTTCCTGCCTTGGCTCCTCTGTATCTCATCTCCTCAAGTCCTTACCCACACACCTGCCAGCCCCCCAGCCACACCCATCCCTTTCTCTGTATCTCACCCCCTTCCCCCACCAAACCTTCCAATCTCCCATTCAAACCCCTTACCTACTTGTTTTCTGTCTTTCATTGTTCCTGTTTGTCCACTCCCTGTTTGTCACTGTGTTTTGTGTTGCTGCTGTTTGTGTGAGGATTGTGTTCTGGTGCTGGGAGAGTGTGCTGTTTGTGTGAGGACTGCTTGCAGGTGCTGGGTCTTTCTGGGTGCAGTAGGTAGAGGAATGTACAGTGGTGTTACTAGGCCTAATGGATTGCACATGTGGTGGTGGGACACCTGCATGTCAGTCATGGATGTGTTGAATACTGTGGCAGCCAATGCTTTGTAGGATGTGAATGATAAAAGGGGTACTTTAATTCCCTTACCTCTTAGTTCTGTTTGCCCTATTTAGATTGTGAGCTCTTTGAGCAGGGACTGTCTTTTCATGTATGGTGTACAGCGCTGCGTATTCCTTGTAGCGCTATAGAAATGATAAGTAGCAATAGTAGAGATACCCCAATCCCAGAGTATTTAGGACCAGGACCTGCTTCCTGAACCTCACTGACCAGGAATGCCTTACTAGGTACCCACTTTGACAGGGCTGCTATTCAGCACCTCTGTGACCAACTACAACCCCTCCTCCAGGCCAGGACACACAGGATTAATCCAGTGCTGGTTAATTTTAAGGTCACTCCCTTCTTCCCTCACCTTTCTTGCCACTGGCACTTTTCAGTCAGGACTAGCAGTCAGTGCAGGCCTCACCCAGCCTACCATCTCCATCTGTCTTGCCCTGTTCCTCAATGCCTTCCCCACCCATACCTTGCACTATATGACATTCCCCACTACCGCCCAGACCTTTCAGAACAATATGGCTCAGTTCTATGCCACAGACAGCTTCTCTTCAGTCATTGGCAGCATCGACTGCACACATGTTGCACTTGGACCCCCCATCCCCCGGGCACATGAGGAGTCCTATAGGAACAGGCAATCGTATCACTCCATGAACATGCAGGTCGTGTGTGATGCCCAAGGGGAGATTGTGGACGTGTGTGCTCGGTAAACGGGGTCTACCTATAATGCATATATCCTTCAGCATTCTGAAATCTACCACAGGTATGACCGAGGGGAGATCGCCAGCGGCTGGCCCTTAGCTACGGAGTACTGGGATTCCTAACCCCCATACCCACTCCCCCCCCCCCCCTTATATCGCCACCCTACCTCCCTCAAGATGCCCCCAGAACCCAAACCCATGACCTGCATTCCATAGGGTCCACATACAAATACACACCCACCATGTCTGTGAATCCTGCTCCCTACCAGGTGACAAGTAGCTAATATTAACCATCTCTCTGACCTCATGTGCAACTTTCTTCAAATCAGTCACCTTACTTTCTAAGTCTTCCTACTTTCTTACCCATCTATATGTTACAACTTTGCCTTACCCTTCACTATCAGTTATAATGTTCTATTACGTATTGTGTTGACATTGCAAGTTGTATTGTTTTTTTGAATATTTTTACAGCTGTAATTGTCTATTTCTCATGTTTGATCTATTCTTACTGTACACCGCATTGAGTGAATTCCTTCAAAAAGGCGATAAATAAATAAAGGCTATCCCCAGTGAAACTGGCTAATGACTCTCATTGTCCACCGCCAAAATGAGGCATAGGAGGAATATAACAAGCATCACAAGGAATACTGTACTGGGTTCAATTCGATTCCAAATGTATAAGACCAAGAAGACACACAAACTCTTGCTCTTTTATAGTTGCACAGCAACTATAAAAGTAATACAGACATTTATTAGCAGATTAAATATACATCACCAAGCCACAAGCCAAGCTTCATTCTAGGCCATCTTCAGCTGGGGAGTCCTTTAAAGCGATTACCTAGAAGATTTTGCTTGGGAACAAACCTCATGCTTGTCAGCGGACGACTCCACTGAATAGGAGTCTCGCAGGTATTTTTATAGTCCATATCTGAACAGCACATGACTAAACAGTATATGGCTAAACAGCACAAGTCTGGGCCCTTGCCATTTTCCAGTCCCCAATCTGTTTTTTCCAGTCCCCAACTGTCATTAACCACAATAGAAGCTGCATTCTGTTTTCTCTGTTTGTTTTTGTAGCTTAAGTGAGTTTGCTCTCAAATTTTGAGATCAAAGTACTTTCTCAGATATTGGCCTCTAGATTGGCAGAAGGCCTTCAAGAGATTATTCATAAAGACCAGCAACAGATTGGCGCCCTTTGACTTTGTTAAAGGGCACCAATCTGTCCTTAATGTTTGCAAATTGCTACTGACCCTCTCCTATTGTCAATGGAAGGAAATCCTCCTCCTGGTGACAAGCTTAGACGCAGCGCGCGCATTTGATTGGGTCTGCTGGCAGTGTTTATTTGAGATTCATTCTTACATAGTCGTTTTGGGGTGGTACTCTAGGGCACTGACGGCGCTGTATGCAGAACCCCAGGCTGCCCTGTTAGGAAAAGATTCAGTGCGAATTCCATTCACTATCTTTTGCAGTATGCGACAGGGGTGCCCCTTATCGCCACTACTTTTTATTCTCACTTTAGAGCCCTTATTATGTATGTTAAGAAACACGGAGGGGCTGGCAGGAGTGACTGTCCAACAAGAAATCTTGAAAGTTATGGGGGTTATTACACCGGACAATGTATCAGAATTGTTTACTCATAATGTTCTGCCGCTGTTGTCCTCAATGCAACATTGAGAAGGCAAGCCTTGTTTCAGTTGTGCATGCCATGATAACATCAAGACTGGGATATTGTAATGCACTCTACACTGGTTTGATTACAAAGGGTTTGCACCAGCTCCAATTGATTCAGAATGCTGCAGCAACATTAGTAAAAGGTTGTAAGCGATGTGACCACATCACACCATTTTTGCATAAACTTCACTGGCTACCAGTACAATACAGAGCCAGATTTAAAACTCTGTTTGACCTTCAGTGCTCTTAAAGGAAATGGCCCAGAGTACTTAAAGAATAGGATCTCCCTCTACACACGTTGAAGGTCACTAAGGTCCTCCCAAGAAGCTTCCCTAGCCAAAGGACATCACACGATTTGATACCTGCAAGCGAGCCTTCTCCGGCATAGCCCCATGCTCTGGAATGCGCTCTCTGAAAGACTTCGCTTAACAGAAGACTATCTCTACTTCAGGAAGTAGGTGAAAGTTTGACTTGCAACGGACACTTGAGCTTTGGACGCTTATTCTGTTTCCCTTTTGGGATACGTAGCTTTATTTAACATGGTTTTAACCCCTAAGTGGCTATGTGTTTATCAGATGCTTCCCTTATATCTATGGGTTCAGGATAAGTGTGCCCTTCACAAAGTTTTACAGGTATATTTGTGGCAGGGTAGGAGTGCCCGCTTACCCATTTCCATTCTGCAGAAGCCTAAGTCACAAGGGGTGCTAGGTCTTCTGAATATCCGGTACCTTACCTTGGACTGCACTCTGAGTCATATTAATGACTGGTACAGAGGGGTGGGCAAGTTTTCTTTGTCTAGCTTAGAAACTAACCTGTTTAGTAGGTTTCATTTCAGCTGGCAACTTCATACTATTACAAAGTGCAGTGTTCTGGTTTTCTAAAGTGCTGTCCTACAGAGGTGACATCCTGGTTGGCATGATGATGTCTATGTAAGTTGATTCTTGTTATTAGCATCTGGCTTGCTTGAAACACACATTAGTGAAAAGCAAGCTCCCAATACAAACTCAAAAAGAAGAGAATGTCACACATCCGTGCAATATACCAAGCTGCAAACTGTGCCAACACATTTCACAGGATCCCACAGTCACTCACATGGGAAGAACATTCAGCATAAGGGGATCCTTCACATGCTCATCTTCAAATGTGGTCGATATCATTCAGTGTAAAAAGTGTGAAGAAGAATGCTATATTGGAGAAACAAGCTAGATGCTAAAGATGAGATTTAATCTACATAGGCGTAATATGAAACATGACAATGCCAACCAGGATGTCACCTCTGTGGGATAGCACTTTACAAAACCAGAACACTGCATCAATGATTTTATGGTGAGAATGCTACAAGGAAAGACAATCCAGGAACATAAGCCGTTTGAAGTCAAAATGATGAAATATTTTGACAACCACCAGACAGGACTTAACAAAGATCTGGGTTTTCTATCCCATTATAAACCATAAAATTATACTGTTTTATCACCCTCTTATCAACCCTCCATCTCTCCCTGTCTCTCACCCACCCAGTTTATAGTTTATTAAAACTTGATAATACCACACAAGTTGACTGCAGAACTGAGTGGTTTACAAATAAATTAAAAACAGAATAGCAGGAAGGGAACTACATCATTGTGGTAGGAAAGAAAAGAAGGCAATCAAACCAGGACATTCACTTCATTTAATTTAATATACTGCTTAGACCTAAGTGATTTACAGTTTAATTTTACAGGTACTGGGTGTGTCCCTAGTGGGCTCAAATCTACGTAGTACATTGTACTTCTGTTGTACCTGGGGCAGTGGAGGGTTAGGGGACTTGCTAGGGTGGAGGGGGGAAGACAAGACAGGAGATGATGCTACCGTAAACAATTTGTGAGACTGTCATTGGAATGCTTTTATGTTTCGCCTATATTTATTATTTGTTACATTTGTACCCCACATTTTCCCACCTATTTGCAGGCTCAATGTGGCTTACAAAGTACTGTCAAGGCATTCGCCAGGTTGGTTGATAACAGATACATGGTTATATAGTGCTTGAATGAGGTAGTTATAGAGGGTTGAAGGTAATGAGGATTGTATATTGTCCGGTACGATCATTGGTCATGCTGTGTTGCTGGGCGAAGGGTTTACGTTGGATCATTGGGGTAAGCCTGTTTGAAGAGGGTAGATTTTAATGATTTCCTGAAGTTCAGGTGGTCATGTATTGTTTTCACAGCTTTAGGGAGCCCGTTCCATAGTTGTGTGCTTAAGTAGGAGAAGCTGGATGCGTAGGTTGTTTTGTATTTAAGTCCTTTGCAGGTTGGGTGATGTAGGTTTAGGTGGGATCGTGATGAACTGTTGTAGGAGGTGGAAGGCCTCCAATTATTTAATATACAGAATAAATTCCTCATATTTGGACAGGGAGAAATGGAGGTTTTTCTCTTTCCAAAAACAGGGGAAAGCTTGCTGGAATAGCAAGTCACTTCACTCTCTACCTCCCCCCTCTTGCCAAGTCAGGTCCTGATTGCCCACAATATCTCTCTCATTGAGCAAGATCAGGCCTCAGGGAATACTACAGACAGAAGTCTTTCTCAGGTCTTTTGTATAAGGCTATTTCAAAGTAAATGAGATTGACTTTATCTTGTAACAGTGAGGGAAATAACTCTTGCAGAAGACCAGGTAACACCTTATTTCCTTCTCTGCCTAGAACAATTCAAACACTATCTCCCTGATCCCTGGAGTCAATAGCAATAGTTCTATTGACAAGAGAAACCTAACACCTCTATAACAACTCTATAAGGAAGCAGTAATTAACTTTTGTCTCCTCTTTCAGAATAGGGGAAATACTAATTAAAGGTTCTGAGAAAATGTATTCTTATAAAAGGCTGTATACATGAATAGAAGAGGTCCAAAACATTTGGACAACAGACCAAATGCATCTTCAAAAGGAAATATAAACGGATGCTATATATTTCTTTATTGTCAGGAGATCCTGCCTTGACTGTAAGATGCTAATTAAGGGGGTAAGAAGAAACCCTCCCTCCTTGTGCTCCATGTATTGAAAGGGAAAAGAAATCCTATATAATATTTCTCTGCCAGATAGGAGATTGGGCAGTGTACATCTCTTTTGGCTCCCAAGCCAGGGAGTTTGAAAGAATGTCCTGCTCCCACTTTCCATTGTAATTTCCATTTCTATATATGTTCTTATTTCTGTCATATTCTAGACTATTTCTATGACTATTTCTGATTATTTATCCTAAATCTTTGGATAAAGAATAAACTTGTGTTTTTCCCCCAACGGAAGCTTCTCTTGTTTTTTTTCTCTTTTTGTTTTTATTTGTTGTAGTGCTAAATGGTCCATAATCCAGCTGTCCGGTTTCTAAAAAGATAACAGTTGAGAGGGTTTGTCTGCGTAGTACTGCTGGCCTGATTGGACTCCGCTGGCTGCAGGAACAGGCGCAAACAATTGTTTTCACAGCTTTAGGGAGCCCGTTCCATAGTTGTGTGCTTAAGTAGGGGAAGCCGGACGCGTAGGTTGTTTTGTATTTAAGTCCTTTGCAGGTTGGGTAATGTAGGTTTAGGTAGGATCGTGATGAACCAATCCTGTTTCTTAATGGTAGATCTATAAGGTCTATCATGTATCCTGGGACTACGCCATATATAATTTTGTGGACCAATGTGCAGATTTTGAAGATAATCCTTTCTTCGATTGGGAACCAATGCAGCTTTTGTCTTACATATTCTGATACTAATCAACATTTGCTCATTTCTGATCTGAAGAAGAAGGGTTATCTTCAAAAGTTAGTCCAATAAAAAAGGTATTATCTTGTGTGCTGTGTTCTGTTTTATTTGTATTTATTACCTTTAAAAGTGGACTAACATGGCTGCCACACCACCTATTGGTGAAACAATATGCTGTGGTTTAGACTTGTGAGTATACATTCAAGAAAGACAAGCAAGTGGTTTAATACCTTTTTATTAACTATTAACTTTTGTTACCTAACCTTTCAGGTCTTTATAACAGAAATCAAAACTGAAATATGACCTAACTGATAAAGGACTCTTTGTAAAAGTTCAAAATGTATGTCTTGTTCCAATAAAAAGCATCACAGCCTATGTTACTTTCATAAAATAAAGACCAATACAGTGTCAAACTTTGGGCCCTGTTTACTAAGACCCACCCACTGGAGAACGAATGCAGAGTGGAAGAAAATCCAGTCAAAACTCACAAAATGAAAACTCCAAGTAGACTTTATTAGGACCCTACACGGTCCATGTTTCTGCTATAGAGCCTTCATCAGGGGTCAATATGCTGATGTTCTGTTGAGCATATGATACTACTTGTATTTGTTCACAGTGATCGCTATTGACCTTTTTTGTCTGAGTTTGACTTTGTGTTATTTTTAGTGCTCCAGTAGTATCATATGCTCAACAGAACATCAGCATATTGACCCCTGATGAAGGCTCTATAGCCGAAACACGGACCGTGTAGGGTCCTAATAAAGTCTACTTGGAGTTTTCATTTTGTGAGTTTTGACTGGTTTCTTGGATTGGATTTTCTTCCACTCTGCATTCGTTCTCCTTGGTGATTTTGTGGAAGGTGTGAACCTCTTCTTTTTACTAAGACACACTGGCATTTTTAGCATGCACCTAAAATTAGCACACGCTAAATGCTAGAGACACCCATATGTTCCTGTGGATGTCTTTAGCATTTAGCATGTTCTATAAACGCTAGTGTGCCCTTAGCGCAGCTTAGTAAACAATGTTTTAAGTTAGTCCAATAAAAAAGGTATGTTATTTTTTTTTCTTTCTATTTATTACTTTTAAAAGTGAACTAACATGGCTGCCACATCACATCCTTTGAGCAGGGACTGTCATTCTTTGTTAAACTGTACAGCGCTGCATAACCCTAGTAGTGCTCTAGAAATGTTAAGTAGTAGTAGTATCACTAATTTTACTAGTATGTAGACAAAACTGGTTAAATTGGGGAATAGTGTTCTTTTCAGATAAAACTCAGGGGTGTAGCCAGCCATCTGTTTTGGGGGGAGTTCAGGGGTGGACTGGAGGGGGGGGGGGGGCAATGCATTTCCTCCTTCCCCACATTAAAAATAATACCTTCACTATTGGAGATGCTGTCGCCCCACCAGCCAAAGAGATTTGCTGCCCAAGCAGCCCCCCTCTTCCTCATGTTGCTGCAGGACAGAGGAAATCAGCAGGGTACTTCCAGCCATTGATGCCCGGTTCTTGAATGAACTGAGCATGTGCAGTGAGTCCCAGCATCAGCTGCTGGAGGCATGCTGCTGACTTCTGTCTGCAACTTTTCAGAATGTCCATGGCCACGCCCCCTTTTGATCTACACACTAGTAGATTTAGGTGCCATGCCTGATAGTATCGTGTGCAGCCAGATGTCTGTGCAAATTTTAGCACCCAATTATTGACTTTAATTATCTCGTCCAATTAATTTGCATGCACATCTTGGGAGGGCAGCCAAATTTTGGTGCACAAATCTAAGTGCCATATATGGAATCCAGAGGTTTGTGACTAGTGCAGTAATTTTCTAGAATAGAGCCTAGAACAAATGTGCATAAATGCCAATTTATGATACACATAAGTACCCCTATTCGATAAATTAGCATGTGCAACTGACATGTAAATATAGGTGACCTTTATAGAGTGGTCCTTCAGTTGCATAATTTTTGTTACATTTGTACCCCATGCTTTCCCACTCATGGCAGGCTCAGTGCGGCTTACATGGGGCAATGGAGGGTTAAGTGACCTGCCCAGAGTCACAAGGAGCTGCCTGTGCCTGCAGTGGGAATCGAACCCAGTTCCCCAGGACCAAAGTCCACCACCCTAACCACTAGGCCACTCCTCCACTGTTGCTACTATTTGAGATTCTACATGGAATGTTGCTATTCCACTAGCAACATTCCATGTAGAAGTCGGCCCTTGCAGATCACCAATGTGGCCGCGCAGGCTTCTACATGGAATGTTGCTAGTGGAATAGCAACATTCCATGTAGAATCTCCAATAGTATCTATTTTATTTTTGTTACATTTGTATCCTGCGCTTTCCCACTCATGGCAGGCTCAGTGCGGCTTACATGGGGCAATGGAGGGTTAAGTGACTTGCCCAGAGTCACAAGGAGCTGCCTGTAATTGCAAACTCTGCCCATATTCCACCTAAACTGCACCCTGGTACAAGTATGCACCACCATGTCAATGCACATGATGTCTGGAATAAAATGGGACCCCAAACATTTTTCCAAATAACCCCAAAACATTCTACTACAGCAGAAACGTCTGCCTGAAATTTGAGACAGTTCTGAGCACTTCATTTTTCAACAGAATGGCGCTCCAGCGCATTGAGCTTGCAAAACAGTTGAGCTCTTAATTAACGAAGCCCCAGAATTCATTGAGCCAACATCTCAGTGGTGTCAAAGACCTTGTGAATGTTTCAAGGTTGAAGGAGGACACTTTGAACATTAAATTATGAATTAACTAAGAAAAACCCCATTATACTAATGCATTTTTTCAAAAGTCATACTAAATGTTTATACAATTGCATTTGAAACTATATAAGGGTTCCTGTTTTTTTCCAAACGCCATGTACATACATTTACGCTGAAGATGACTTTATAGAATTGCTCAAAGTAGGTCACAAAATATTCTGCACTTATAGAGACAATGGCATCGGGTAGACCACCGGGGTCACGGTCCAAGCAAACTTTTTCTCCAGAGAACATCAACAGAGATTTTAGGAAGGCAGGGGTGGAGATTGATTTTTTTTTCTCTCTCTCCTCCCCCCTCAACCAAGAAAGGTGTTCCTTTACTTTGCAGAAAGAACAGCTAATCTTTGCTGGATATTGTTTCTAGCTTTGATCCATCAGAACAAACGGTGATGTTTTGATTGTCATCTGACGTGGGCACTAGATTTCTGTCCCGTGGCCCAGAGCAGAAAATTTTGCCTCTTAGTAGCTTGTGGCACTGCAAGCGGAGCTCCTTGTTCATGCAGAACAGAATGATGGGGCTGGTGAAGAGAGGGAGGTCAAACAGGAACTCAGTTGCTGTTTCCAAGCACACATTTTTGTCTGCGATTAGAGGCAGGATGCCGCCTGGGAAAACAAATAATATAATGGTCACATAACCCGAAGGCAATGGCATACGCCAAATTATGAAAACTGCATGGAACTAACTTTATGACAGACAACCAGTGGCTTATTGGTCAATTACACATATTAAATATCCATTATAAACCTTCTGATTACCCATCTACCTCTCCCTGTTTCTCACTCTCCACACTTTTCCCTTGAGACTGTCATTGTAATGCTTATCTGTCTGTCTAGAGTCAGTCATCCTTTGCTGAAACCTGACCTGAAGAAGAAAGTTCTGCCTTTAAAAGCTTGTCAAAAATGTATTAAGTTATTCCAATAAAAAGTATCACCTTATTTTCGTTTCTTTGATTTTTGTTTATTAAAGTGGACTAACGAGGCAAACACATTAGCAGTGGTGTAGCCAGATGTGACATTTTGGGTGGGCCCAGAACTAATTTGGGTGGGCACTGTGCATATAGGTATGAGTAGTGTTTCTTGGGACACTACAAAATAATGCCTTAGAATGCACTTGATGATGGATTTCTAAATAGTGTGCCCAACAGCTGCCCTTCATCAATATAAACCACATACATACGTAATGGAAAACCCAATCAGTTACATTATCCCATATCTTAAACTTCACCAGACTTAAGTCTGCAATAATGGCAAACAACGTAACACACGACAGGATCCTGCAGTATAATTACACAATGGCATATATCCTTCAAACTTTGCTTTATAACAAACATAAAAAAAATATAGAACCTACCAACATAAAAAAATAAAGACTCTTATTATTATTTTAACTTGGGCATTGAGCCCACCCCCACCCAGAAACCCAACATCATTAAAACTTATTGTTGGTGGGTTTCTGAGTTGGGGGTATGCTCTTCACTGCTTAGGGGGGGGGGGGGGAAGTATATTTGATTAAATATAACTTTTCCCCCCTAGGCAGTGAAGAGCCCACCCCCACCTAGAAGCCCACCACCACCATTACACTGTACATTTAAACATATTTATTGTACCTGGGCAGCTGGGCTTGAGTTTCCAAAATTTGTGTGCATGTGGTAGCTGGTTTTTCAGAGAGCACTGCAGACTCTGTTCTGTGTGTGCTGGCTGGGTCCTGTGCCTGTTGGGGCTACAGGGGAATGCATTTCTCCTCTCTCCCCTTCCCTCCATCTATGTGCATCTCCTTCCTCTGTCTTCCCTCCCCTCCATCCTTGTGTATCTCCTCCTCTCTCTTCCTTCCCCTTCATCCATGTCTAGCATTTCTTCTCTCTCCCTTCACATCTATCCGTGTGCATCTCCTTCCTCTGTATTTCCTTCCTTCCATCCCTGTCCAACATTTCTCCTCTCTTCCCTGCCCTCCACTCCATCCATGTCAAGCATTTCTCCTCTCTCCCCTCCCCTCCATGTGTATCTCCTTCCTGTCTTCCCTTCCCTCCATCCATATCCAGCATTTCTTCTCCCCTCCATCCATCCATGTCCTGGAACTCTCCTCGCTTCTCTGCCTTTCCCTCCATCCATCTTTGTCCAGCAACTCTCCTCTCTTCCCTGCCCTTTCCTCCATCCATCCATATCCAGCAACTCTCCTCTTTCCCCTGCCCCCTTCCATCTCTCCATGTCCAGCAATTCTCCTCTCTCCCCTCCATGTCCAGCGATTCTCCTTTGCCCCATCCTTCCCTCCATGTCCAGTAACTCGCCCAACCTGCCCGCCCTTAGCTCCCCGACAGCCCTGCTTTCTGTTCCTGCCATCTCGCAACGCGTTAAAATTTTTTTTAACCTGAACTCACAGCGCTGGCGTTAGTGAAAGGACCAGGCTTGCCTCCTCCAGCCTTCCCTTCATTCCCTCTCGTCCCGCCCTCGCAGAAACAGGAAACTATGTCAGAGGAAGGCGGGACACAGAGGGAACGAAGGGAAGGCTGGAGGAGGCAAGCCTGGTCCTTTCACTAATGCTTGCGCTGCGAGTTGAGGTAAAAAAAATGATTTAAATGCATTGCGGGTGGCAGGAACAGAAAGCAGGACTGGTGGGGAGGTAAGGGCGGGCAGATGAGCTGGGCCTAGGAAAAAAAGGTGCTGGTACGCCATACCGGCACAATAAAAGCACTGGTGTTACTTAGTATTGCTGAATATCTGCAGTTAGCAGCTTGTGGGCAGTCCAGAGGTGGAGTTGGCACAAATGCGATTAAGGGGCCCTTTTAGTAAGCTGCGTTGGCACCTATGCGCGCCCAATGTGCGCCAATTTTGAGTTACCACCCGGCTACCGCATGGCCCTTGAGGTGATTTCATTTTTGATATGCGTTGGAAAATAATTTAAATTTTCTGGCGAGCAGCAAAAACTGGGCAGTAATCGTCATTCTACGCGCATAGAAGATTACTGCGCGAGACCTTACCGCTAAGTTAATGGCTGGCAGTAAGGTCTCCGACCCAAAATGGGTGCGCACCAATTTTCATTTTGCCACATGTCCATTTCCGGCAAAATTTTTAAAAAGGCATTTTTTACAGGTGCACTGAAAAATGATTGTGTGTGTGCCCAAAACTCGTGTTTACACTACCGCAGGCCATTTTCAGTGCACGTTAGTAAAAGGGCACCTAAATGCTGAAATAGTACTGCATAAGGTAAAATTATGTATAATCATACCTGATAATTTTCTTTCCATTAATCATAGCTGATCAATCCATAGACTGGTGGGTTGTGTCCATCTACCAGCAGGTGGAGATAGAGAGCAAACTTTTGCCTCCCTATATGTGGTCATGTGCTGCCGGAAACTCCTCAGTATGTCGATATCAAAGCTCCATCCGCAGGACTCAGCACTTAGAGAATTACACCCACGAAGGGACACTCTGCCCAGCTCACCACCGCCGAAACGGGGGAGGGGAATTAACCCAGCTCATCCCCACACAAGTGGGGGAGGGGAATCCGTCCAGCTCATCCCCGCGGAGCGGGGGAGGGACACCACACCCGCCGATGCGGGGGGATCTGGCTTATCCTGCAACCGCAACCGCGGGAGGAGCTGACTGACCCGAACACCGCCGAAGCGGGAGGGGTACAAAACTGCCCTACAGCCGCACGAAGCGGGAGGGAGTGCCGGCAGAATTATAAGTCTCAATCCAGCCCCGTAAAACGGAGGGGAGAGGAATGCAGCAGCTCACTGTAACACAAACTCGTCTTAACTCTTGAAGAATCCAAGTGAAAAAACTTGAACACGAAGTCTTTCTGAAGTAACTGAAGAGTAAACTTGAACCTGAAATGCAACCAGAATAAAACAATACAGATATCTGGGAGGGGCTATGGATTGATCAGCTATGATTAATGGAAAGAAAATTATCAGGTATGATTATACATAATTTTACCTTCCATATCATCAAGCTGATCAATCCATAGACTGGTGGGATGTACCGAAGCAGTACTCACCCAGGGCGGGACCTAGAAATCCCTGACCGCAACACTGAAGCTCCAAACCGGGCCTCCGCCCGAGCAGCCACAGTCAAGCGGTAATGCTTGGAGAATGTATGGGCCGAAGCCCAAGTTGCCGCCTTGCATATCTCTTCCAAGGAGACGGAACCGGCCTCTGCCATCGAGGCCGCCTGAGCTCTTGTGGAGTGAGCCTTCAGCTGGATAGGCGGCACCTTCCCTGCGGCCACATAAGCCGCTGCAATGGCTTCCTTGACCCATCTTGCCACTGTAGGCTTAGCAGCCTGCAGACCCCTACGAGGACCTGCAAACAGGACAAACAGATGATCCGATTTCCGGAAATCATTGGTCACTTCCAAGTATCTGATGATGACTCGTCTCACATCCAGATATTTAAGAGCAGAGTACTCCTCTGGGTAGTCCTCCCTACGAAAGGAAGGGAGACAGAGCTGCTGATTCACATGGAAGCGAGAAACAATCTTGGGCAGAAAGGAAGGCACTGTGCGAATAGTCACTCCTGCCTCAGTGAACTGCAGAAAAGGCTCTCGACATGAGAGCGCCTGGAGCTCGGAAACTCTTTTGGCTGAAGTGATAGCCACCAAAAAGACTGCTTTCAACGTCAGGTCTTTCAGAGATGCCCTCGACAAGGGTTCGAACGGCGGCTTCTGCAATGCTCTTAGCACCAGGTTGAGATTCCACGCAGGCACCACTGAGTGCAGAGGAGGGCGCAGGTGATTAACTCCCTTGAGAAAGCGCACCACATCTGGCTGGGAAGCCAGGGAAGCACCCTTCGGGCGGCCCCTGAAGCAAGCCAGAGCCGCTACCTGGACTTTAAGGGAACTGAGCGACAGGCCTTTGTCCAGACCTTCTTGCAGGAACGCCAACACTGAAGAAATTGGAGCAGTGAAGGGAGAAAGTGAGCCTGCTTCACACCACGCTGCAAAGATACGCCAAACCCTGGCGTAAGCAGTAGAAGTAGAGCGTTTCCTCGCTCTCAGCATAGTGGCGATGACCTTGTCTGAGAAGCCCTTCTTCCTCAGACGCTGCCGCTCAATAGCCAGGCCGTAAGACCAAAGGGGGAGGGATCCTCCATCACCACGGGACCCTGATGTAACAGGCCCTGCTCCACTGGCAGCCGCAGAGGATCGTCGATTGAGAGCCTGATCAAGTCCGCATACCAGGGACGTCTGGGCCAATCCGGACCCACCAGGATTATCCTGCCGGGATGTCTTGCCACCCGGTCTAGGACCCTGCCCAACATGGGCCAGGGTGGGAACACATAGAGAAGCTCTTGTGTCGGCCATTGTTGGAGAAGAGCATCTACTCCCAGGGATCGAGGGTCCCGTCCTCTGCTGAAGAAGCGCGGCACCTGGCAATTGGCCGATGACGCCATCAGATCTAGGCTCGGCTGGCCCCAGCGCTTCGTGATGTCCAAGAACGCCTGAGCAGATAGCTGCCACTCTCCGGGCTCCAAGGTATGGCGACTGAGAAAGTCCGCCTTGACATTCATGACTCCGGCAATGTGGGCCGCTGACAGCTGTTCCAGGTTCGCTTCCGCCCACTGGCATAGACTCATAGCCTCCTTGGCTAGAGGGGCGCTCTTGGTACCTCCCTGGCGGTTGACATAGGCCACAGCCGTGGCATTGTCCGACAGTACCCGTACAGGCTTCAGCACCAGTACCGGGATGAACTCCAAAAGCGCCAACCGAATGGCTCTGAGTTCCAGGAGGTTGATAGACCACTTCGCCTCTGCAGGAGACCAGAGCCCCTGCGCTGTCCTTCCCAAGCAGTGGGCTCCCCAGCCCGACAATGAGGCGTCCGTCGTGACGACAATCCACTCTGGGGTCACCAGAGGCATTCCTGCAGACAACTTGTCTGCCTGCATCCACCAGCTCAGCGCCTTGCGCACTGCTGGATCCAAGGGAAGACGCACCGCATAATCCTCCGACATCGGAGTCCAGCGCTGCAGCAGAGAGTGTTGTAGTGGTCTCATATGAGCCCTGGCCCAGGGCACTACTTCCATCGTGGCCGTCATAGAGCCCAACAGCTGCACATAGTCCCAAGCCCGAAGAGGAGAGGCTACCAGGAACTGGTCCACCTGAGCCTGAAGCTTGACAATCCGATTGTCTGGCAGGAACACTCTGCCCACTTGGGTGTCGAATCGAACTCCCAGATACTCCAGGGACTGAGTCGGGCGCAGCTGGCTCTTCTCCCAGTTGATGATCCATCCCAGGGAGCTCAAAAGAGCAACTACCCGGTCCACAGCTTTGCCGCACTCTGCATAAGAGGGGGCTCGGATCAACCAGTCGTCCAGATAAGGATGGACTTGTACTCCTTCCTTTCGCAGGAAGGCCGCTATGACCACCATTACTTTGGAAAAGGTCCGCGGAGCAGTAGCCAACCCGAACGGGAGGGCTCTGAACTGGAAGTGTCGGCCCAGGACTGCAAAACGCAGAAAGCGTTGATGAGGAGGCCAGATGGGAATATGCAGGTACGCTTCCTTGATGTCCAAGGAAGCCAGGTACTCCCCTGCCTTCACTGCCGCTATAACAGAGCGGAGAGTCTCCATGCGAAAGTGCCGCACTTTCAAGGCCCGATTGACCCCTTGAGGTCGAGGATAGGCCGGACAGAACCTCCTTTCTTTGGTACCACAAAGTAAATGGAGTAACGCCCCTTGCCAAGCTGACTTTCTGGCACCGGAACGACCGCACCCAGGCGGATCAGATTGTCCAAAGTCTGCTGCACTGCCACAGCTTTGACCGGAGACTTGCAGGGAGAGAGTACAAACCCGTCTCTTAAGGGTCGGCAGAACTCTAGCTTGTAGCCGTCTCTGATGACTTCCAGCACCCAAGCGTCTGAAGTTATTGTGGTCCACTCGCCCAGAAACGAGGACAGCCGTCCTCCAATCTGCACTGGGGCGTGGACCAAGACCCCGTCATTGGGTACGAGACCCTGGGGGAGGACCGGAGGGAGCACCTCCGGGACGGCGGTCTCTGCGAAAGGAACGCTGCTTGGGGGAGAAATGCCTCTTAAAGGAAGAGGGGGCAGAAGAACCCGACCTGCCCGGGCGGTACCGACGGGCTTCCTGAAACCGTCCTCTGGAGGTACCGGGACGAGCACTAGCCCGAGCCCTGACCTCTGGTAACTTCTTGCCCTTAGACGTGCCGAGATCGGTCACGATTTTGTCCAGCTCGACCCCAAAGAGCAGCTTGCCTTTAAAAGGCAACCTAGCCAGGCGGGATTTAGAGGCGTGGTCAGCAGACCAATGTTTCAGCCAAAGCCACCGCCGCGCAGAGACTGTCTGAGCCATGCCTTTAGCTGAGGCTCTCAAGACATCATACAGCAAGTCTGCCAAATAGGCTAAGCCCGATTCCAGGGCTGGCCAATCATCCCTCAAGGAATGATCCGAGGGGAAAGCCCGCTGCACCATAGTCAGGCACGCCCTGGCCACATAGGAGCCGCAAACTGAGGCCTGCAAACTTAAAGCAGCCGCCTCAAAGGACGACCTTAAGGCCGCCTCCAATCTCCTGTCTTGGGCGTCCTTTAGGGCCGTGCCACCTTCCACCGGCAATGCCGTTTTCTTAGTCACCGCAGTGATTAAAGAATCCACGGTAGGCCACAGATAGGCCTCACGTTCACTCACAGCCAAAGGATAGAGGCGGGACATAGCCCTAGCCACTTTAAGGCTCGCTTCTGGGACATCCCATTGAGCCGAAATTAAGGTGTGCATGGCATCATGCACGTGGAAGGTTCTAGGCGGGCGCTTCGTCCCCAGCATAATGGCAGAGCCAACAGGGGCTGAGGGAGAGACGTCCTCCGGAGAGGAAATCTTCAAAGTGTCCATGGCCTGTAACAACAGGTTGGGCAAATCCTCTGGGCGAAAAAGCCGCGCTGCAGAGGGGTCATCCGCTCCATCCGAGCGGGGATCCGTCTCCTCCAAGGAATCCGCAAAGGACCGTTGGGAGACCTCAGACACGCTGCCCTCATCTACATCGGAGGAGACAAATTCCTCCAAGGCCTGGGAATCAACCCGAGGGCGTTTACCTCTGGGAACCTCAACCTCTTTACCAGACGAGGGAGCGGGGGCAGCGTTGTGCATGAGGAAGGCCTGATGCAGCAGCAAAACAAACTCGGGGGAGAAACCCCCCAGACTGTGCACTTCCGCAGCCTGGGCAACAGCCCTAGGCGCACTCTCAACCGGCGCTCGCAACAGCGGGGGAGAGGCCTGCTGCGCATCCAAAATGGCGTCCGGCGCGAAACTCCGCGAAGGAGCCGCGCGGGAAGAACGGCTCTTAACTTTAGCCGCTTCTGTGCCGTCGCCCAAATTAAGGGCGTTCATGGCATTAATGTCTCCAACCTCAAGGGCGGCCCAAGAAGAAGCCGTCCGAGGCGCGTGGCCGGCCAAAATGGTGGAGGCGAGGAGCGGGGGATGGGCGTTTATGGCGGGAAAAACCGCCACGCCGGAGGAAGGACCGGGACATTCATCGGTCACGAAACTGCCACCCAACAAGGGCGAATCAGGCTTTAAGACCCCCGCATCCCCTCTAGAAGCGCTCAAGCGACCCGGGGAGCGACCCTTTGCGCCCTCGCCCTCCGACGCCATGTGCCACGAGGAGAAGAATCGGGGAACCCCCGCCCGCTATAAAAAGGTAAAAATTACCTGCTGTCCGCTCCGAGTTGTAACGACCTGGTGTCCCAGTGAGTAGCTGCAATAGACGCTTAAATAAACGTCGAAATAAACGCCTTTAAAGACGTTTAAATTTTTTTTTTTTTTTTTTTTTTTTTTCAACGGAGCCAGCGGGAGGGGGGAGAAAAGGAGGGACCTGGCACCACCAGGTTTGCACTTGCTCAAAAGAGCCCTCAACCCCAGGCACTCAACAAAACCTAAAAATTAGGCTTGGAGGCCTAGCCAGAGCTGCTGCTGCTGTGTGTGACCACCACCTGCTGAGATAGAGAACATACTGAGGAGTTTCCGGCAGCACATGACCACATATAGGGAGGCAAAAGTTTGCTCTCTATCTCCACCTGCTGGTAGATGGACACAACCCACCAGTCTATGGATTGATCAGCTTGATGATATGGAAAACACAATTCTGTGTTTATGTGGTTCATCTTATACAGTTAAGTGTTGAATATTGCACTTAACCAGATAAGAAACCGCTGGCTGCACAAAACCAGATATTCAATGCCGGTGCTTGGACATAGCATTGAATACCTGCGATTAACACAGGAGGCAGCTAAAAAAAAAAATGCTGAGTACTGAATATCTACCACTTTGTATCCTTTTCTGCTGTATGCATTCCATTGTTAAGTATGACACTTTGGATCAAAGCACTGTACAAATAATGCAAAAAAAAAAAAAAAAAAAAAAAAAGGAGCTACTGACCACAAAAAAAACAAGCAGGGTTTCTGTGCAATTTCTTTTGATTTACTGCATTCCACAGTATTACACTCATGGTAGAAAGCCATGTGCACAGACATCAGCACACAGCCTACTGCAAGACTTTCTGCATCTGCTCCCAGAGCATTACCTTCAAATGCACCTAACTCAAGGCAGCTGCGGTATTGTGAGGCTACTCATTCAGATAAGAGCAGGATGTGAAGTGAGATTTTATACTGCATCACAGTGTGTGAGCACTTGCAGAAAATTTATGGGGAGTGAGAGGGAGCATAACAAAATAAAAGGTGATGTATACAGTCAATATCATTAAAATAGTTGCAAAAAGAATTTAATCATTACAGTTTTGGGGGAGGGAGGGGATGGGCACCCATGCTGAAATGGTTCCCCTTATTTTACTGCAAGTAGTGTAGCCCTTGTGCAGCCTTTAATGGTTTTTAATCAGAGGGTTTAAGTTGTCCTAATGCAGCTAAGACACAAAAAGAACTGGAGTGGAAAAGAGCAGGATATTCAAGGGCATTGAAATGCAACCTGAAATTCAGAGACAAGGCTGGTTTTCTTTCATGTACCCTCTCGGGCATCTTCATCTCTGTTTAAAATGGAACAACAGTGGCACCTAGTGGTCAAGAAGTATAAAATGTTTACATTGTTCTATTTAGCAGGGTTCTCAAATGCCTTCACCATATATGAAAGAGCTGCTTAAAGTTAACTATGGCGCAGATGATCAAAAGCCCAAGCATGCGTGGGACAGGCATAAAGGAATCCTGTGCAGAAGGAATGGATCCACAGAAGCTTAGCTGAAATTGGGTGGCGGGGGGAAGAGGGGTTGGTGGTTGAGAGGCTAGGATGGGGGAGGGCAGACTTATACGGGGTCTGTGCCGGAGCCGGTGATGGGAGGCGGGACTGGTGGTTGGGAGGCGGGAAATACTGCTGCACAGACTTATACGGTCTGTGCCCTGAAAAAGACAGGTACAAATCAAGGTAAGGTATACACATATGAGTTTATCGTGGGCAGACTAGATGGACCGTGCAGGTCTTTTTCTGCCGTCATCTACTATGTTACTATGTTACTTGAGATATTATTTTTTCTGTCTTTGTTTTCTGGCCATTTTATTTTTCTAATTATCTTGAGCCAGTCTCTGGTTTCTGCTTTTATTCTGTCTTCTTTTAACTTTGTTCCCAGGGTCTCTTTTCTATTTGACATTTATCTTCTCTACTATCTTCCCTTCCTCCCATATCTCCATCTCTGACACTTATATTTCCTTTCCAGCTTATCTTCCACCCATTTTTCTGCTTCTTGAACCATTCAGATTTCACCTTTCCTTTTTAGTATTCAGTTCTCAATTTTCCTCTTTTTTTTTCTGCATCTACCTAGAGCTTTTCATCTCCCTGACCCCAGCCCCTCCATTTTTCCATCTTTATCCTTCCCCAGGCTCTCACTAACCCCCTCTCCATCTCCCCTCTCTTTCTTTTGCTCATGTCTCACTTCCAGCATCTCCCTCTCTCTTCTGTTCCCCCTTTTCAATGCCCAGCTTTTCCACTTCCTGTCCCCAGTCCCCCATAGTCCCACATCCTTCCCTACTAAGCCCATTTAGGTGTCTAGCATCTCCCATTCTCCATCCCCTTTCCAGGTGTCCAGCATCTCATCTTCTTTTTCCACCTACGCAGCCATGCCCTGCATCTCCCCTTTCCCCACTCGTGTCCAACATTTACCTCTTAATTCCCCTCTCCCTCTGTCCAGAATCTCCTCCCACTTCCCATCCTCCTGCCAGACCTATCTCCACCTCTCATTGCTGCTTTTGCTGCTATCCTTTGCCTGGGCCTACAGCACTAAAGGAGAATCAATGCGGCCTTGGGAATATGCATGTTCTCAAGGCCCGCTGAGCCCTGCCCTCTCAGAACTTCATGTTTCAGAGTGGGTGGGACACAGCATGCCTTGCGTGCATGCAGGTCCTCAAGGCTATTTAAATCGCTTTGAATATCAATCCCTACATTTGTAAGTTATACATGTGAAGTAATGTAACATAATACATCATTTGTATTTCACCAACTCCCAACAAATGTTCAAAGCATATCATATCTTAAACTATATAACAAGAAAAATACAGAGCATGTTCAAAAGCATGGATTAGTCAGACAAAGCCAACATGGATTTAGTGAAGGGAAATTTTGCCTTACCAATCTATTATCTATATGTGATACCAATTGTATGTAATCTATGTTAAATATGTGTTACCTGACTGTTCATTATGTCATCCATGTTCTATATGTATTACCAATTGTATCTGTATTCTAAAATGGCATAAGTCATGACGGAAAAATTGTAAGCCACATTGAGCCTACAAATAGGTGGGAAAATGTGGGATACAAATGCAACAAATAAATAAATAACATTTCTTTGAAGGGGTGGACAAACATATGTCGGTAAAGGTCAGCCGGTCGATATTGTGTATCTGGATTTTCAAAAGGCATTTGACAAAGTAACTCATGAAAGACTCCAGAGGAAATTGTAGAGTCATGGGATAGGAGGTAGTTCTATTGTGGGTTAAAAACTGATTAAAAGATAGAAAACAGAGAGTAGAGTTAAATGGTAAGTATTCTCAATGGAGAAGGGTAAATAGTGGGGTTCCCCAGAGGTCTGTGCTGGGATTGCTGCTTTTTAACATATATATAAATGATCTAGAGATGGGAGTAACTAGTGAGGTAATTAAATTTGCTGATGACACAAAGTTATTCAAAGTTGTTAAATTGCAAAAGGATTGTGAAAAATTATAAGAGGACTTTACGAGACTGGGCATACCCAAATGGCAGATGACGTTTATTGTGAGCAAGTGCAAAGTGATGCATGTGGGAAAGAGGAACCCAAACTATAGCTGCATAATGCAAGGTTCCACATTAGGAGTCACCGACCAGGAAAGGGATCTAGGTGTCATCGTTGATGATACGTTGAAATCCTCTCCTCAGTGTGCTGCAGCGGCTAAGAAAGCAAATAGAATGTTGGGTATTATTAGGAAAGGAATGGAAAACTAAAATGAGGATGTTATAATGCTTTTATATCGCTCCATGGTGCAACCATACCTCTAATATCTGGCAAAGCTAATCTCTCAGGAGCATGTTTTACAGAGTGACATAACCACAGTAATTTTGTTTTCTCCTTGTTGAGTTTAAATCCATGATTCCATATCATCATGCTGATCAATCCATAGACTGGTGGGTTGTGTCCATCTACCAGCAGGTGGAAATAGAGAGCAAACTTTTGCCTCCCTATATGTGGTCATGTGCTGCCGGAAACTCCTCAGTATGTTCTCTATCTCAGCAGGTGGTGGTCACACACAGCAGCAGCTCTGGCTAGGCCTCCAAGCCTAATTTTTAGGTTTTGTTGAGTGCCTGGGGTTGAGGGCTCTTCTTGAGCAAGTACAAACCTGGTGGCGCCAGGTCCCTCCTTTACCCCCCCTCCCGCTGGCTCCGTTAAAAAAAAAAAAAATTTTGAACGTCCTTAAAGGTGTTTATTTCGACGTTTATTTAAATGTTTATTGCAGCTACTCACTGGGACACCAGGTCGTTACAGCTCGGAGCGGAAAGCAGGTAATTTTTACCTTTTTATAGCGGGCAGGGGGTTCCCCGATTGATCTCCACGTGGCCTATGGCGTCGGAGGGCGAGGGCGCAAAGAGTCGCTCCCCGGATCGCTTGGGCGCTTCTAGAGGGGATGCGGGGGTCTTAAAGTCTGATTCGCCCTTGTTGGGTGACAGTTTCGCGACCGATGAGTGTCCCGGTCCTTCCTCTGGTGTGGCGGTTTTTCCCGCCATAAACGCCCATCCCCCGCTGCTCGCCTCCGCCATCTTGGCCGGCCACGCGGCTCGGACGGCTTCTTCTTGGGCCGCCCTTGAGGTGGGAGACATTAATGCCATGAACGCCCTTAATTTGGGCGACGGCACAAAAGCGGCTAAAGTTAAGAGCCGTTCTTCCCGCGCGGCTCCTTCGCGGAGTGTCACGCCGGACGCCATCTTGGATGCGCAGCATGTCTCTCCCCCGCTCTTGCGAGCGCCGGTTGAGGGTGCGTTTAGGGCTGTAGCCCAGGCTGCGGAAGTGCACAGTCTGGGGGGTTTCTCCCCCGAGTTTGTTTTGCTGCTGCATCAGGCCTTCCTTATGCAAAACGCTGCCCCTGCTCCCTCGTCTGGTAAAGAGGTTGAGGCTCCCGGAGGTAAACGCCCTCGGGTTGATTCCCAGGCCTTGGAGGACTTTGTCTCCTCCGATGTAGATGAGGGCAGCGTATCTGAGTTCTCCCAACGGTCCTTTGCGGATTCCTTGGAGGAGACGGATCCCCGCTCGGATGGAGCGGATGACCCCTCTGCAGCGCGGCTCTTTAGCTCAGAGGATTTGCCCAACCTGTTAGTGCAGGCCATGGGCATTTTGAAGATTTCCTCTCCGGAGGACGTCTCTCCCTCAGCCCCTGTTGGCTCTGCCATTATGCTGGGGACGAAGCGCCCGCCTAGAACCTTCCACGTGCATGATGCCATGCACACCTTAATTTCGGCTCAATGGGATGTCCCGGAAGCGAGCCTTAAAGTGGCTAGGGCTATGTCCCGCCTCTATCCTTTGCCTGAAAGTGAACGTGAGGCCTATCTGTGGCCTACCGTGGATTCTTTAATCACTGCGGTGACTAAGAAAACGGCGTTGCCGGTGGAAGGTGGCACGGCCCTAAAGGATGCCCAAGACAGAAGATTGGAGGCGGCCTTAAGGTCGTCCTTTGAGGCGGCTGCTTTAAGTTTGCAGGCCTCAGTTTGCGGCTCCTATGTGGCCAGGGCGTGCCTGACCATGGTGCAGCGGGCTTCCCCCTCGGATCATTCCTTGAGGGCTGATTGGCCGGCCCTGGAATCGGGCTTAGCCTATTTGGCAGACTTGCTGTATGATGTCTTGAGGGCCTCAGCTAAAGGCATGGCTCAGACAATCTCTGCGCGGCGGTGGCTTTGGCTGAAGCATTGGTCTGCTGACCACGCCTCTAAATCCCGCATGGCTGGATTGCCTTTTAAAGGCAAGCTGCTCTTTGGGGTCGAGCTGGACAAAATCGTGACCGATCTCGGCACGTCTAAGGGCAAGAAGTTATCAGAGGTCAGGGCTCGGGCTAGTACTCGCCCCGGTACCTCCAGAGCACGGTTTCAGGAAGCCCGTCGGTACCGCCCGGGCAGGTCGGGCTCCTCTGCCCCCTCTTCCTTCAAGAGGAACTTCTCCCCCAAGCAGCATTCCTTTCGCAGAGACCGCCGTCCCGGAGGTGCTCCCTCCGGTCCTCCCCCAGGGTCTCGTACCCAATGATGGGGCCTTGGTCCACGCCCCAGTGCAGATTGGAGGACGGCTGTCCTCGTTTCTGGGCGAGTGGACCACAATAACTTCAGACGCTTGGGTGCTGGAAGTCATCAGAGACGGCTACAAGCTAGAGTTCTGCCGACCCTTAAGAGACGGGTTTGTACTCTCTCCCTGCAAGTCTCCGGTCAAAGCTGTGGTAGTGCAGCAGACCTTGGACAACCTGATCCGCCTGGGTGCGGTCGTTCCGGTGCCAGAAAATCAGCTTGGCAAGGGGCGTTACTCCATTTACTTTGTGATACCAAAGAAAGGAGGTTCTGTACGGCCTATCCTCGACCTCAAAGGGGTCAATCGGGCCTTGAAAGTTTGGCACTTTCGCATGGAGACTCTCCGCTCTGTTATAGCGGCAGTGAAGGCAGGGGAGTACCTGGCATCCTTGGATATCAAGGAAGCGTACTTGCATATTCCCATCTGGCCTCCTCATCAACGCTTTCTGCGTTTTGCAGTCCTGGGCCGACACTTCCAGTTCAGAGCCCTCCCGTTCGGGTTGGCTACTGCTCCGCGGACCTTCTCCAAAGTAATGGTGGTCATCGCGGCCTTCCTGAGGAAGGAAGGAGTACAAGTCCATCCTTATCTGGACGACTGGTTGATCCGAGCCCCCTCTTATGCAGAGTGCGGCAAAGCTGTGAACCGGGTGGTTGCTCTTTTGAGCTCCCTGGGGTGGATCATCAACTGGGAGAAAAGCCAGCTGCGCCCAACTCAGTCCCTGGAGTATCTGGGAGTTCGATTCGACACCCAAGTGGGCAGAGTGTTCCTGCCAGACAATCGGATTGTCAAGCTTCAGGCTCAGGTGGACCAGTTCCTAGTAGCCTCTCCTCTTCGGGCTTGGAACTATGTGCAGCTGTTGGGCTCTATGACGGCCACGATGGAAGTAGTGCCCTGGGCCAGGGCTCATATGAGACCACTACAACACTCTCTGCTGCAGCGCTGGACTCCGATGTCGGAGGATTATGCTGTGCGCCTTCCCTTGGACCCAGCAGTGCGCAAGATGCTGAGCTGGTGGACGCAGACAGACAAGTTGTCTGCAGGAATGCCTCTGGTGACCCCGGAGTGGATTGTCGTCACGACGGACGCCTCTTTGTCGGGCTGGGGAGCCCACTGCTTGGGAAGGACAGCGCAGGGGCTCTGGTCTCCTGCAGAGGCAAAGTGGTCTATCAACCTCCTGGAACTCAGAGCCATTCGGTTGGCGCTTTTGGAGTTCATCCCGGTACTGGCGTTGAAGCCAGTACGGGTCCTGTCGGACAATGCCATGGCTGTGGCCTATGTCAACCGCCAGGGGGGGTACCAAGAGCGCCCCTCTAGCCAAGGAGGCCATGAATTTATGCCAGTGGGCGGAAGCGAACCTGGAACAGCTGTCAGCGGCCCACATTGCCGGAGTCATGAATGTCAAGGCGGACTTTCTCAGTCGCCATACCTTGGAGCCCGGAGAGTGGCAGCTATCTGCTCAGGCGTTCTTGGACATCACGAAGCGCTGGGGCCAGCCGAGCCTAGATCTGATGGCGTCATCGGCCAATTGCCAAGTGCCGTGCTTTTTCAGCAGAGGACGGGACCCTCGATCCCTGGGAGTAGATGCTCTTCTCCAACAGTGGCCGACACAAGAGCTTCTCTATGTGTTCCCGCCCTGGCCCATGTTGGGCAGGGTGCTAGACCGGGTGGTAAAGCATCCAGGCCGAATAATCCTGGTGGGTCCGGATTGGCCCAGACGTCCCTGGTATGCGGACTTGATCAGGCTCTCAGTCGACGAGCCTCTGCGGCTGCCAGTGGAGCAGGGCCTGTTACATCAGGGTCCCGTGGTGATGGAGGATCCCTCCCCCTTTGGTCTTACGGCCTGGCTATTGAGCGGCAGCGTCTGAGAAAGAAGGGCTTCTCAGACAAGGTCATCGCCACTATGCTGAGAGCGAGGAAGCGCTTTACTTCTACGGCTTACGCCAGGGTTTGGCGTAACTTTGCAGCGTGGTGTGAAGCGGGCTCACTTTCTCCCTTCACTGCTCCAATTTCTTCAGTGTTGGCGTTCCTGCAAGAAGGTCTGGAGAAAGGCCTGTCGCTCAGTTCCCTTAAAGTCCAGGTAGCGGCTCTGGCTTGCTTCAGGGGCCGCCTGAAGGGTGCTTCCCTGGCTTCGCAGCCAGATGTGGTGCGCTTTCTCAAGGGAGTTAATCACCTGCGCCCTCCTCTGCACTCAGTGGTGCCTGTGTGGAATCTCAACCTGGTACTAAGAGCCTTGCAGAAGCCGCCTTTTGAACCCTTGTCGAGGGCATCTCTGAAAGACCTGACGTTGAAAGCAGTCTTTTTGGTGGCTATCACTTCAGCCAGAAGAGTTTCCAAGCTCCAGGCACTCTCATGTCGAGAGCCTTTTCTGCAGTTCACTGAGGCAGGAGTGACTATTCGCACAGTGCCTTCCTTCCTGCCCAAGATTGTTTCTCGCTTCCATGTGAATCAGCAGCTCTGTCTCCCTTCCTTTCGTAGGGAGGACTACCCAGAGGAATTCTCTGCTCTCAAATATCTGGATGTGAGACGAGTTATCATCAGATACTTGGAAGTGACCAATGATTTCCGGAAATCGGATCATCTGTTTGTCCTGTTTGCAGGTCCTCGTAAGGGTCTGCAGGCTGCTAAGCCTACAGTGGCAAGATGGGTCAAGGAAGCCATTGCAGCGGCTTATGTGGCCGCGGGGAAGGTGCCGCCTATCCAGCTGAAGGCTCACTCCACTAGAGCTCAGGCGGCCTCGATGGCAGAGGCCGGGTCCGTCTCCTTGGCAGAGATATGCAAGGCGGCAACTTGGGCATCGGCCCATACATTCTCCAAGCATTACTGCTTGACTGTGGCTGCTCGGGCGGAGGCCCGGTTTGGAGCTTCAGTGTTGAGGTCAGGGATTTCAATGTCCCGCCCTGGGTGAGTACTGCTTCGGTACATCCCACCAGTCTATGGATTGATCAGCATGATGATATGGAAGGTAAAATTATGTATCATACCTGATAATTTTCTTTCCATTAATCATAGCTGATCAATCCATAGCCCCTCCCAGATATCTGTACTGTTTATATTCTGGTTGAATTTTAGGTTCAAGTTTAGTCTTCAGTTACTTCAGGAGGACTTCGTGTTCAAGTTTTTTCACTTGGATTCTTCAAGAGTTGAGACGAGTTTGTGTTACAGTGAGCTGCTGCATTCCTCTCCCCTCCGTTTTACGGGGCTGGATTGAGACTTAAATTCTGCTGGCACTCCCTCCCGCTTCGTGCGGCTGTAGGGCAGCTTTGTACCCCTCCCGCTTCAGCGGTGTTAGGGTCAGTCAGCTCCTCCCGCGGTTGCGGTTGCAGGATAAGCCAGATCCCCCCGCATTGGCGGGGTGGTGTCCCTCCCCCGCTCCGCGGGGATGAGCTGGACGGATTCCCCTCCCCCACCTGTGTGGGGATGAGCTGGGTTAATTCCCCTCCCCCGTTTCGGCGGTGGTGAGCTGGGCAGAGTGTCCCTTTGTGGGTGTAATTCTCTAAGTGCTGAGTCCTGCGGATGGAGCTTTGATATCGACATACTGAGGAGTTTCCGGCAGCACATGACCACATATAGGGAGGCAAAAGTTTGCTCTCTATCTCCACCTGCTGGTAGATGGACACAACCCACCAGTCTATGGATTGATCAGCTATGATTAATGGAAAGAAAATTATCAGGTATGATACATAATTTTACCTTCTTACTGTATGTCTGAATCTTCAAGATGCTATCAGATACTCTAGACAGGGTAACTGTAGGGTTATTGTCCATTAACACCAAGAGGTGGCCAACAAGTAGCATATTATACATGGATATTCAGTGGTGCCACCTAACTCAATAGCATTGCTGGATATATGTATGATTTGAAACTATCTAAGTTACATATTTCAAATTATGTGTTATGCTTGTTGTGTATGGCCCTTAATGTAAAAAATAGATATTGTAACTACTCTGTTTCAGATGAAGTTAAATCCTGAGGAAAAAGGTGCTCATAGTCGTGGCCAACTCAGGAGCCCACCTCTAGCTCTGGACAGGGCAGTATAAATCACTAACCCCGTTCATAGAATCCTAGATCGGGTGGAGGAAATTAAACTAAATTTCAGGATTTTCCTTTAAATGACCAGACATACTTACGGGTAACAACAGCTTTTTATTCAGAAATTCAAGTATGATTGTGTATGACTCAGTTCAATTCTTAACAATGGTGGGTCCCAAACTTTGTAGCAATTTCTAATGGAAATTCAGCTGAATTATTTCAAATGTGTGTTTATCTTTTAGGCAGCAGTGACAGTAACACAATGAAGCCACAAAAAGTTACCTCAGCAACTATTACCAAAAGAGACAGAATCAGATAAGTACTAGTGTTTCCCCTTCCTTTTTTACAACTATGTTTCCATATTCCACCCTTCCCTAAGAGTTGATTCTTTGTGTTACTTATATTTTACAGGTACTCTGGTTTCAGGAGAAACTTCAAGATATTTAGGTAAGTGTTTAGCCCCCGTGTACCTGTTCCTCTTTTTTTCCCCTTTTTAGTGCCCAAGCAAGGGTCTCTTGTAACCCTGACCCCTGCCCTTGGGAGGGGACTACACTTCAGCCTTAGAGAAGTTCTCCTTGCTTGGAGAAAAACTCCTTGGCTATGTTTAGCCTTATACCTATGCCCCCTTATAAGACAGACTACAAGATGCAAGGCTAAACTTTCAGACATGTATTCTTTGGATAAAATAACTTGGATTAAGGAACACAGCAAGAGGTATACCATTAGCCAATCATAAATTTATCATAGAAGCTTATTTATTACAAATAGGAAAATAGACATCTAATTACTGCTTTGCCAATTACAATTCATAAGTAGTACATACAAACTCCAGACAGCCCAAAATACCGCCGCCAGACTCATATTTGGTAAAACAAAATGTGAAAGTGCAAAACCCCTGAGAGAGAAACTCCACTGGCTCCCATTGAAGGAATGTATCACTTTCAAGATTTGTACAATTGTACACAAAATCATCCACGGAGACGCCCCGACTTACATGCTAGATCTTATAGACCTGCCCCCAAGAAATGCCAAAAGATCATCTCGCAAATTTCTTGACCTACACTTCCCCAGCTGCAAAGGACTAAAATACAAGAAAACACATGTGACCACCTTCTCTTACATGAGCACGCAAATATGGAATGCACTACCAACGGATCTGAAAACAATCAACGAAACTTCGAACTTCCGTAAATCTCTGAAGACGTATCTCTTCAACAAGGCCTACAAAGAGCACCCTTAACTTAACTTTACTACTCCGCCAAACTACCTAGCTCAGAAAATCATCTTTCTATAACTATCTGCTTAGATCTCTCTTCCTATCTATAATCTTTTTGCATTACCAATTGTATTTGACATCCTGGAATGGTGACGCCATAACAGGTCTCTGTAAGCCACATTGAGCCTGCAAATAGGTGGGATAATATGGGATACAAATGCAATAAAATAAAAATAAATAGTCTTTTTTCCTTTCTGTGTTCCTGTGGAGGAATTTACAAGCCTGGAGCAAAAAAGCGCTACGCAGAGCTAGCAAGATTCCTGCCTCTGTAGTAATAAACCATTCTTTTTATACCATTTTTTTAAACTATGTGTACGTGACAATTCTCAGTCTGCTGTTTCAGCTCTTGCTGTCTCAGTTGATGGCCCCCTTATCTAAAAACAACATTTGATTTACTTGTTCCAGTAAAACCAGTCTTACGACCTCCAACCACAAAACTTTGAACAGAATAGTCCTAGGGTCTGTTTAACCTCCTCCTTCACCCCTCCCTGTTGCTGTGCTTGCAAGTGGAATATTAAGATAAGATTATACAGAAATACTGCCTGACCTTACCTTGCTGTTTTACAGAGTTGGGCAGACTCTGCTTCATAGAAAAAAAGGCAAGCGTCTTAAGAGTTACACCGTGATCCACCATCTTATTGACCACAGATTTATACACTCTGTACACAACTTAGCTCTGCAGCAGAGGCTTCTCCTTGCTTGGCTGGACTTTGGTCTTGCTTGAATGGTGGGGCCCTGCAGCAACTGTGGTCCAGTGACATGGTGTCCATTCTGTTGGTCTGTAGCCCAGGAAGATGCTGCCTCCCTAACTTTAAAACTCAAAAAGGCAAAACCCTAGCTTCCTCAAATCTCATTAGCTGTTTTAAATGGAATTTAGGGGTCTTGTTACTAAGGTGTGCTAATGGATTTATCGCGTACTAATGATTTGCATGCGCTAAATGATAAGATAGAAACATAGAAACATGACAGCAGATAAAGGCCATATGATCCATCCAGTCTGCCCATCCTCTGTAACCCCTAATTCTTCCTGTTCCTAAGCGATCCCACATGTTTATCCCATGCCTTTTTAAATTCTGGAACAGTCCTAGACTCTACCACCTCCACCGGGAGGCCATTCCATGCCTCCACCACCCTTTCTGTGAAATAATACTTCCTTAGGTTACTCCTAAGCCTATTCACTCTTAACTTTGTCATATACCCCCTCATTCCAGAGCTTTCCTTCATTTGAAAAAGGCTCTCTTCCTGTACATAAATGCCCTTGAAATATTTAAACATTTCTATCATGTCTCCTCTCGCCCTCCTCTCTTCCAGCGTATACATGTTGAGGTTCATAAGCCTGTCCCTATAATTTTTGCGTTCAAGACCGCTTACTAATTTTGTAGCCACCCTCTGGACCGACTCCATCCTGTTTATATCTTTCCATAGGTGCGGTCTCCAGAACTGCACGCAGTACTCCAAATGCTAAATAGTAGTAGTAGTAGTAGTAGTAGTAGGGCCTCACCAGAGACTTATACAATGGCACTATCACCTCCTTTTTCCTGCTGGTCATGCCTCTCTTTATGCATCCAAGCATCCTTCTGGCTTTGACTGTTGCTTTTTCTACCTGTTTGGAAGCTTTAAGGTCATCAGACACAATCACCCCCAAGTCCCGCTCTTCCTTCGTACACTGAAGCACTTCACCCCCTATACTGTACCATTCCCTCGGATTTTTGCGACCCAAGTGCATGACCCTGCATTTTTTGGGAATAAACCTTAGTTGCCAAATATCGGTCCATTCCTCGTGCTTCGCTAGGTCCTTCCTCATGTCATTCACATCCTCCAGGGTGTCCACCCTGTTACAGAGTTTAGCATCATCCACAAAGAGACAAACCTTATCAGATAGCCCTTCCGCAATATCGCTCACAAAGACTTTAAAAAGAGCCGGCCCTAGGACCGATCCCTGCGGTACTCCACTGACGACATCCTTTTCTTCAGAGCAAGCTCCATTTACCACTACCCTCTGAGGCATATTTTCAAAGCACTTAGCCTCCCAAAGTTCCATAGAAACCTATGGAACTTAGCCTCCCAAAGTGCTTTGAAAATATGCCTCTCTGTCTCCTACCATTCAACCAATTTTTAACCCAATCAATTACTCTAGGTCCCATACCGAGGGCACTCAATTTATTTATCAGTTGCCCGTGCGGAACCGTGTCAATGGCTTTGCTGAAATCCAAGTATACCACATCAAGCGCTCCTCCCACATCTAACTGTTTGGTCACCCATTCGAAGAAGACAGTCAGATTCGTCTGACACGACCCGCCACTAGTGAAGCCATGCTGCCTCGGGTCCCGCATTCCATTTAGTTCAAGAAATCTCACAATCCTCTTTAGAAGCGTTTTGTTATTACTCACCACCAAGGTCAAACTGACAGGTCTGTAATTCCCAACCTCCTCTTTACTTCCACTCTTGTGCAAAGGAACCACTTCCGCCCTTCTCTAGTCCACCGGGACCACTCCAGTTTCTAAGGAAGCATTGAAGAAGTCCATCAGCAGAGCTGACAGAACTTCTCCGAGTTCCTTAAGCACCCTCGGGTGTATCCCATCAGGCCCCATTGCTCTGTCTACTTTTAGTTTGGCAAGCTCCTCACGAACACAGTCCTCCATAAACGGGTCTTGGTCTACCAAAAATCCATCCCCTTTAGCCTTTGTTTTCTGCAGCCCTACCCCCGGTCTTTCAATCGTGAACACAGAGCTAAAATAATTGTTAAGCAGTTCAGCTTTATCCTTATCATCTTCCACATATTCTCTCGCTCAGCTTTGAGCCTCACAATGCTATTATGGCACTTCCTCTTGTCACTTACATATCTGAAAAAGGTCTTATTCCCCAATTTTACCGTATTAGCTATCTTTTCCTCTATTTGCCGCTTTGCTTTCCTGATAGCTTGTCCAGCTTCTCTTCGCTTATTTAGGTATTCTCTCCTGCCTTCATCTTTCTAAGTTGTCTTATAACGTGCAAAGGCTAGCCTCCTTACCCTTATCTTTTCAGCTACTATATTCGAGTACCAGAGAGGCCTTCTTTTCCTCTTACTTTTATGTAATTTTCTCACATAAAGGTTAGTTGCCTTTAATATAGCTTCTTTCAGTCATGTCCTTTGCTGTTCTACATGCTTCAGCTGTTCCCATCCTGCTAACTGTTCCTTGAGAAATTCCCCCACCTTGGCAAGTTAGTTTCTTTGAAATACAGGACCTTCAATCTCGAATGAGCCCTCTCTTCTGTTTTAATATTGAACTATACCATATGATGATCACTAGATGCCAAATGGTCTGCCACCTTGATGTCAGAAACGCACTCTCCATTCAGTCATGGTTCTCCATGAACCACGTCTCCATGACCGCCACTAAATCAAAGTCCGCTTCCATCATTGTAGCCTCAAGATCTAGAAGTTTGTTTCACATACTAAGGGCATTGGTATACAAGGCTCTCCAGATTTTACTCTTTTTATTCTCTTCTATAGAGGCATTAGATGTCCTACCTTCCTTGGGGTTAATTATGTCTTCGTGGCCTTTTTTACCCATCCCCATCAATTTTAGTTTAAAGCCCTCTTTAGTACTTTAGCCAGCATGTTGCTGAAGACACTCCTTCCCTTCCTTGACAGATGGACACCATCACTGCTCAGTAGCTCTTGGAAAATAATCCCATGGTCCACGAAACCAAAGCATTCTCGTCAACACCAACCACACAGCCATACATTTATCTCCAAGATGCGAGCTTTCATTCGACCTTTACCTTCGACAGGGAGGATCGATGAGAACACCGCCTGCGCACCTAGATGCTTCACCCTCTGACCCAAAGCCACGAAGTCTCATATGATATGTTCAGTAGGATATTTAGCTGTATCATTTGTGCCAACATGGATGAGTAGCATAGGAGTGTGGTCCGTAGGCTTGATGAGTCTAGGCAATCTTTCCACAATATCGCGAATCTTGGCACCAGGCAGACAGCACACCTCTCTGGACAACATTTCTGGCCGGCAGATGGGTGCTTCGGTACCCCTGAGCAGTGAATCTCCAACCACAACTATCTTTTGCTTTTTCTGGGCCAATTGTCCGGCTGTGATGGCATTTTTAGTCATGGTTTCCTCCTGTTTTTTAGGTGTTTCTAGCTCTTCTACCTCCAGGGCTGTGAACCGATTCTTTAGTTGAATAGAAGGTGGAGTTGGAGGATTGATCTTGTGGGTCTTGGTGACCTGCTTCCAGCTGTGCTCTGTCTGCCCAAGGTCTTCTCTCCCTTTGCTGGAAGTCCTCAATGTTTTGACCTGCGTGTCTGGGACAAATTTCTGGTTGTCCCAGATGTTTCTTAGTCTTGCCATATCTTTTCTTAGTTCTTGTACTTCTTTCACGAGGGACTCAATGTATGTACATTTATTACATGAAACCAGAATCTTGTCTTGGTCCAAGGGCTTGGTCTTGACAGTGGTAGAAGTTTTAGGGGCTCTTTGTACCTTTCCAAATGTAGGGGCTGTTGTAGTTGTGATAATAAAATATGTAGCCTGTCACACAACTACCAATCCTGTTTTTTCTCTCCTACTCCTGTTCTATGGGATGTAGGGGGTAGGTAGTTAATGTGTAGTTTTAGGGTAAGAACTGAGAACCTGTTAAGATTTACTGTGTGGTTGGAATAATCTATGGGTATAGCTGATTAACAAAGATTTTTTGATTATCCTGCCAATTTGGTACTGCTAACAGTGAGAGAAGCTTGATGAACAAGTTTAAGGAAGAGAAAGTAAATTGGTATCCTATGTGATATATAATGAGAATAACAACTAATGAATATGTTAACAGAGGTCCTGTTTATCTGGAGCAGGAAGGCCCCTGATGCTTAGCAGAAGGCTGGGGATATACTTTGATAATGAATGGTTTACTTTAAAGAAACAGTTGTAATTTGGATGGAGTTAATTTGTGATAAGTAGTGTATTTAGGAAATCTATTTAGGAAGTGTCAATCTTGGGGTGGGTGGGTGGGTTGAGGGGCAGGGAGGGTGGGCTTAAACTTAAAACCTGTGGAATGTGTTTGCTGTAAAACCTATCTCTAGAGCTGTATTAAGCCACTTATCTACACAGCTGGTTGGGATTAGGGGAAGACAAGGTTAAGAAATGCACCAGAAATGCCCAAAACCACAGCTCTAAGGTAGGGATAACCAGAAATAATGCCAGAACAAGATGCCCCCCCCCCCTTTGTATTCCTATGGGCATCTTATCATTTAGCACATGCTAATCGTTAATGTGCATTAAATCTGTTAGTGCACCTTAGTAAAAGGATGACTTAATTTAGTAGACTTTGTGACTTTTCTAACTATAGAAAAGAAAAAGTTAATTGAATTCCCTGTCTATTGGAGCCTATTCTATATACTGGCCCTAAGCTAGAGAGCTGTTTGTTTTAGTGCAGGCACCACACCCACCCAGCACAGCAGCCACACAGACTTCTCTGACTACCTAAACCAGATTTGTGCTGTCACACACCACAGCTATCAATGTTTCCAAGTTTCAGCCTACACTTTCACAGTCAGGCCCAGGTAGGGTTACCATATTTTGTCCCCCAAAAAGGAGGACACATGTCCCGCCCCACCACACACCCCACCCCGCCCCCTTTCATGCCCTCACTCCGCCCCCTGTCACACACCCCGTCACTCCCCCTCCCTGTCACCCCCCTCCCCTTACCTTACTACTGCCTTGGTGGTCTAGTGACCTCTTCGGTGCAGGAAAGAGCCCCCTCTTTCCTGCCCGGAGCGCTGCCCTGCATGCATCCTTCCTGTTGCTGATCTCGGCGCCGATTCAAAATGGCCGCCGAGAGTTGAAGTGACCTCGCAAGACGTCAACTCTCGGCGGCCATTTTGAATCGGCACCGAGATCAGCAACAGGAAGGATGCATGCAGGGCAGCGCTCCGGGCAGGAAAGAGGGGGCTCTTTCCTGCCCCAAAGGCTGAAAAGGTCACTAGACCACCAGGGCAGTAGTAAGTAAGGGGAGGGGAGGCTAGCAATCTGCCCATTTGTCCAGAAATCCGGACAAACGGAAGATTGGCAAAACCCGCCCGGTTGCCCGGACATGTCCTCAAAAAGAGGATATGCCCGGGTAAATCCGGACATATGGTAACCCTAGGCCCAGGGTTACACAGTACTCAGGCCCAAAGCCTTCACATAGGTTTTTTTTAAGGAGAACTTCTCCCAACACTTCTTCCAGTCCTCTCTTAGGGGGTCTTTTATAAAGTGGCGGTCAGCCCAATTCGGGCTTACTGCATGCTAAATGGAACTACCGCTGGCCCAGTTAAGTTGCCGTGGTCAAAAGTGAAAGTGGATATTCAATGCTGGTTGGCAAATACGGCATTGAATATCACTGCGCAGGTCGACACCAGCTGGATATTAGGGAGATGATGTTCTGTGATATATGTAGGTGTGAGATATTGACACTTAAGATAAGAGGTCAAGACTAAAGGAGTCTTTTACAAAGGCGCATTAGCATTTTTAGTGTGTGCTAATGATTAGGACGCGCTAAATGCTATAGACACCCACAGGAATATATGGGAGTCTGTAGCATTTAATGCACGCTTATTTTTAGCGCGCCCTAAAAACGCTAATGCACCTTTGTAAAATGATCCCTTATTGCCTTCAGCCACCTGAGACATGTCAGTCTCCTCCTGCTCTGTAGTGCCTTATTGTTATTACCGAATATATTTTTGAGTACTTTTTAATTGGTGTACATCTTTTCAATAGAAAAACTTATCACAGGAGAACCATGTTCAAGTAAGTGCTTTGCCCTGGCTGCTGAGGCTTGAACAGATTACTAAGGTGGTGCATTCTGGTCTTGGGAGGAAGAAGATAACTACCTTGGCCAGGGCAATTTCTGCTGGCATCAGAATAGTCCTGGGGGGGGGGGGGGGGGCTCCATAGAGTTCCCTTCTATAAAATACAGAGTGGAGTAGAATGGTTAGATGTGGATCGCTTGTTTAACCTTTCAAAAAATACTAGGACTAGGGGCACGCAATGAAGCTAATAAGTAGTAAATTTGAAACAAATCAGAGAAAATATTTCTTCACTCATTCGTTGCCAGAGAATGTGGTAAAAGCAGTTAGCTTTGCAGGGTTTAAAAAAGGTTTGGACAAGTTCATAAAAGAAAAGTCCATAAACCATTAATAAGATGGACTTGGAAAAATTCACTGCTTATTCCTGGGATAAGCAGCATAAAATCTGTTTTACTCTTTTGGGATCTTGCCATGTACTTGTGACATGGATTGGCTACTGTTGGAAACAGGGTACTGGTCTTGATGGACCTTTCATTTGTTCCAGTATGGCGATGCTTTTGTTCTTATGCACTTCTACTCCTAAGCCAGGAAGGAAATGGTATTACTACTACTACTACTTAACATTTCTAAAGCGCTACTAGGGTTACGCAGCGCTGTACAATTTAACAAAGAGGGACGGTCCCTGCTCAAAGAGCTTACAATCTAAGAGACAAGTGAACGGTCAGTCCGATAGGGGCGGTCAAATTGGGGCAGTCTGGATTTACTGAAAGGTAAGAGTTAGGTGCCGAACGCAGCATTGAAGAGGTGGGTTTTAAGCAAAGACTTGAAGATGGGCAGGGAGGGGACTTGGCGTAAGGGCTCAGGAAGGTTGTTCCAAGCATAGGGTGAAGCGAGGCAGAATGAGCGGAGCCTAGAGTTGGCGGTGGTGGAGAAGGGTACAGAGAGGAGGGATTTGTCCTGTGAACGGAGGTTACGGGCGGGAATGTAAGGGGAGATGAGGGTAGAAAGGTAGTGAGGGGCAGCAGACTGAGTGCATTTGTAGGTAAGAAGGAGAAGCTTGAATTGAATGCGGTATCTGATTGGAAGCCAGTGAAGTGACCTGAGGAGAGGGGTGATATGAGTATATCGGATCTGGCGGAATATGAGACGTGCAGCAGAGTTCTGAACAGATTGAAGGGGGGGCTAGATGGCTAAGTGGGAGGCCAGTAAGGAGTAAGTTGCAGTAGTCAAGGTGAGAGGTAATGAGAGCGTGGACGAGAGTTTGGGTGGTGTGTTCACAGAGGAAAGGGCGAATTTTGCTGATGTTAAAGAGGAAGAAACGGCAGGTCTTGGCTATCTGCTGGATATGCGCAGAGAAGGAGAGGGAGGAGTCAAAGATGACTCCGAGGTTGCGGGCAGATGAGACGGGGAGGTTGAGGGTGTTATCAACTGAGATAGAAAGTGGAGGAAGAGGAGACGTGGGTTTTGGTGGAAAGACGATGAGCTCAGTCTTGGACATGTTCAGTTTCAGGTGGCGGTTGGACATCCAAATAACATTCCAAGGATGAGCAAAGAAGAAGAAGGAATGGGTCAAGTCAGGGGTGTAGCTAGACAACAGATTTTGGATGGGCCTAGGCAAGAAGTGGGTGGGCACCAAGTGTTCTCCCCCCCACCCCCCAACCACAAAAATATCCCAGCTGGTGGGAAAACACTTCTTTCCACCTTGGCAGTCTGCAGCATGCATACGCTGAAAACTGAGCAGGTGCCGGTATCGTGGAGAGTAGTGTTTTTATTACCATCAGGGGGAAGTCTTCAGCTGGCGGAGCTTGGGTTCCCCACTAGCTATCGCTAAACATGTGCTACTGTTGGGTGGGCCTGAGCCCTAAGTGGGTGGCCACCTATGGCTACACCACTGGGACAAGTAATTCTCTAGTTTTTTTTTTTTTCTAGTGCTATATAGAAAAACATACCTGGAGTGTGAGCAAGGAAAGTGATCAGACAGATAGCGGAAAACATCTTAGCAAGCTTCTTGTTCGTGGCCTGGCTTCTTTGCATGAGCTGAGCGCTTCTGAAGATAGTCAGCAAAATGTGAATATAGAAATACACAGTTAGCGGTAGACCCAGCAGAATCTTGAAAAGCAACCGGATTTTCATCGTCTGATCATTGATGATGGTGAAGCAGGTTTGGTAAACAGTGTCATAATGAGAGTCCTTCCAACCAAGCATATGCTCAGTAAACTCTTCTGTGATGAGTACGAGACATGGGAAGAAGAGCTGAAAAACTGTGAACAACCTGTGATCAACAATTTTATAACCAAACACTATTGCTATGTAGATGGAAAAAGAAATGCAAGAAACGTAATAAAATGAAATTGTGCTCGATATTTGTTTCACGTAGACCATGAGCTCACATATGGATGAACTAAAGCGCCATCTATAGTGGATTCTCCAGTCAATCATCAAAGGCCAAGACACCAGGTTGACGATGTTGAAGACAGTGCTGCCCACGACATAAGCCACAATGTTGTTCTTTATGCAGTTCTTCTTGCTGTTCAGACACGTAACGATGGATAAAAGAATAAGGATATTTATAGTTAATCCAGGAAGAAGCAAGCAGCTTCTCATGCAGGCGCAGAACTGAAAATAAATGTTTACTTTACAGTATGTCGTAGAATTTTGATCCATTATCTTTGTCCTTTTGTTGTTGTCTTAGTATTTCTGGATTAAATAATGAAGTGATGAACTTGGCTCTTTACCCATTTCTTTCAAACAATTCAACTTACTTTAGCCTTCTGCTGATCAAATACTGTGAATAAAACAGTAAATGCTATTTCCAGACGTTGCCAGTCTTTTGTGCTCTACTTTCTTATCCAATTTTTGTAGCTCCCTTCAACTTCTGTCCTTATATATTGATCATTGTAAACCGCTTTGCCATTGTCCATATTAAAAATAATAAAGTATTTCACACATCACAAACTGCTCTTTTGTTCTCCGCCCAGAGCCTGTGCTGCTTATATACTGTACAACAGAAAACTGTGTATGCCCTTGAGATTAACTACAGCCAGCCGATATGATAATCCTAGCACACTGTCTCTGTCATTAGACTTATTATACGGAAATATCAGAGGTAATAATTACCTAGAAATCATTATTGGAAGTCTTGTTAATGCTGCAGTATGTGTTTCACTGAAAATCAAATGACTGCCTCAAGATTTCTTAGTAATGACACAGCAAGAAAGGGGACAAAGAAAAGGCTGGTGAAGTGGGAAAATGACTTACAAATTTGGAAGTGGAGCTTCTGTTCCTTTAGCACTTAAACACTTACCGGCTGATATTCAAAACAATTTAACCTGCTGGAAATGGCCACCGACTGGTTAAATTGCTCATTTGCTTTGGTCATTTTCAGCGACACTTAAGCAGTTATCTTCACTGACAATGACTGGTTAGCACAGAATTCAAAATCATCTAACTTGTGGGCCTTCCAGGGACGGAGTCAGGTTAAGTGCCAATATTCAGTCCTTCACCACAAACGCTTAAATTGGGCCACGTAAATAGCAGTCCTATCTTTAAGCGGTTTGGTTTATGTGGTTGAGGGCTGAAGATGTGTTAGCCATCTCAACCCCCCCCCCCCCCCCCAGATATTCAATGCCAAAGTCCAGATAAGGCCCGGCATTGAATATCTAGGAATAACACCGGCAGCGGGCAGCAAAATGCTCACCATTGCAGGCTGAATGTTGAGGGGGGTTAAATTTTTCTCTATATGTGCACGTTATGAGAGAATTTCTATAACTGGATGTCACAATGTAGATACCTAGATGCAGTGCACTGAATGCTAAGTCTAAAAACCATCTGGCCACCAAGATTCCATTCTAGAATATTAGTGTAAGTAGTGACTACATTGAGGCATGTCCTTGTCATCAGCAGGTGTGAATGCACCTATGCCCTGCTCGTGTGTACACCTCTTGCACTTACACACTAAGAGGCCCTTTTGCTAACCTGCGTTAGGCTCAAAACATGCACCTAATGCAGCAAAAATGGCCTAACGTGGGATGCACTAAAGCATTGAACATCAGTTTTGCCATGTGCAAACGCTATTAGCTTGGTAATTATTTGTTTGTATTTTTATAAGAGGTCAAACATCCAGTATCACTGTCGCAAACCGTATTATTTCACACAGTCTCTGCCTAAAGAGGTGAAAAGAACCTATCTGAAAACGCCCAGCAAACAAGATAAGTGTGACGACTAGCATAACAATATAAAAATTGAATGCATGATAATAACTAGAGGAGTTTTTGACTAATGAGGATTCCCGTGTGAGTCCGCACTGGGAATAGACCCAGCGGCAGAGTGGAGCGGTGCTTCTAAGATTTGGATTTAAGCAGCACTAGGGATCTGAAGTCTTTTCACCTCTTAAGGCAGAGACTGTGTGAAATAATACGGTTTGCGACAGTGATACTGGATGTTTGAATTTTTATAAGAGGGGGTATTGGGGCAGAGAGTGGGTACTGCTTTGCTAACCAGTTAGTGCATCTACATTACCGAACGCCAACTGGTTAACGCACAGTTAACGCATGAGCCTCACTGCCCACAAAATAGGTGGTGGTAAATGCTCACAGGGTCATTTTTGAAAATGGTTGCGCACTAATGATAACAGCGCATGGCCATTAATAAAAATAATAGAAAAAAAACACTTTTATACAGCTGCGGTAAAAATAGCACAAGAGAAAGACCTGAGTAAGGGCACTCTAAAGCTAATTCTTACCACAGCAAAAAGACCCATAAGTGAGTTGTGTGCTTTAATTATAGAATAACGCTGAGCACTTTGCTAGATCTTATGGAGCCGATATTTAGACCGCAGGAGGCAGCCAGTATAACTCCTCACTCGGCCGTGAGACCGGATATTCAATGCCGGGCCATTTTCTGTGACCAGCATTGAATATCTGGTTTATTTTTGGCTGGTTTAAACTTAACCAGCCAAGCCAATATTCAGTCTTGGCTGATTATGTTTAAACCGGTCAAAAATGGGCTTGCTGTTTGGGCGGCCTGATTTGGCCGCCAAACATAGCTGGCGATGTGCTGAATATTAATGGATAGCTGTGATATAACCGATTAGCTGCTAATGGCCAGATTCTATATATTTATTTGTTGCATTTGTATCCCACATTTCCCCACCTATTTGCAGGCTCAATGTGGCTTACATAGTACCGTTAGGCATTTGCCCAGTCGGTTGATAACAAATACAAGGTTGTATAGTGGTCGAGTGAGGCATATGTGGAGGGTCGGAAGGGATAAAGGTTGTGTGTTGTCCAGTGCGCTCATTAGGCATGTTATGCTTTGGGTGAAGGGGTTTACGTAGGGTTGGTGGGGTAGGCCTTTTTGAAGAGGTTGGTTTTTAATGATTTCCTGAAGTTCAAGTGGTCATGGATTGTTTTCACAGCTTTTGGGAGACCATTCCATAGTTGTGCGCTTATGTAGGAGAAGACGGATGCGTAGGTTGTTTTGTATTTCAATCCTTTGCAATTTGGGTAGTGTAGGCTTAGGTATGATCTAGCAGATCCGAATCTGTTTCTTGTTGGTAAATCTATGAGGTCTTGTCATGTACCCTGGGACTACACCATATATGATTTTGTGGACTAGAGTGCAGATTTTGAAGATGATCTGTTCTTTGATTGGGAGCCAGTGCAATTTTTCTCGAAGGGGTTTGGCACTATCGAAGCGTGTTTTGCTGAATATATATGAATACTAGTAAAAAAGCCCCGTTTCTGATGCAAATGAAACGGGGGCTAGCAAGGTTTTCTTCAGAGTGTGCATGTGGGAGTGTGTGTCCCTGCCCTCTGCCCTCTCTCCCTCCCCCTCCCCCCTTGGAGTCCAGTCCTTCAGTGTTAAGTTTCCTGCTGTTCTGTGTTACAGAGAGAGTGAGGGCATCTCTCTCCCCTCCCCCTCTGAGTCCTTCACTGTTACAGAGAGAGGGATTTCGTGCTGTGCTGTTTTCCTTCACTCATGGGGAAACCGGATATCTCTGGCGCTTCACACTTCCGGCTGGAGGCTTCATAGAACGTTGGTCTTGCCTTTTATATATATATAGACTAGCCGTTGAGCCCGTAAAAACGGGCTGGTATAGAGGTTTTCCTCCCCCCGCGGTCACCACCGCTCCCCTCCCCCCCGCGAAGTCGCCACCGCTCCCCCCCCTCGAAGTCGTCGCCGCCGCCACCCCTCCACCTGGTCCGGGCCCTCTCTTCACTTCTGAACTTACAGATCCATTCGCCGAATGCAGCAACGCACATCAGCTGAGCTGCCCCTTCCTTCTCTGCCTGTGTGTCCCGCCCTCGCTGACGTTACATCACAGGAGGGCGGGGCCACAGGCAAAGAAGGAAGGGCTCACTGCAGCTCAGCTGATGTGCGTTGCTGCGTTCGGCGAATGGATCTGTAAGTTCAGAAGGGAAGAGAGGGCCCGGGCCGGGTGGAGGGGTGGCGGCGGCGACTCCGAGTGGGGGGGGGAGCAGTAGCAACGTCGGCGGCGCAGTTTCCCTCTCTGTCCCGCCCCCCCCCATCATCACATATTGACGCGGGGGCGGGACAGAGAGGGAAGTCTCTACTGCGCATTTGCAGTGAGTACGGTCACTCGCCGTTTATATGTTTGATATGGTGCCTGAAAAATCAGCTTGGTAAAAGATATGCCTAGGTGTATTCTCTAAAGTGTGCCTAAATTTTATTGAATGGGCTTAAATTTCTGCACGGTATATAGAACACGCCGACTCCTGTGAACATAACCAAGTTTGGACACATCCAATTAGGCCACATTTTACTTGGCGTAAATACCGGCACATAGATTTAGGTGCAGAGGGCCATATTCTATAACAGTCTTTTTCAACGTGTGGGTTTCATTTGTTAGTCTCTCTCACACAGTTTCTGCTGCTGCTTCTCCTCAGACACTCACTCTGGGGTCTGTCTGTTTCACTCTGCAGCTGTCTTTCATCATCCTCTGGGTCTGTCTGGCTTCTTTAACCCATCTGGCCTGGATACCTGCAGTCTGCAGCACTGTTCATAGCTCCAGTATTGGGTTTTGCCCTTGCTGTGTTCTCACTGCTGCAGCTCTTCCCTGGGTCTCTCCATAGCTTGCCTCTCTCTCCAAGCTGGATTCCCAGGCTTTGCTGGATTCCCAGGCTTTGCTGTCTCTCAGCTTTTCCTCAGTCAGAACAGTTCCAAGGCAGGCTGCAAATCTGTCCTTAACTCTCTTGCTTTGCTTTTCCCTTCTGTTTCTAACTTTTGCCTTTCTCTTCTGACTTTCCATTTCACTTCTTCAGTCAATTTCTCTTCTGACTGACCCTGCTTCCTTTCCTTCCTTTCTACTTTACTCCTCCTTTGTTTCTGAGTCCTTTAGGGGATCTTCTTACCTTCCTTTCTCAGCTCCTCCCATCTCCATGGGCTTTCCAGATTTTGCATGTGTGTCCACACTCTATCTTTTACAGTAGCAGCAGGAAACCCCCCCCCAAGTGCTTCTATATGTTCTGCAATCCCCCTTCTCCTCTTCCTTGGGGGTAGGGTCTTCTTCCTGAAACAATGCTCTTCAGATGTGTTCAGAAAAGGAGGAAAGCCAGAGGTGAAATAGTAAAAACAAAAGGTGCTGAGGACCAACATGTGGAGAATGACAATGTTCACTGATGAAAGCCCTGAGGAAGAACCATAGTGTTTGTAAAGAACTTGCAGGACTGAAAGTGGATAAACCCATGGAACCTGATGAAATACATCCAGGACTCCAAAGAAATCACCAATGCAATAAAGAATAGTCTAAGCATAATGGATGCCTGGGCAACGGCATTCAAACTCAACATGGAAAAAACTCACTGCCTTATTCTTTCATCCCACCACAGAACAAACCTCCCTACAATCATAAATACCCCGGAACATACTCTCCCAATCTCGGACAAACTGAAGATCCTTGGAATTACCATTGACACCAACCTAACCCTGGAGAACCAAGCCGCTGCCACTACAAAGGAAATGTTCCATGCAATGTGGAAACTCAAACGGGTCAAACAATTCTTCCCAAGGGAAACTTTCCATAACGTAATTCAAACAATGGTACTATCACATGTTGATTACTGCAATGCCTTATTTGCGGGATGCAAAGAACACTTCAGACCACGCAGAACACGGCAGCTAGGCTTATCTTCGGAAAGACAAGATTCAAAAGCCCTAAACCCCTTTGCAAAACACTGCACTGTCTACCAGTCAAGGAATGAATAGCCTTCAAAATTTGCACTCGGGTCCACAAAATAATCCATGGCCTGGCTCCAACCTACATGACCAAACTTATCGACTTAGCAACTAGAAACACCTTCGAATCAGCGAGAACATTTCTAAACCTGCCCTACCCAAAATGCAAAGGACTGAAGTACAAATCAACATATGCATCCAGCTTTTCCCACATTTGCACCCAGCTCTGGAACACATTACCAAGAAACAGAACTGTGAACACCCATCTAAAATTCTGAAAAAATCTCTAGACTCACCTGTTCCGGAAAGCCTATCCCACAGATCCAAACTTATCCATGAATAATGTATCACATCTATCAAACTAAGAAATGAAAAACAATCACTCCTATCCACATAATCTTATTCCTGCAAACTGCACGATTCAAACCACTCCAGTTATAGTTAATTGTACTTCTACCCTATATTCTACTCTGTATTGCCCACCAGAAGCTGTAGTCTCTTCTCCGGAAACTTATTAGCCTTAATGGGCCTACTTTTACTATATATGCTACTCTATATTTGCCCACTAGAGTTTGTATTCTCTTCTCCGGAACCTTATCAGACACTTTGAACCTACTTTTACTCTGTATTCCACTCTGTATGTATTCCCGGAGTTGGTACTCATCTCTCCGGAACCTGTAAGCCACATTGAGCCTACTGCTATGTGGGAAAATGTGGGATACAAATGTAATAAAAAAAAATAAAGGAGATCAGAGATCTTCTGGCTGTATAATCTCTCTAAATAAAACGCACATCCAACGTTTTGACGCCTCCACAAGTCCCAACATTCCAAATGCATGGTGGTGAAACCCAGAATTCGCCCAGGAGTGTTTGCCCCACCCACCACGTCAAACATCATGACGTCGAGGGCGGACCAATGACAAACAACCAATCACATCGCGAACACGTTACTAAGCGACGGCACGTGACGAACGAAGCATCGCGGAACAAAGAAAACAAGCAGCACACAGTTGCTACGCAACGACAACAGCAACGCTACAAGGACCAATCACGCAACAAGGCTAACGAACAAGGGAGCAGAAGGAAGAACACAAACCTGGAACTTCAAAAACAACAAGGAGACAACGAAACTCACTGGAAGCCGATGCAAATTTGGAAAACCATGCTTAAGATCACGGTATGTGCTTTTCTCAGACAAAACGCCCTTCCAAAACAAAAAAAGCTATTCAACAACGGAAGTACAAAAAAACGACTGCTAAGAAGTAGCATACAACAAAAACCAACGAAAAACAAACACTGCAGTCAATAATACGTCCTTAGCTTTCACATTGTGGGAAGAAATGCACTATATAGATCTCTGCGCTCCACACAAACAACGGACACGGAGGGCATAGGAAGGAAAGAGAAAAACAGCACATACACACTCACTCACACTCTTACCTGGCTAAAATGAGCAAATGACCTGCCACTATCACAGGGACTGCTAGCACCTCTCTCTCTCTCTCTCACACACACACACACACGGGACACAAAGGGAATGGAAGACAAGGAAAGAATCGATGGGTATGGAGGGGGCGGCAGGGGAGATAAGGCAAGAACTGCCACAAAAGTTTTTTGCTGTGCTATGTACAATTATAATGCAGACTCTTCATTTTGACCCTACCCTTTCACACTCTCTTTCACACAGCACAGACGCACAGACACACACTTACACTGTCTGTAAATCACACACACACGCACCCACACACATATACACATTCTCACACAGACCCACAAACACGCATCAAATGGTTCAGCTGCCATAGGTACAATTTCACTGCTGACTCTTCATTTTCACACTACCCTTGCACACTGTCGTTCACACACACACACACACACACACACACACACACACACACACACACACACACACACACACACACACACACACACACACTCTTTCTCTGTGTCACACAGACACACATACATATACACACTCTCACTCTCTTTAAAACCTTGCTAGCGCCCGTTTCATTTGTTTACGAAACGGGCCTTTTTTACTAGTGTTTTTATAATGCATATCCTAGTGCACCACTAAACCAGTTCATCATCCAAAGAGAAAACTCACTTTCTTAATTTCCAATGATTTATTATAAATAAGTAAACAAGTAACTTATTGTGGATAGCTGAAACCAAGAATGCTGCACAGATTCTGTTTCACTAAAAGCAGGATACATATCCCTGTAGCTATTCTAGTTGGAAAAATTGCTGGAGTTAGCCAGGCTGCTTTCTGTGGTCTGACTCTCGGCCTCTAAGTGTTTGAACTGCTTTATTCTAATACTGACTGTATATATTTACTACTGAGTTGTCCCATGTTTTGTTTTCCTTTATCATCCAAGTTTAACTAAAGCTTTTGGTTTAGAAGCACAACTTTTGGCCTGGACTGACTTACTGGATGAGAAGAAAGTGCTGAGTGAATGGAAGGCAAGTCCACTGAAGGATGTGTTTAATAGATCCCTGGAGTCAGGGGGAGGTTCTATGTGATTGGAAGAAGGCAGATGTGGTCCCTCTTCACAAAACTAGTAAAAAGATGAGGAGGGACATTACAGTCCAGTAAGCTTCACCTCAGTAGTGAGAAAAGTAATAGGGAGGCTACTGAGAGAAAGGATAGTAACCTTCTACAGTCCAGGCCTGGTTTTAGGAGGCCTACATGGGTGTGCCTAAATTTTAGTCATAAGAATGGTGCTTGAGCGTATTCTATAAACTATGCCTAACTTTAGGCGGTTTATAGAATCACGCTGTGTGGTTTTATGGAACCGGTTTTTTAGGCGCTATATATATAGAATTTCCTCTAAAGCCTTTTGACTGACGTTGATATAGATGGTATTATATTTGATTGGCTGAAGACATTTTTGAAAAACCGTTCTTATAAAATGAAAGTTAAAGGAATTTTTTCTAACTCTCTACAATCATCTCCACCTGAAATTTATACATATATATCTCATGCACGTATGAAAGTCAATTTCAGAAACCCTCCATTTACATGTGGAAATTCACACTAAATAGAGCTTTCAAGGGGGTGTTGTTTGGGAAGGACTAAAATCTACACATGTATGCTCCATTTCACACATGTGTATGGGGAAAAGTTGTACGTTGGCTTTTACTTCTGCGTAACTGATTGTATAGGTTTAAAATAGTGCCTGTTTTGGCCAGGGCTAAAAGGGATTAAGGGAGTTATTCTGCTTAATCCCACGAAGTTTTTGATCACCTCCAAAATGAAACCAGATTAAAATTGTGGCCACCCTGCTTAATTGGCAACACACTTATACATTTGTAAAATGGGGCAACCCATGGGGAAGTGTTGCCACTTACATGTGGAAGTTGCAAATTTACCTCTCTCAAATGTTAAGTTTTGACACCTCCACCTGGAAGCTGGGACAGTGCTGTTCATTTTTTCAACGTGTATATTTGTAAAATGACTGCTCTTGCTGCACATGCGCTCCAGTATATAGTTAAGAAAAAGCTGTACATCAGCAGATTCTTTTCTAACATACCCAGATACAGTGGTGTAGGCAAAAGTTTGTAACAGGGGTTGTGCCCCTCGGACTCCCTCCTTCAGCACCCTGCAGCCACGGTACCTTAAAATCACCTTGCTCCACTCCAGTCTTTGCCTGGGCAGCGGCGGAGGAAACTCACAGTCTACCTGTGGCCTGCACAGGGGCTTTGTCTGTGAACTGTCCCACCCTTCACAAAACAGGAAGTTGTGTCAGAAGGGACAGGATGATTCACAGAGAAAGTCCCAGTACAGGCCACAGGTAGCCTATGAATGCCACTTCCACTACCTGGGCAGAGTCTGGAGGGAGATAATTTTCAGGCATGAGTGGGGAGGCCAGGGGGAGGAGGGTGCGGTCTGACAGAAGGTGTGTACCCAACACACGCACCTGGAATAAATACGCCACTGCCCGGACATCTCAATTCTGATTTCTGCGTTCTTCGTAAAATGGGGGCTGGGAGAGCGTGAGGGGGAAGGGAAGAAATATTTTGTTCTTATTGTCTGGTCTGTTGGAAGTGTTTCTCAGGCCTATAGAAGACTGCCTCATCATTCTGCAACATTTAGCTCTTGCAAAGCATTGATATTTTCTGGCGATGTGAATTTCTATTTCATTTTAAAGTGTGCTATGTCATTGAATGGGCCCATGTTACACTCTGCTACACTTCTCCAGGATGGGTTGGTTTCTGTTTCCTAACCTAGCAGCCGTCATCCGGGTTGGATCATGGACAGCAGCCATCTTGGCTAGCTCAGGAGGGGGCAGCCATCTTGGAGTAACGAGGTGAGGAAGGAAGCCAATATTTGGATGTAGGCACCTCTGCTGATGGGGGCAGCCATCTTGGAACAGCTGCTCATGGTTGAGCCTAATTCCTGCTCTATTTAAAGCCCTGTTTCCAGTCCTTCCTTGCTTCGGCTTCTATTCGCTTAGAGGTTGTGGTCTTCATCTGTTCCAGTGTTTTCCTGTGTTCCTGACCTTGGATTGTTTACTGACCACGCGTTGTGTTGCTGCCTGCCCAGACTTTCGGATTGCTCTCTGTTTTGCTGCTTCACTGACTCTTTGCTCCTGGACTGTGTCTGCCTGCCTGCCAGCCTGGTCAGCGGTTGTGCAACCCCACCGGTTCCAGAAGTCCTGGTGGCTGCCTGCACCTGGGGGCTCAACTCCCAGGGAATGGTGGTCGCTCCCCAGGTGAAGCTCGGGGTTGTCTGGCTGCCTGATCGAGTGCGGTGCCACTTCATCTTCGCCGTGCTCAGTCGGGGCACAAGGGCTCACATTCACCAGGTCATAACAGCCCACTATTAACGTGAAATAATGTGTGCTATTAGCATATGTGTTGTTTTGTGTTAACTTGCAGCATTTTGTGCTAGATTATGCGAAAATGAAATGAATCATTTCCCCTTGCACACCCCTAACATTATCCCTGGGGAGAGGCAGGGTTGCCAGCTGGGAAAAATTTTCCCAGCCCGAAACAGCCATAAACCCGACCAAAAACCGCCCGTAGCCAATCCCCATCTTCCGCGTCACCGAACCCCGCCCCCGCGTCACCTAGCCCCGCCTCCCACGTCACTAACCCTGCCTCCCGCATCACTAACCCCGCCCCCTACGTCATCCCTGCCCCTGAAAGGCTTTTATTGGTCCAATTTGGACCAATAGAAGCCCCGGAAAAGCTTCTATTGGACCGAATTGGACCAATAGAAGCCTCGGAAAAAACCGCCGAACTCGCACAGCGGCGACGGGAAAACCGCCCAAAAAACCGCATTCCGCGGCCGGCAAAATTTTCCCGCCGCCGCTGGTGAAAACCTGCCCAATTGGGCGGTAAAACCGCCCACCTGGCAACCTTGGGGAGAGGGAAGAGCAACTGTACTTTGCCCATCAGTAGCTGAACGATAACATCCAATTGGATCTGTGGTTCATCTCTCTGTGTTTTTTTTTTTTTAAAGGCATATGTGTAGTTAGAGTTCTGTATAATGAAGGATAATGTCCTCCTGCCTCACAATAGACGTCCAATGCAGCTGCATTCAGTCCCATCCTATTCAGCGCATCTTTCCCTAAGAGCACACCCGTACAATTATATTTTGTTAAAAATCTCAAGTGCATCAACTTTTGCAATGCCCTGTGCAATTCCCCACTCGTGGTTCTAATGTGCAAATAGTTCTTTTTTTTTAACTAATTAGGGCTCTTGTAGTCCAGCCGCACATCATCAACCTTCCAATTTCCTTTATGATATTTATAAAGCTCCTTAATGAATACCAGTAGCGGCTTGCAGAGGTCTGTCTAATTAAAACTCTGACCTGGATTTATTTCTGAGGCAGATTATGTGATCAGCAGGTATGCCATAATGCTCTCAACAGAGACTTCTTTGGATTGGTGTACAGGTGCAACACTAAAAATGCAGACCCACAATGCATTTTTTTTCTTCTCCTAAGTAAATAGCACCATTCAAAAAAAAAATGATTAGTCAGGAAGTTGCTAACTCATGCTGATGCAGCTGTTTTAAAACTATGGACAGGAGTTTCATAGCCTGGGGGTTGACACCCAAGGGAATGAAAGAGAAGCAGCACCTAGGTTCTCATCAGTTTAAATTGTGTTTGCAGTTGCATTTCCCCCTTAGCTCAGACTGTATAAAAGCTTGCAGAAAAAAATCAGAGAGAGAGAGAAAAAAAAACATCAGAAACCGTACCTTAGTTCGCCAAAATGTGGGATGCAACACAGCTGTAACAGATGAAACCACTTTTCTAAATGATCGAGCCATGGGTACAACAGACACATTTTTCAGAGCACATTTGGGGGTCAATATTCAAAAGGCTTTAACGAGGCAGGAGAGGTTCCTGCGTAGTTAAACCCCACTGAGCTGGGCAGTAACCAGGTAGCGCATTTGAATATCGGTTCTAACCAGTCATTCCCTAACTGGCTACTTATAGTGATGATATTCCTCCTCTAACCCCTGGATTCTATATAAGGCGCCATGAGTAGCGCACATTAGCGTTGATTATGACTAATTATCATAATTGGCTATAACTGGAATTTATGCACACTTCTTTTTAGGTGTATTCTAAAAAGAGGCACACGTAAATTCTAAATTGCGTAGTTGAAAAGGGGTGTGGTCATGCGAAGAGTGTCAGTGTGTTGGGTGCAGTGGCGTAGCTACGTGGGGCCACGGGGGCCTGGGCCCCCATAGATTTGGCCCTGGACCCCCCTGCCGATGACCCTCTCGACCTCCCCTCCCGCCGCCAACCCTCCCCTGCCGCCGTCACTGTCCACTACCATCCGTGCAGGACGTCAGACTCACAGAAACAGAACAAAGTCTTGCGCCGGAAGAAGAGGACCTCGGCTGGTGGGGGTTGGGGTCCCCCACCAGCAAAGGTAGGTGACGGTGGCGGTGGGGAAGGGTTGGCGGTGGGAGGGGGTAGAGAGGGTCATCTGCTGGGGGGGGGCAAAGTTGTTGGTGGTCGTGGCAGTGGCGGGGGGGGGGGGGTCAGCGGCGCCGGGGAGGGGGCTAAAATGTGCCCCCTGACCTCGGGCTCTGGACCCCCCTCCCGCCGAAGTCTGGCTACGCCCCTGGTTGGGTGTTACTCAAATTTATGTGCATTGTTATAGAATTTGGGGGAACACGTCTACATTTAGGCATGGGCATTTACACCAGGTTTTCAGTGGCATGAATGGCCACACCTAAATATAGGTGCATTCCTTGGTCCTATGTGCTCTTCTATACACCACACCTAATTTTAGGTATAATATAGAATACCGCTAAGCACTTTTTTTTTAAAACCCTTGTTCTGCCCCATGTTCATGGAGGCAGGGTGTATTGTGATTTATATTTAGTATGAGTATTATTTGTATTCAATTGCATTGTCTACATAATAGCACTGTGTATTAGTACTGCTTTTCCTATAGTTCGCAGTATCTTGTGATTGACTCCTTTTGAGCTTTTCCTATTGGCTGTTAGTGTTGAGCCTGGGCCAGTCCTTCCTCTCTGCCCCTGCAGGCTGTGTGAGAGAGCCCAGTCTTGCTAGCATACTTTTGTGATCAACAGCTCTTCTAGGGGCTGATCCTTCCTTAATTTACTGTAATTCCATCAAGAGTTCTCACCATCTGCCCAAGTTATTCCCCTTTTATTTACCCCGAGTTTCTTCCCCTTAATCTCCTTTGAGTGTTACAGCTTTTCCTCTCAGCTGGGCTAAGGTTCTGGCCAACTCCTTGCCTCTGGGGTGGCTATATACAGACTATGTGCAAAAGGCAACAATTCTGTCTAAGCAATGGAACTGTAAATTGGATTTCTTTGTTTATTCTGAGTATTACAATAAAGAAGATTTGTTCAAGAATTGAGAGTCTACTGGTAAAGCTTCTACTTGGGGATGGTTTATGCTGGCTGTTAAGCTATACTACACTTTGCCTAGAACAGCACAGTGAGTCTAAATTTTAGACACCAATTACAGAATCTGGCCTTAACTGTCTAAGTAAGGACAGCAAAAAGGCTGTACTAACTTTATATTGGATGGTGCCTGGTTAACCTCTGGGATGCCACACTAGCCTAGATATTCAATGCCAGAAGTCAGGTATGCCCCGGCATTCAATATTTGAGGTTAACTCGGCCTGCAGCTGTGAGTGGCTTATAAGCCACATACCATTGTAGGCTAATACTGCTATTAATCAGGGCTTTTTTTGAGGGGGTACTTGGAGGTACTGAGTACCGGCACCTTTTCCATTGGCTGCTAAAATTGACCCATGGTCCCTAAGTTTTAATGAAAGAGCTCAGGCTCTACACACCAATTCTGCCTTGTCATAGGTTCTGTGACTGGTTGCAGGGGGCCTGGCTATTGTGGGGAGGGTCCCTCAGTGATTACCCCCACCCCTGAAGGGTGGCCTAGCATTTGAGTACCGGCACCTTTTTCACTAGAAAAAGTGCACTGCTATTAATACATGATTTTTGTGTGCTGCCAGTCACAATTCCATAGTTCTATAAAATAATAAAATGCTTAGTTAGTGCTCAAACTGAAACCAGCTATTTTGGGGGTATTCTAGCAGTGGAGTTGGCACTTAGCCAGTTAAAGAACGATAGTTGGAATGTAACCAGTTAAGATAACTGCATAAATAGGACCACATAAAACTCAGTTCTATCTTTATGCAGTTCTTCATAGCTGGTTAAATGCTGAATATCGTACTTAACCGGCTATGGGTCCTTTTTACCAAACTGCAGTTAAAATGTGGCCTTAGAGCATCCTTACATGGGTCATTCCCATGCGCTAAGGATGTTTTTACTGCAGGGGTAAAATGGCCGATTTTTATATTTGCAGTATTAATGGCCATGAGCTAATTTTCCCTGCCACCTATTTTTTAGGCAGTAAGGGTTCATGGGCTAACCATGTACTAATTGATTAGGTTATATTTGTTTGTTTTTTTTTGTCACATCTGTGTTTATTTTGTTACAAACCTAGGAAAACTGAATAGGTGGGATAATGTATATATGCAATAAGTTTAATGAAAGCAAATATTTTCTAATGTTAGGATAGGTTAGAAAATGAAGTAATGTGGTCAACAGGACACTTCCAAACACACCAAGAAGATGGTCGTAGTCACAAACAGTTTATTCCAATAAATCTATTGACTCAACACAGCACCGTGTTTCAGCCAGAGTACCTGCCACAGGAGTCTATACAATACAGGTAAATATAAATAATTATATGTTCAAACATATATCATCAAATGTACAAAAATAAAAAGTAACAAAGAGCAAAAAAATAAAACAATCCAACATTAAACAAACCTACTAGCTGTACAGATAAAAAAATAATCATAAAAACTTATATAAACAAGAAAACACTATGATATACAAATTTAAAAAAATATATGTAGCGCATTGACATGTATATATATATATATACCTACATACATACATATAATTATTTATTTATATGTATCTGTATTTTATAGACTCCTGAGGCAGGCATTCTGGCCAAAATATAACAGTGTTGTGTCATTTAATAAAGAATTTGTAATTGAACCTATGATTTCACCTCTGTTTTTGGCCACCTCCATTCCTATTTGGGTTCACTGTATAGTTTGCGGAGTTTCTTCTCTGTGTTTGCACTGTTCACTGCTTCCAGTGCCACAGTCCTCTATCACTCTTCCTTGTAGCCCCAGTTCATTTTCCAAAGACAATTTTACAACAGTATCTCCAGAGAATTTACATAACTGAGATAGGTAGATAGTCTCCTCCATCTTGGCTCTGTACGCACTATATTAGTTAATTCTCTTGGGGGCTTCAAGGGTAACAAATCCTCAAAGCCACAACATCCAGAGAATACTAGAGGCTTCAACGGGCCTCAGTGGGATGAAGATTTCTCTTCCCTTTCCCTACAGGTGAGTTAGTCCTCTTTCCCTTAAAAACCAAAGAGGCAACAGGAGCACCAATGTCAGGAGAAACAATCTCCTTCGGCACCTAACCACTACACCTCTATTCAGGAAATCTTGACTGCCCCAACATCTCCAGTTTCCACCAGACCCTCTGAAGTTGACACTAAGGAGAGAGAGGTGGAAGCAGAATTGGACTGAGAGAAGTCTCCTCTATTGGTTGACCCTCCCCAACACTTCAAAGGATACACAAGCAGTCCTTGCTTCTAGACTGCTACCAGTCATACAAAAGAAACCATATGGCCATGTATAATAGACAGTTCAGCTGACACCACATCCTTAATTTTACCCTTTCTCCCATGCTGTTTTTCACTCAGTGGAGTAAATAAAAAGGAACAGTACCTCAAATAAGGACAAAACTCCACAACATGCTCCTTTAATGGCCACTTGGATGGCTCCGAAGGGGGCTCTAAAGGGAAGTTCACCTTTGGCTATGCCGCTTTGGGTACACGATTGTGAGCCATATACCACTGCTCAACTCTGTTTTTAAAGGGAGCTGTCAGTGTTTAAGATGATGTCACCAAGGCTCCATAAGATATGGGGTGAGGTTGCTCTCTCTATCTCAGTAGTCAGTGGATAAAGTTTCCTCCATCCTGCATCTATACCGCTCTGCCTCAAGCCCAGAAGAACAAGCTCTCCTCCCCACTTATGGTATTCCATACCCTCTTTGGTACTAGCCAGGTGCGTTGCTGCCCTTTAGCAGTCATACCTCACTCTGAACCATGTGATATTGAGTGACTACTGGCTTTCCCCTAATATGTCGTTTAAAATCTGCTCTCCCTCTTTATTTTTAGCATCAGCAGCCTGGTCCCCCTGGCTTCGGTGGCACTAGACAGGCGAATCAGTAGTGCTGGATAAATGTAGACATGTTGTATGGCTCGTTACATTGCTTATTAGCAGTTATAGATTTTGCATTGCTTTTGTCTTTGGGATTTAAATACTTGGGGAACATTTATTAAAAAAAACATACAAAGCAAATTTCAAGTTGCAGTAGGATTGTTATCCTGGAATGCAATATGTACATTTTTTATAAATAAATAAATAAATAAATAAGATTTGATGAGTTCCACTGCAGAACCTTTTTAAGCCTTCCCTTGGGTTTTAGAAGCTAGGAATAAGTATGATTGCATGAGGGGTGTTTTTAATGAACACAAAGTATGGAATGGAATGCAATATTTCCTGCCAAGAAAATGTAATCAACAGAGGTAGAATCAGCAAATTAGAAAACATCAGGCCTCCGGTGCCTTTTTGTTCCATTTCATTTTTATCAACACAGTCTGCTGCTCCTTTTCAGTAACTTCTGACATTTATTTTCGTACAGGCTATATTTTGTCCCGGAGCTTTAAACTTCCAGGGTGCTTTAAACATAGAGGAATAAAGTTAAATCCTGCTGGCAAAGAAATATATTTTTATTACAAAAATAAAATTTAAACCCACCAGGGGAAAATAAGAAGCAAAGTCATTTCGCTGAGTTCTATGTGAAAAAAAAAATGAAAAAAAGGCAAAGCTGGTAGCAGAATGGAACATTATTTCTGTCTGAAAGATCACTGATATGATGCTATCGGTTAAATGAATCTAATCTTTGCACTCTGCTTTGTTTGGATTCACAGGTTTCACATTCAAAGGTTTCATGCTGTCTTCAGATGTGATTGAGTTAGAAAGTTTTATGGTGGGACTAAGTCTGCCTGAAGCTTGTTCGAATGGCGAGATTAAATAAAAGCGCATTACTGACAATGGGGACATTCAGATCAGGGTCTGCTTTTGAGATATGCACGCTGTGTAGCTACACAAGATACCATGCACGGCGGAGGAATGTCCTTTCCCCTTCCACATCATGGGGTAATTTTATAAGGTATTATTTAATTTGCTAACGAATATTAATACACGCAAGCTCAATGTAATCAATGAAACTCTTAACACAGGCTCACACTCCTCGTGTAATTATAGTGTGGAACCCCCACTCAGTTAACAGCTCAATCCAGTGTTTTTAAAAGTGGAGAAAAAAAGCTTCAGGGCAAGATGCATCAACCAAACGTAAAAGAATCTAAAACGTAAAAGTGCTTACTGAATTTGAAAAAATGAAGAATGCACTAAAAACACACCTCAGAAATGTTCGGTACGGTATTCAAAAGTTGGATGCATGAAAGTTTTGCTAATCTGGTGCAATCCCCCGTAGCGGAGTAGGAAACATATGCGTACAGAAAGCACACATTATCGGCATTAATCCACAATGTAAAAAAAAAGGATCGGGAGGGGGCAAAGGCGCTCATCAGTAGCATCCTTTATAGATGGCCTTGCCCCCCCCGCCCCGCCCGAGGTCGCTGCTGCTCCCCGCTTCCCAAAAATCAAAACTTTAAGCTGCCCTGGCCCCCCTCCCTTCCTCTCTTCTCCCCAGCCCCGCCCCTGCCGCCCCCCTGAGGTCGTTGCCACCGCTCCCCCCTCCACCGGGCCCCCCTCCCTTTTACCGGGCCCGCGCAGCACCTCTCACCTCTGTGTGAAGGCACTGCATGGGCAAGAAGAACAGATGATGCCTCTTCGCGGAGTCTTCGGGCGTCCCTCCTTTCCTCCTGGGCCTGCCCTCGTCTGACGTAAGTAACCTACATCAGTGGTGTCTGCCCTACTGCAGATTTTGGTATCATCTGCAAAGAGGCAACTCTTAACAGAAAGCCCATCAGCAATATCACTTACAAAAAAGTTAAAAACAACCGGCCCAAGAACTGAACCTTGAGGCGCACCACTGGTAACATCCTTTTCCTCAGAATGAGCTCCATTTACCACTACCCTCTGCCACCTTCCACTCACTAGTTCCTAACCCAGTCAGCCACTTTAGGGCCCATACTGAGGGCACTCAGTTTATTTATTAGTCGTCTATGCAGAACCATGTCAAAAGCTTTGCTAAAATGTAAATACACAACATCTAGTGCTCTCCTTCTATCCAATTCTCTGGTCACCCAGTCACCTGTCTCTAGTGAAACCTTGTTGCCTTGGGTCCTGTAATCCACTGGATTCCCAAAACTTTACCATTCTCTGTTTTAAAAGTGTTTCCATTAATTTACTTACCACAGAAATCAGACTTTCCGACCTGTAGTTTACAACCACTTCCTTACTTCTGCTTTTGTGGAGAAGGACCACATCTGCTCTTCTCCAGTCCTCCAGGACCACTCCCGACTCAAGAGAAGCATTGAAAAGGTCAGCCAGGAGAGCTGTTAGAACTTTCCTAAGTTCCTTGAGTACCCTTGAATGCATGCCATCCGGCCCCATCACTTTGTCCACCTTTAGTTTAGCAATCTCCTCATGAACACAGTCCTCTGAAAATTGTTCAGGGACTACCACCCCTCTGTTCCTATTTGTGTTTGTCTTCTGAGGTCCTGGTTTCACCATCACTAAGACCAAACATAATAAAATAGTATTAATGGGCACTCTTATTGGCAGTTTCAACCTTCTTCTGCCATTTTTTTTGTTACATTTGTACCCTGCGCTTTCCCACTCATGGCAGGCTCAATGCGGCTTACATGGGGCAATGGAGGGTTAAGTGACTTGCCCAGAGTCACAAGGAGCTGCCTGTGCCTGAAGTGGGAATCCAACTCAGTTCCTCAGTTCCCCAGGACCAAAGTCCACCACCCTAACCACTAGGCCACTCTTCCACTCCATCCCTCTCTTTACCTGTTCAACCTCCTCTCACAACTTTTTCCTGGCTTATCTCCCTATGAATTCCATCTTTGCCTCACACGTCCTCTTCACTTCTCTCTGCTTCTCTCTCTCACTTATTATCATAGCTGATGCCCCCAGGCCCAGATATAGGCTTAGACAACATAGGTAAGTACCTAGAGTGTCAAATTTTGAAGGCACCACATACTGGTGTGAAACAGAAGTCTGACTGCACTTGCTTTAGCATGGCATTCTATGATCTCTCTGACATAAACCTTGCCTCCCCGCCACTCTCAGATCCTGCCTATGGGTGCCAGCACTTTAAATATAGCTCTGCAAGGCCCCTCGTAGTTCCACTGCTTCTCTCCAAACTTTGGATCCTCTTCTATCTTCTCTCAGCTGCTCCTCCTCTCTCAGCTTCTCCTTTCCTCACAACCCATGTCCTCTCTTTTTCAGACTTCACAGCTGGTGTCTACTCTTCTCTCTAACCCACAGGCCCACCATAGGCCCTTTCCCTACCCTCTTTTCTTCAGTTCTTTGCCCCCTCTCCGAGAACCTCACAGCAATATTATAACTCCCAGTCAAAGTCACCTTTTATAGCTAGCTTCCCCTCTCTTTCAGTCCCTCTTTCACTTTTCTTTTAGTATCCTTCTCAGCCCTATTCCTACTCCTCTGTCTTGCTCCGTTCCTTTCTCTTGCTTTTCTCTGCTTCCCTTCTCCTGTTTGTCTAGCAGAAGAGTTTTCAACCCAGTTCTCAGGACATACCTAGCCAGTCAGGTTTTCAGGATACTGTACCTACAATGAATATGGATGAGAGAGATTCTCATACAATGGAGACAATGCATGCAAATTTATCTCATGCATCATCATTGGGGGTATGTTGAAGGAGCCTGCTCTTTGGGTGCTTGAGAACCCCCCAATATTGAGCAAACTTCTTGACAGGGCCTCCAGTGATTTTTTGACAATTTAGTTCCTATGGAAAGAAGTGCTTCCTTCCCACATTTCCCTATAGTCCTGCAAGATGGAGCTACTTTTGATTCAGGGGAGGGCAGGAGACAATATTGGGGGGTGCACCAATGGTGGCACCCATAACAGCCTTTGTGAAATGCCCTTCTCTCAGTCACTAAGGAGATCTTTAACACAAGTCTTTCAAGTCTGCTGCTAGTCTGCTAATATGAATGCCAGTGGAAAGACGTGTTGCAATTTATTTACTTTATTGCATACCCTGTTTACTAAGCAGCATTATAGGCATGTTAACGTTTTAACGCGCGTTAACCATGTACGTGCCTACAATATCCCTATAGGCGCCTACATGGTTAGCGCACGTGCTAAGTGTAGGCTCTCTAAAAACACTAACGCATCTTAGTAAACAGGGCCCTACATTTGATATACCACAAATTGCCAAATGGCAGCTAGGCGATTAACAATAAAAGCTGAGGGGAGCATAAGGAAAAAAAGAAGGAGAGAGGAACAAAAGAAAGCAAATAGTTAGATAAAATGTTCCAGAGATCCAAATAGAAAAGCTTGATTAAAGAGCCAAGATCTGATACATTTCTTAAAAGTGGGATACAAGGGTTCCGATTTGATATGATGGGTTAGAGCATTCCAGATGCAAAGGCAGTAGCTCGAGTGTTATCAAGTTGTATAACCTGCAGACTTCACAGCTTGTGTCTACTTTTCTCTCTAACCCTCAGCCCCTCCACTGCCAGTAGACCTGTGTTCACAGGAGGAGTCAGTGTCACATGAGAACTTTTTATTGTCACAGATTGACTTTAGTGTGTAGCACATGTCAGGGTCTGAAAATGAAACATGCTACTGCAATACAGTTACAATGCAAAGTGGCTCACAAGTGTACTTCTGATATTTACCAACCGTGTGGTCATCTTCCTTCTTAATATTCTATCCTCTTTATCAGCTCAGTTAACAGTTGTTCGACAGATGGCATGTGCTTGGCAGCTGCAGAACTCAGATGCTCATTCCTGGAGCACATTATTCTAGAATCGGTGATGGCATCTGGGTTTACTATTTACTCTTGGCTAGGTCCCCTGTTGGATCTTCGAAGTTGCTCCAGGGTCAGGTGAGGGTTAGATTTCTAAGACACTGGCAATGCTTATATTCCCTCCTGGGTGCCGTCTTCAGCTCAGCTCTTTGGGTTCACAGCTGTAGAGGTGTCTCAGTGGCATTCTCAAAGCTGAATTACACTGATGTTAAATACCTTTTCCTAATTGTATTATTGTTTTGACTCCATTTGATTTTAAATAATTTGCTACTGGTAAGATTTAATGTGTTTTTTTTTAAATAGGAGAGCAATGTATTCAGTTTCTATGGATCAAACAAGTAAGAGAGAATTTTATTGGGTCAAACAATACCTGGTTAGGTTGGGATTACTGAACATTCTCATGAGTCAGCATGGGTCAGTTATTTTGTTTATTAATATAGTTTCAACCACTTTTCCCAGCACTGATATCAGGCTCAGCAGTCTATAGTTTCACAGAGTACTCCTGGAGTCCATTTTAAAAATTGGCATTATGTTGCCCACCCTCAAATCCTCAGGTACCATGGCCATTTTGAATGATAGGTTACAAATTACTAGTAACAGGTTAGGAATTTCATGGTTGAGCTCTTTCAGGACTCTGGGGTGAATACCATCTGATCCTGGTGATTTGTTGGTCTTGTCAATTTGAACATCTAGACTTATATTGATAAGCATTAGTTGCTTCAAATGATAACTATAAAGAAGGTTTCTGGCCTGGGTATGACCCCAACATCTCCTTCTTTAAGTAAAGATTGAGGCAAAAAAATTTGTTTAATTTTTCTGCTGTTATCTTAGTCTCCCTGAGCACTTGCTTTCTTTCTTGGTTGTCTATTGGTCCAGCCGATTCTCTTATGGGTTTTTGTTTCACTTACACTTGAAAAGGTATTGAGCATTACATAGTAACATAGTAGATGACGGCAGAAAAAGACCTGCACGGTCCATCCAGTCTGCCCAACAAGATAAACTCACATGTGCTACTTTTTGTGTATACCTTACCTTGATTTGTACCTGTCCTTTTCAGGGCACAGACTGTATAAGTCTGCCCAGCACTATCCCCGCCTCCCAACCACCAGCCCGCCCCGCCTCCCAACCACCGGTTCTGGCACAGACCGTATAAGTCTGCCCAGCACTATCCCCGCCTCCAAACCACCAGTCCCGCAAGTTTCTTTTCAGTTTTTCTTGGTCTGTCTTATTATTTTTTTCACATCTAAGTTGCCAGTGCTTATGTTCACCCCTATATTCTTCATTAGGGTTTACTTTCCATTTTCTGAAAGATGCCCTTTTGGCTTTCACTGCCTTTTCCATCTCACCACTAAACCATACTGGGTATTGTCTGGTCTTTGTCACAAACCTAGAATATCAAGTGTGGAGCCAGACGCATGCGCCTGTGACACGCTTAATTCCTCTCTTCTGAACATCTTCAGTTTGGGCGCGCCTATGCTTTGGCACATCTACACTTTGGGCACGTCTACTCTGACGTTAGATGCCTTCACTTTAAAACCAGGAACTTCTCACTACTTCATTGCCTCAGCTACTACCTTCTTGGAGTCTGGTGCATTTTTCCTGTTGCCGTTCTTCCTAGCTGACTATTGCCTGAATCTGACTTCTGCTGGATTGCTGCCTGACCTGACTACTGCCTGGACCTGACTTCTGTTGGATTGCCACCTAACCTGACTACTGCCTGGACCTGACTTCTGTTGGATCGCCGCCTGACCTGACTACTGCCTGGACCTGACTTTTGCTGGATCGCCACCTGACCAGACTACTGCCTGGACCTGTCTTCTGCTGAACCACTGCCTGGACCTGACTTCTGCACAGCTCTGATCTTGCCTCCGCCTCTTGTCTGAGCCTGAGTCCTTCTTGCTCGCCTGACTCCCTAAGTCCTGTTGACCACCCGAACCCAGGGGCTCAACCGCTGGGGAATGATGGTCGCTGCAGGTGAAACGTCGGGTTACTGACCACTGGTCTCTGGATCTGCACAAGGGCTCACTTACTATTCCTGACATCTGTGACAGTTTTCTTTCAACTTTTTTAAATATATGGAATATATTTTTCTGGGCTTCCAATATGGTCTTTTCAAATAACATCAAAGTAATCCATGCAATATCAACATATGAAACTCTATTATAACAAACGTTGGGTGAAAAAGTAAGGAAAAGCCTCAAAGTAGCTCAAAATCAAAATGAAGATTTTTAGAGCTAAATTGATCTGAATAGATCTCTACTTCATCATTGGCAAAAGCCTTCCCAAAAGTTGTGTGACTTAATTTGATCATTCAAAGCAAAAAAATAAAGTCTTTGCGTTATATCAATGCTCAAAAAATAGTGCAAACCACTTATCCCATGGCTCAAATGAAGCGCAGGAAAGACATCTGGTGAATATTTCCAACTTCAAACTTGCCCCTGGGTCATCGATGGTCAGTGTTTCGCTAAGCTGCTTCAGGGTCCCAGATGGCAAAATAATTCTGAAAAGAAACAAAGAAAGTGCTGAAAGAGTTCCATAGTATAAAAAACAAGCAAGATCCACACACAATCACATACTTCAAAGAGCGGCACTCAAAAGCCATGAAAACCTTCGCATCCACATTGCTGTTTATGAAATGGCTTCTATTTGAAGAAATGATGATGTAACAGTCCCACAGCACAACCACAAGTATTCATCACAGGCACAGTGTGGTTGATCAGCACAAGTTTGCAGTTCAAACACTACAGCAGTATTTCCTACAAATCATGCAGACAAGGTTTAAAACCCTTGCCAACAATGCTTTTTATTTAGCACAGCAGTTCTTTCACTTCCTTTTGCTTGAAGAACTTATATCACTAGGACACAGCTTCAACAGCTGTGACCCCAGCCCACCTCCCACTTATCAGGCTTTCATTAGCTGACAACTTCCCACCAGGCTGCAAGCATCAGGAGCAGTTACTGTGAAATGTCGCTGCTGTCTCAAAGTTCTGATTCATTCTGCTGTGACTTCCATTTGCTCTACTGGGTCTTGCTTCCCTTTCTCCAGGTAGTCCATCTTTTCAGGGCCTTAAAATAAGAGAAATTATTCACTTATAGTTCACGTTGGGTTTTTTTGAGCACATTCACAAAAACATTTTAAAAAATGTATAATTTACTATAGTTGTTGGGATATTGATCTGGAATGATTTGATTATGTCCCAAGATTTTTTTTTGTATAAAAGAAATTTCTGTTTTTGAATCCCATTTTTGTGTGTGTGTGATTTATAGAATTTGGGGGTATATGCGTTTGATAGGATTTTCAAAAGCATGTATTCTGTTTAACCTTCAGTCCTCTGCTGTCAGATATGGTGAGTTCCTGTGCCGAGCAGTGTGCTGCCGGGTGTGAAAAGACACGGACCCGGGTTCTGCTTGCGGCCAAGCGACCCCAAACTTCACCTGTGGTGACCACTGTTCCCCGAGGGTTGAACCCCCAGGTGCGGGCAGCTGACAGGACTTATACTGAGAGGCCAGGAAAGGGGTGCCCAGAGAGACCAGCCAGAGGAGAGCAGAAGGAAGAAGTTCAGGAGCGGGTCACAACAGAGTGACAGGCAGTAGGCTAAGGAGTGTCCTGGGTCCAGGCAGGTATACAGGCGGGTAACTGACCCGGGAGTCACCAGGTCCAGGCAAGATATTTAGGCAGGCAGTAGACAGGAGAATAACCAGGTCCAGGCAGGATATTCAGGCAGGCAGCAGACAAGAGAGTAACAAGGTCCAGGCAGGATATCAAGGCAGGCAGCAGACAAGAGAGTAACCAGGTCCAGGCAGGATATTCAGGCAGGCAGCAGACAAGAGAGTAGCCAGGTCCAGGCAGGACATCCAGGCAGGCAGCAAACAAGAGAGTAACCAGGTCCAGGCAGGATATCCAGGCAGGCAGCAGACAAGAGAGTAACCAGATCCAAGCAGGGTCTCTACAGGCAGGCAGCAAACAGAAGAGTAATCCAGGTACAAGCAGGGTCTTTATAGGCAGGCAGCAAACAGAAGAGTACGCTGAAGAGAAACGCTTACCCAAGTAGAAGCCGAAGCAATGAGGCAGAGGGAAAGCGTCCCAGAAATAGTGCAGGCTTTCTGACGTAGACAGGAACCAGCTGAAGATGAGAGCTTCCATAGGTCAGGTAGGCAGAGAGAAAGTCAACACAGGTGTGTGGTAGCAAGGCAATTAAAGAGCCTGGAAGCCAGGCAGAGAGAGCAGATCCAGGTGCATGAGAGCAAGGCAATCAAGGAGCCTGCAGCCAGAGAAGTACACAGACATGGCTCAAGGCTAAGCCAGTCAAGTGTGTGTGTTGCCAGGACCCTGCGCAGCCCAAGGACACCGCTTGAGTTGAGGTAGGGGATGTGACATCTGCTTATAGAAATTGCAGTTAAGAAGTACGCAACCAGATTTGAGATAGCGATGCCTCCTCGCTTTGGTAGATAGTGTACCTGTCTGATACCTGGGCAGCTTTCCACTGAGACCCTTTGGAAATTAGATGCAAGGCATGTAGGCATGTGCCTTGTATCTCATGAGCTATTCCAAGTTGCTTCGCTAACAGGTGATTAACTTCTTTGATGTTTACATAAATGATGTATTATAAAAGTTTATCATTCACACCATTTATGAAAGATTTGTAACTGATATACCCATGAAATAAAAAGTGAGAAGATTCAGTGAGTCAAGGATTTGTTACAGATCTGGGTCTGGCTGCAATCAATGTAATCTCATGCAGAAAGCGTGAGACATCTTATTGTGCAAATAGAATAAATAAGAACTTGCATATGGTTTTCTGGAAACATTTCCGAGTGTTATTGGAAAAGTAATAAGGTTGGCGAGAGACCTGAGTGTTTAAGAAACAAATGCACTTTAATGCCATTCTGCACTAGCTGTGCCAGGCACAGGAAATCAAGGAATTATTCCTGCTTTACATCAATAAATCCACTGTTCTCATTGGTAAAATGTAATAGTATTTCTGCTTCTCTGAGGTCTATTGGCTATCACAGGAAAACATATTTGAATCACAAATTAAATTGCCACCAGCTGGAAGCCGTTTCAGAGAATGCATGTGCGCCTCACGTTAATGTGTTCTGCCTCCATTAGAAGAAAACAACAAAGAAAGAAAAACATCATTTGTGGGTGAGTGGACCCCCTAAAGCCCAGAGTGGGGGTAAAAGCAAAGAAAGTATGGAGCACGTAATTCTCTCCTTTCAGAAAGGTCAGGTAATTGCTCTGTTGCCTCCTCTATTATGGCTTATCACTGTGTGATCTGGGATTAGCATAGCCGATTTTGGAAGTTAAGACTGTGGAGCTCAGAACTTTGCTTTCAGGCTTATAGACTCAGTTCAGAAAAGAATTTCTCACATTTTATGTGGCCTGTTTCAAAAACTGTTGTTTCAACCCCCCCCCCCCCCCGTGCCTCTAAAGCTAAAACCATAGTCCATATAAACAAAAATGTGCAAAAGGTGCTGCCAATAAAGCGCATTTTATCATTTAAAACAACATTTCTGGTGAGTTTAATGCTTGTGGAACATAGCAGACTAGAAACTGGGAGTGTGAACATGTGCGCATGAGAGAGGAGACTGGTTTGGAGTATGTGATTGTGAGAGGAAGGGCATGCGGGTCTGGGGGAAGAGGGGAGAGAGAAGGAGCTAGAAAGAAAATAAGGATGTGAAAGGGAGCAGGATCAAATTTGGGATAGAGACACCTTCCCCCATTGTTGCTCCTTAAAGTTGTCTGTCTTCAAGACTTAACTTTAAGGAGCAACAATAGATATACAAATTACATTCTGCTGAACCAATGAGACTTAACAAAGAGACTGAGTGGATGACGATAGTCTAATATGTTTTTGGGATTGGATGATTTTTGAGTCAGCTGACCTCGGTGTTCTAAAGTTTTTTGAAAATGCCGCAGCCATTTTTACATTGACTAGCAGGTTGTGATACGTGCCATAGAAGAATTGAGATACCTTGGGGGGGGGGGGGGGGGGGGGGGGGTTCTTTGGTAATATGAGAGAATACTTTTTATTAATATTAATGATCTTTCATGTTTGATTCTTAGGGGGGGATACCTTGAGAAAGCTTTGGGCGAAACATGTGTCCGGCAACAATTACTCCCGCTATGCAGTTCAGATAAGTAACGCTTACCTTGATGAAGGAATAGTGTTAGAGCATAAGTTATTAAGCGTACATACATTGATGTTTCCACAAAAAATTGATAAAGAAAACAAAAAACATATTATAAAGATTTCCGGATTCATGAAGACATAAGGCGAAACACCTACTTCCATTATTTCCAAAGCCGATGGCTTAAGTGGAAGGTCACCCTCTGAATTTCCGTTTTCTATATTCTCATTACATGTTTGTTAGATTTTTAACAGCAGTGATTATCATATAGTATTTGACATTAATTGAACAGCTTTGTTGGGATATTTATATATTTAGAGCCGGTAAGACTTACTTTATACATGAAGGATGTCATATGCAAATTAAGGCCTTTGCAGGATGTTCTCCAACATGCTATTATTGCGCACTCACTTTACATTCTCCCATCACTTCATGCTCTTTAACACTAAAAGATGAGGGAGGTAGAGGGAACTCTGTGGTGAGGCAAATGGTCTTGGTGGCAGTCTAATCACCAAATGTGTCTGCTGAAAGCTTAGTAGGATTACTGGGGAATACTAGAGCTGTAGGTGGTAATATGAATAGTGTTGCAGACTTTGCCTAAAGTATTGGCGTCATTGACAGTATTTTTGGGTCTGAAGGTGAATTGCGAAAAATCATCTATGTTGGGGTTAAAGGAAGGATTATCCAATAGGTGGAAGGGATCCTTTCCATTGCAATGGGTGGGAGATTCCTTGAGATATTAGGGGTTTCCTTAGCACGATTGGAGGGAGCAAATTTATAGTCCTAATGTTAGGGTCCTTCCTGGGAGAAGGGGCTATTAGAACCTGGAGACACCTGCCCTCTCTTTGAGGGTGAAGATACAGTAAGTGAAGATGATTTTATTGTAGAAGTGGTTTGTATATGCTTCAAAACTTGCCTGTAGCACTTAAAGTCAAGATGTATGCATAAGGGATGGAATGTTATGAAAAACGTTATGGGGAGAAGAGGTCAAGATTGCACTTGTCAACTTTGCAGTTACTTAGGAGAGACAGAGGGGCTGGGCCTGCCAGACATTAGAATGTACAATAGGCTTGCCTAGTGTGTCAGGCGAGGGATTGGTATGGGGCACTGAGGAGTACTGTGTCTTTAGAAGGCAGGTTTGTGGCCCTCTACTTTTTAGCATATGTTTTGCCAAAGGCGTGGGGAGGGGGGGGGGGGGGGGGGGGGGGGGGGGGGGGGGGGGGGGGGGGGGGGGGGTGGGGGGTGGGGGGGGGGGTATGAGTTGCCCAAATGCGTCAAGTGCAGTCCAGTAATCAAATTGGTATGATGGGCGCCTTAGGATATAGTGTCTCCAAGTATCTACATGTAGTAGGGAATGAGGACTTTTTTCCCTGGGATAGTTTAAAAGGAGGCAATCCTGCAACATTGTTTTGCTGCACCATCTTCTTGAGGAGGAGCAGCCCAAGATGTTGATGATTGAGGGTGTAATTGGGGAAATATGGGATGAGGGACAAAAATAGGTCTCAATATATTCAGCTGCAGCATTACCTGGTTCAATTATTACTATTATCATGAAGGGTGATAATGTGTTTTTATGCCTATGTGTTCAGCGTTTGTGACCTGCCCCTTTTTTGAGCTATAGCTTATGCGAAGCAGTTTGTTCATCTTTTTATTTACTCTTTATCTTCTTTGGGGTGGGCCGAGTATCTGACTCACTGCACTGCCCACCTGAAGGTGTGGGCTGAGTATCTATGAATTCCACAGCAACACGACAGTCCAGGGTCAAAGTAGGTTCACAAACCCTTGGCAAAAGCCCAAAAGTCCCAAAGGGTATACCTCAAGCAAAACAATAAAAGCAATCACAGCAATCAATCGTCCAAGTAGAGAGCCTTCCACAAGATTCCACAGCATTCCTTGATTCCTGCCAACAGGTCTCTCTCTCTTTCTCTTTCTTTCTCTCTCTCTCTTTCTCCTCACCCTCCCTGTGACGGGGCGTATACGCTGTCACAGGGGAGCAATTCTACAATCAGGTACCTCCATTAAATTGCATGAAAGACCCATAGTGGGAATCTATTTAATAACGACATCTAGGCACCCAGATTCCATACTAGCATAAACCGGTACTGGTGCCTAACATTTACATGTCCGCTATTACACCAGCCATAGAGCTGACATAAAAATGCAGGCACCTAAATGCAGTAGGAATCATGAGGGTAAGGGTAAGGTTAAATCATACATTCAGTATTCTATAAGTTACATGCATTACTGGGAGCATTGCCTATCCACTGTTCTCTTTAAGCTGAGTAGGAGTCCTCCATCTACAGTCCTGCCAGTGGGTGGTGCTGTTTCACTATCAAATTTTCAATAGTGAAGGACAGACAAGCTCTGCAGGACTCCAAGGAATCTGCTCGTCTCTAGCCAGTGAAAACACAATATTGAAACACACCCCCTACTGGCAGCAATGCAGTTGGAAGACTCCTACTCATCTTAGAAGGAACAGTGTGTCTCACCCATGCAATTACATGCAGTCTAAGTTAGATGCATTATTGTAGGATGGTGCTTAGGTGCCCTGCTGGCTTATTCAGTGCTAGTAATTCTAGACATTTACAGATGCAAGGCACATGTAAATGCTGGTACCGGGATTATAGAATTACCCTTGAAGTGGGTAAGAAAGTCTGGGTGGGGGTGTTGGTAGGATTTGTTAAGCATGGCCATCAGGAGGTAACCATCTTGCACTGTATATGTGGGACTCCTCAGGATTAAGTTTTGGGACTGACAGGTTGTTGGACAATCAAAAAGTTGGATAATACAGAAAAAGAGGGAGAGGGATAAAGCAGAAGTACATTGAATGCATGTTTCCACAGAGGAAGCAGTAAAAAAAGTGTTTAAAACCTAAATGGCCTGAAATTTAGCCGTCCGCAGGCAGTGCTTTTGCTGTTTACTGCCAGCGTTAAACCCGGATATTCAAAGCTGGGCTGGTTCTGGTGACCTGCATTGACTATCCAGGTTTTTTAAACTGCTAAAAAGTTAACCGGTTAATCTGATATTCAGCGCTAACTGGTTTAACCTTTAAGTGGTAAAAGATAGACCTGCTATTTATGCAGCCTGTCAGGTTCTCAGGTTCAGAGCCCCGCGGGGCCGGGCTCTGGAGCAAACGTGAGCCCTTGGGCTGCTGATGAGAGCGACAGCAGCAGGCAAAACCCACCAACCAACGCTGGGCAAGCACACCGGCACTGGCAGGGACTGCAGGCACTGCCCAGCGAGCCGGAACACACGGACTGGAATCCCCCGGACTGGAGGACACAGGACTGGAACACTGGACTGCAACACTGGACTGGAATCTCCTGGACTGGAATCCCCCGGACTGGAGGACACAGGACTGGAACACACACTGGACCGGAACACACTGGACTGGAGCGCACCAGACTGGAACACACACCGGACTGGAACACACTGGACTGGAGCACACTGGACTGGTCTGTACAGCTTCACCTGCACTTAGCCACTGCACCCCAAGGGTTGAGCCCTTGGGTTCGAGTGGCCAGCAGGACTTACCGGATACCGGATGACACAGGGACCAGGACTGGAAACAGAAGTACTCGTAAATCCTAAATTGACCTAAGTGCTCCCAAGCCCTAAACCAGCAGAAGTGTTCCTAACAGTAAACTAACAAAAGGACTTCCTAAGCCCTATACTAACAGGAGTGCCCCTAGGCACTGAACTAACCAGAGTGCCCCTAGGCACTGAACTAACAAGAGTGCCCCTAGGCACTAAACTAACAAGAGTGCCCCTAGGCACTAAACTAACAGGAGTGCCCCTCCCAGCACCAAAAGGGAAAGCAGGGGAGCCACAAGGAAAAAGCAGGGGAGCTAAACACATAAGCCAAAAGTGCTTCCAAAGCACCAGGCCCAACCGTGCTTCTAAAGCACCAAAGACAGCAGAGCTTCCAAAGCCCTAGACACAGAAATGCTTCTAAAGCACCAAGAGGGAAAAGCAGGGGAGCTACAAGGGAAAGGCAGGGAAGCTAAACACATAAGCCAAAAGTGCTTCCAAAGCACCAGGCCCAACCGTGCTTCTAAAGCACCAAACACAGCAGCAAAGACTGCAATGCTCCCAACAGCACAAACACCAGAAGTACTTCTAACAGCCAAATCTGCAGTATTCCTAAACAATTCCAAACCCTGAAATACTTCTATCAGCAACAGAGCTTCCAAAGCCCTACACACAGTAATGCTTCCAAAGCACCAAGAGGGGAAAAGCAGGGGAACCACAAGGGAAAAGCAAGAAGCTAAACACACAGTCACAAGTGCACACTGCACTAACACTAACCTGGACCTAAAGCAAGCAGCAAAAGCAAACCTTGCAAAGGCCCTGAAGGGAAGAACACCACTTCCTTATCAAGGCCTCTCCCAGATGATGTCACACTCCCTAGAGCCAGGCAGACAGCACACTGAAACCCAGAGAGGCCCAACCCACACCATGCAGCACCGTGAAGCTCTTGAAGCCAGTACACCCAAAGAGAGGTAGAGCTAACTCAGTCCACACACACAGCTGTAGTAAAGTGAAACAATTAGTCATGCTGCTGGAAGCTGCCAGCATACAGAGAGAGGAGCTAGCTCAGAAAGGACAGACAAAGAAACAGAAGCCAGCTAAGAAGCTGACCCCCAGGAAAAAGGTAAGTTTGAGAGGGGTTCTGACCACGATCATAACAGCTTTTGCTGTTTACCGCCAGCATTAAACCCGGATATTCAAAGCTGGGCTGGTTCTGGCGACCGGCATTGACTATCCAGGTTTTTTTAAACTGCTAAAAAGTTAACCGGTTAATCTGATATTCAGCGCTAACTGGTTAACCTTTAACCTATTTATGCAGCCTATTTTAACCGACTACCTGTGCTTAACCGGCTATGTTGTGTGCTTTAACCAGTTAGAAGCTAACTGCTAACCATGGATATTTAGCAGGAAATAACCGCTTATTGCCTGCTGAATATCTACAGTTAGGCGCCAATATGCTATTTAACCAGTCAGAGGCCATGTCTGGCTGATTAAATAGCTTTGAATTATCAGGGGATTTTGTCCACGAATCTTACCTAGAACTGCTGGCCTTTTAACTAAACGTGATGCAGGGAAAGAGAGAGAAACCCATGCGCATCTGAATGACGAAAGCTGTGATGTCATTGAAGTGTGCTGGATAATCCAGAACGTCGGATAAGTGAAAGTCAGATCAGAGAGACTCTACAGCATTTAAAGTAAGAGGGGATTTGAGGAAGTGAGTTCCAGATGAGCATTAGGTCTTCAGTCCGGTTAATAGGTCATTACATCAATGCAATCAGTGTTGGAGCGATAGCGCTCAGTTTCAGGTGTTGACCCAGAAGACACTTTCTGACGTGGTCTGTAATCAACTCTGCTTATCAGGATCTCATCAGGGTGCCAGGCTGGATCGTTGTTTACCCAGCATGCATTTTGTAGTCTGTGACTTCCATTACAGGAGATTCATTAACTAACTAGTTCATAAGAAGGACCGCCTCGTACTATTCATTCTAAAAATGTAATAACTAGAATGGGATTTCTGACCTGAAACTTTGCTTGCGTTATGAGGAAATCGGATTGACAGAGCTCTTGAGTTCTGGCTTTAATGATGTTAAACTCTAACCTTAACTAACATTTTAAAAGACAGGATGAAAATACTATTTAATGTTTCATACATCCTACCAAATCTAATAAGCTACTACTACTACTTATCACTTCTATAGCGCTACAAGGCATATGCAGCGCTGTACACCCATACATGAAAAGACAGTCCCTTCTCAAAGAGCTCACAATCTAAATATGGAATGTTGCTAGTGGAATAGCAACATTCCGTGTAGAATCTCAATAGTAGCAACAGAATCTCCAATAGTAGCAACATTCCATGTAGAATCTCGAGTAATAGCAACATTCCAGAATCTCAAATAGTAACAACATCCCAAGTTCCACTGCACATACCACTAGGCTACTCCTCCATTAGCAACATTCCATCTAGAAGCCTGCCCTTGCAGATCAGCAACGCAGCCGCGAAGCAGGGCTTCTGCTTGTCTGACGTCCTGCATGTATGTGCAGGATGTCAGACTCACAGAAACGGAAGCCTGCGTGGGTGCGTTTCTGATCTGCAAGGGCAGGCTTCTACATTACTACTACTACTACTACTTATCACTTCTATAGCGCTACAAGGCATACGTAGCGCTGTACACCATACATGAAAAGACAGTCCCTGCTCAAAGAGCTCAAATCTAAACTAGGACAGGCAAACAGACAGAACAACTAAGAGGGTAAGGGAATTAAAGAGGTGGGGATAAAAGGGTACGGGGCAAGTGAGTAGTGGTTAGGAGTCAAAAGGAGCGTTAAAGAGGTGGACTTTAGCCCTGATTGGAAAACGGCCAAAGACGGGGCTACATGTACAAGCTCGGGAAGTCTATTCCAGGCGTGAGGTGCAGCGAGATAAAAGGAACGGAGTCTGGAATTAGCAGTAGAGGAGAAGGGGACAGACAAGAGAGATTTATCCACAGAACGGAGTACCCGAGGGGGGAGGGGGCGTAGGGAGAGACAAGAGTGGAGAGGTACTGGGGAGCGTTAGAGTGAATGCACTTATCGATCAGTAAGCTAGATAAAACCTAACTGCCATGTCTTTTACAATCATATTTTTGATTAATCTAAAGCACATTTTCACTGGTGGATGCACCCACCCTATGTAAATATTTCCCAGAACAATTCACTTTAATGACTTTCAGAACCTCAGTGACAATGACTGGAACATGCGCTCCATGGCCACTGTGGCTTTCTGTAGCTGAAGGAAGTATAGAAAAATTAAGCAAGAAGTTGGACTCAGAGCTAAAGGAGCCTGCTTTCCTGGGCGTGCACATATGCATGCCTGTGGTTCATAAATATGTGTGGATCCAACCCCCCTCAATAGTTCTCATACCCCCCCCCCCCAACTCAGGGATCCTTTTACTAAGGTGCGCTGAAACTGGCCTGCGCTGGTGTAAATGCATGCCATTGGATGTACGTCAAGTCCATTTCTCAGCGCACCTGCAAAAAAGGGCCTTTTTGGGGCCGAAAATGGACGAGCGGCAAAATGAAAATTGGTGCGCATCCATTTTGGGGCCTGAGACCTTACCCATTCACTTAGCGGTAAGGTCTCACGCATTAACCGGGTGGTAATCGTCAGCGCATACACAATGCTGATTACTGCCTGGTTAGCACCGTGCGCCGGCAAATCTTTCCAGCGTGCGGAGCGGATGCATGTAAAAAATGAAATCACCACCTAGGCCATGCAGTTCAAAATTGAAGTGCATAGGACACGCGTACGCGCCGACGGCGGCTTAGTAAAAGGTCCACTCAGTGCTTCTCAACCCTCTCCTGGAGTCACATCTAGCCAGTTGGGTTTTAGGATCGCCACAATGAATATGCATGAAATAGATTGCATGTAATAGATCTTGGCTGTAAGAAAATTTGTCTCATGCATATTCATTGTGGTGTTTCTGAAAACCCAACTCAGCTAGGTGTGCTTCCAGGAGAGGGTTTGAGAAGCACTACTTTAACTTGTTCTAAAGATTTGATGTAAATAGAATACAGGGGTGGTGGGAGGCGGGGCTGGTGGTTGGGAGGCGGGGGATAGTGCTGAGCAGACTTATACGGTCTGTGCCAGAGCCGGTGGTGGGAGGCTGGGGATAGTGCTGGGCAGACTTATACGGTCTGTGTCAGAGCCGGTGGTGGGAGGCGGGGATAGTGCTGGGCAGGACTTATACGGTCTGTGTCAGAGCCGTGGTGGGGAGGCGGGACTGGTGGTTGGGAGGCAGGGATAGTGCTGGGCAGACTTATATGGTCTGTGCCCTGAAGAGGACAGGTACAAATCAAAGTAGGGTATACACAAAAAGTAGCACATATGGATGGCCATGCAAGGTCTTTTTCTGCCGTCATCTACTATGTTACTATGTTACTATGTACAGAGATCTTATAAGCGTTCTTTCCCTTAAGAAATGGGCCTTGAAAAGACCTGATTCACAGCTGAGTGTTTTGCTGATTAACACAGACATATTTTACTCTCAGGCACTGGAGACCATGTGATACGTTTAGCATGTGGAGATCTAGGTTGTCTGAAAGCTGGATGAATCTCCTGGGAAGCGGTGTGCAAAGGAAAGGGATTTTTGGATTTAGCCTGATAGCTTTTCTAGTAGCTCAAAGTGAGCTATGTTCAGGTATAGTAGGCATTTATTTGCTCCCTGAGTCCTTTCAGCTAACTTTGTACCGAGGCAACGGGGAGGGTTAAGTGACTTGCCAAGATCCGTGAACATCAGTTGGATTGAACTCTAGTTTCCCTGTTCTCAGCCCACTGCTCTTACCATTAGCTACTGCTGGGCAGCTGCTGTTGACTAAGAATCCTGCTGGTGCATTTGTTAAGGCTTGGGTATAGTTTCATCTGTAGCTGAACCCCAGCACAAAAAGGCAATTTTTAGAGTAATATTCACCTAGAGGAGCAGTTTATTGCTGTAGATGTGCTTTATATCTGTTATCCTCTGATGGATGGCTGGGGAATGAAAGTTCAGGCTGAGAAAAGTACAGGTCCTGACACTGGCATGAAGCTTAAATTTGTAAAAGCACCAGAGGGAGTGGAGCTCCAATCAATTGCACTGGTGGCAGCCCCCCCCCCCCCCCTTCTATATGTATTTATTCCCTGCACATGTGCTGTTGTGTAGGGGAATAACAATTGTCTCTTGTAGGGGAGTAGAATTTATTTTATCTAACTATATATGCAATCCTATATATAATTCTCACCTCCATGTTCTGACGCTGCCCTGGGACCGTGGCTCACTCGGATATGGTCTGCTACCTGCGGTAGATAACACTGACGTCCATACATCCCTTCAAGTCTGCTGCTTTCTCTTCTCTTCGCTCTGAGCTCTGACTCTGGTCCCGCCCTTGCGGAAACAGGAATGAGGGCGGGACCAGAGCTCAGAGCGAAGAGAAGGAAAGGCAGTAGACTCGCTGATCCTGTTCGCTCTTCAATGCTGCCGACGGGACCCTGGTAAGAAGGGGGAGAGGGGGGTTGGTGATTTTAGAGGGGGGGGGGACTGGCACTCGGAGGGAGGACAGAGCGAAGGAGAATGACAGAGGGAGGGAAGGGGGACTGCAACTCAGAGGGAGAACAGAGTGAAGGACAGTGACAGAGTGAGGGAGGAAGCCAGGGAAATCGTCGGAGGGGAGGAAAGGGGGCCGTGGGACTTGGAGGGGACAGAGGGAGAGAGCGAGGGGGGGGGGGAGGAAAACCTTGCTAGCACCCGTTTCCTTTCGTACCGAAACGGGCCTTTTTTACTAGTTTATAAATAAAAGGAGCTTTATAAAGCTGTTTACCTGAATAAATAGATAAGCAGGCGAATGACTGAAATTTACATAGCTCTTTCTGGCTAAAAGTATATATGGGTTTCAGTGCAGGAATAATTTCAGACAGATTAAAAATGCACTGCAGAAATAATTTCAGACAGATTAAAAAATGCACTCCCATGGCAATGGTTAACATTGGGAGGAAAAGCAACCAAACCACAGAAGTGGAAAGAACAACAATGTCCCACGAAAAGTCACAGGAACAGGAGAAGCGTGGGAACAGAATCAGACACTTCAAAAAAACAGACCAAAGACGTCCAACGCAGATATGGTATTGTGTTGAGTCATACTTTAGTAAATTTTATGTTTTGGCACTGAAAATGCCTTCTTCAGGAGTCTTTAAAAAGACCTTTGTTGGGTGTAGAGAAAAATATCGCTAATGGTATCGCTTCTAGGCACCGCTGGGAGGAAAACAGCATGCATGCATGCATTGATTTTGAACACTGTGTGCACTGTTTTGTCTTTAATCTAATCAAATTCATGGTTTATATACCACACTTGTTCCAGCATGAGGTTCCAGGCGGTTTACATTTCAAGAAGCCACACAAAAACAGGGAATAACAGAAAAATAAAAAAATCAAAAAATATTAATTATAAAATGTATCAAATAAAAAGGTGTTCAACTTATAGCACAATTGCCTATAGTCTAGTTCAGTGGTTCCCAAACCTGGTCCCGAAGGCACCCCAGCCAGTCAGGTTTTCAGGATATCCACAATGAATATGCATGAGAGAGATTTGCATGCACTGCCTCCACAGCATGCAAATCTCTCTCATGAATATCCATTGTGGATATCCTGAAAACCTGACTGACTGGGGTGCCTTCGGGACCAGGTTTGGAAACCGCTGGTCTAGTTCATAATGAAATAGACCTGGTAGAGTATTCCACACGGCAATATCTTGGAAAGAAAACATAGAACCAAGCTGATGTTTAAATCTTATATTCTTAAAAATCGGATACCTGAATAATACACTTTCACAAACTCTAATGGAATTATAAAAGCAGTGAGAGAGAAGTTGAATTAGCAGTTCAGACGTATTCCACTTTCACATTTATCCAGGCACCCATTTTATTTTGTCAAAATTTGATCTTGGGAATTCACTTTAAAAGAGAGATTTCTGATGTAGATTTTCAAAGCTAAGACACACAGCCTGTAATAATCTCTCTCTCTGAAAAATCAATTTCTTGACTTCACTTGCTGCATGGCCATTCCTTAAAAAAAGTAAGATCTGCCTTTTACCCGCTGCGGTAAAAGGGGACCTTGGCGTGCGTCAAAACACCTGCCGATGCCAGCGCAGGCTCCCTTTTGCTGCAGGTTCGTAAAAGTATCCTTAAAAATGCATTGATTATTTGATCAATGCATTGCTTTTCCACATAGCTCAATGCAGTTCCCAATATAGGTAACGTAACAGAGAGAGGGAGCAAAGCACCAAAAAAAGCCAAGAAACAAAACAAAAAGCACCAAGGGCCTTCAAGAAAAGGGGAATTGACGTCTTTAATCTTAAATGTTGATGAAACACTGCTTGAATGGTCCATTCAAGCAGTGTTTCATCAACATATACGTATGATTAAAGACTTCAATTCCCCTTTCTTGAAGGCCCTTGGTGCACAATATAGGTAACATCATCACATTAAAAAAAATTTCTTTATTAGAATTTTTAATATACAATCCAAGTAAATTATCACTTATACAAAATGGATCCCTCATAACGATCTGACTCCTAAACTACACCAGACACAATTTTATATTGGAACTCTTGCTTATTTATTTACACCCTAATTACTGATAATCATACCCTGTCCTGATATCATTATGTTATGTTGTTTTCCATTTATCCTAATTACTGACAATTATACCTTGTCCTGATATCATTACATTATGTTTGTTATCCACTTACCCACTTCTTAATCAACATAATTTTGTATGAACCTTAATAACAATAATTCTGAATTCTTCTCCGTTAATATGATTGCCATAATATTCCTACGCACCTTATCTGTTATTTATACTCTGATTCTCTATTCCATCAATGTGATTGTAGTTGTATTATATTGTAAGTCACACTGAGCCTGCAAATAGGTGGGAAAATTGGGATATAAATGCAGTAAAATAAAATAAATAAATACACAAAAAACAATAAACCAGTAGAAATAAACTTAAGTAATCTACAATAAAATAAGAAATATCTCTGGATATTGTTACAATCCTCAGTAACGAAGAGAGCAAGAGATCAAACAGAAACAAGAAAAAAGTTTTTCTGTTCTCCTGGCTACAAGTATTGTACTTATAATCAACAATCAAATGCTTCACAAGAAGACTGAAGTCATGTATGAGTAATGAATTTGTGATATACTAATTTTCCAAAATCTTCTTTTACCTCATCCCCTTGAAATATTAAAGTATTTATTGAGTGTCTGAAGTATTCTTGCAGAGACCTTTCTACTGGGGTTCCAGGTCTACTTTCAGCTTTTAAGAAAAAGATTAAAGGGGAAGAAGGCAGAGTACTACTACTACTATAAATCACTTCTATAGCGCTACTAGTCGTATGCAGCGCTTTACAGTTAACATGAAGAAAGACAGTCCCTGCTCAAAAGAGCTTACAATCTAAATCAGGACAAACAGACAGGATCAATAAGGATAAGGGAAGGACAGACAGAAGGACACAAGGATAAGATAAAAGTGACAAGTCAGGAGTCGAAAGCAGCATCAAGCAGGTTGGCCTTTAGCCCGGATTTGAAGGCAGCCAGGATGGAGCTAGACGTAATGGCTCAGGAAGCCTATTCCAGGCATAAGGTGCGGCGAGATAGAAGGAGCGGAGTCTGGAGTTAGCAATGGAGGAGAAGGGTGCAATTAGGAGAGATTTGCCTAGTAGAGTAGAGAATGATTTGAATGTGGACAGTTTACATCCAACCACAATGCTGGAAATATTGTAGAATTTTCAGGACTAGAGAGCAATCAGTCTAGTGACATTTGCCTTGGAGCTCATCAAGGTTTCTGCTGTGTAGTCCATATTTCTGCACGTAAATTCAAATTTAATGCCAATTAGTATCAATAATTGCTTGTTAGCTGGCAATTGTTAGCACTTTTTGGCTTGTTCTGTAGTAAAGTTGCGCACGCAAATCCAGAATACAACTGGACTTGCAAGCACAACTTAAGTCGCGCTACACAGAATCCTGGGGCGTACATTTACCGACTTGATTCTCAAAATGCATATCCCAACGGAATGGCAGTGCTTTTGCATAGATTTTTCAGCTCCCTTCATTACATTACTCGGGAACTGTAGCAATTGGTGGTCGATGAAATGGAGTAAGAGGAGTAATGAAGGGTGATATTGAATGCAAAGTGGTAGCAAGAGGGTTAATTATCCATTTTCTCCACTGCGGAATCTCAATAAAAAATAATAGATTGATTAGTGTCTATATGGAACTCTAATGCTGTGTCCATTGATCCCCAGCTATTCTCCCCTCCAAGCAGCAAAGACTAATCTTAAAAGACAGGCTTCACCCAAATTTACGTCTGTCATAAAGTTATTAATTGACTGCGGTGAATAAAATATATCATGGCTTAATTTAACAAAAATCACGGTTCAGAGGACCCATATATTTTGGAAAAGCATATATAGAAACAATTGTGAAAGGATGAACCTGGTTCTATTCATAAACATTTTTTTAAGGAATAGGATCTCTGAAGCATTCTGCCATTTTTCTGTATGTATCCTGATGTACTTTGTGGTGAATGGGTAGTGTGTGGCATCTCACTCTCCCTACCTCAGGGCACTTGTAGGGTGGGGAAAGACAAGCTCGAGGTCCTACCTCTATGGATTTTTCGTGCTCTCTTTCTGTCTCCAGCAATCTGTCGGCAAGCACAGATATACTGATTTGTGTTGCTATTGATTGTAAAACACTTCAGTGCTATATTGTGAAAAGCAATATATAGTGTTAATAAACCAAATCAAATCACTCCCCGATAAAGCAAATATCTAGACCAGGATCTGACTGGTCATGCAAAAGTACATTTACCAAAGAAATGATGCATTGTAAAATCTAAAAATGAAGCAGATTGCCAGTCAGTTTATATATATAATTATATATTATTATTTGCTGCATTTGTATCCCACATTTTCCCACCTATTTGCAGCCTCAATGTGGCTTACAATATTTTACAACGACAATCACATTAATGGAATAAGAAGTTCAGAATATAGATACAGATAAGGTGCATAAGAAAATCATGGCAATCATATTAACGGAATATGAATTTCAGAATTGTTACAAATAAGATGCATAAGAATATCATGTAGGGTTAGAAGGGGATAAATAGAAAAACATAACATAATGATATCAAGATGAAATAATATTCAGTAATGAGGATGTAATTAAAATAAACAAATTAGGAGAGTTCCATAAAAGTTGTATCTGGTGAAGTTTAGGAGTCAGTTCGTTATGGTGATCGGCAATTCATTCCATAGTTGTGTGCAGAAGTATGAGAAGCTAGATGTATGTATAGATTTGTATTTACAAATGTATTAATATTTATTAAATTTATATTTATAAATTTATTATATTTACAAATTGTTAATTATGATCACAACTATTTAACCCCTTGAGAAAATAAATCTAATTGAGTTTGGCTACCAGAACATAACAATAGAACATCGATAAACTGTTTGTAAAATTTAATGTAGGAAATAAATGGAGAATAGGGCAGGTCAGAGGTCTGGTTGGCTGTGACAGCTAGCATGCAGGTCTGTCCGTTGGCTGTCACAACTGTCGAAACAGCAGCTACAGTTTATCCACCTCAAGAGAAGGTGCTAAGTGCAGACACACTATTGGCAGTTTGGTAGAGCAGTTGCAGACTTGTGGAATGTTGCAGTGGTGCACACATCCCCTCGCTTGATCCCCACTGAGGACTGATTTCCTCCTGTACCCCCTTCCTGGCAGGCCATAGCCCTGCAAATGCTCCCCATCCGACTCCCAGGACACATAAGCCCCTTGACAGAACAGCCCAACCCCCCAAGCCCTCCCTTTTTCACCCCAACCCCCTGGGACTCACCCGGGGATCAGCATTGGTAATCCAGTGGGTCCTGCGTGGTACTGAGTTCATGTCTGCTGCTGTCCAGGTCAGCAGGGTAGATAGGCTCTTCCAAAAGATCAAGGGAGACATAAGTTCAAAGGATAATCTTTATTGGAACAAACACGATAGACTCGACACAGCTGGTGTGTTTCGGCGTAAAAACGCCTGCTTCAGGAGTCTTGTAATGTTGGTGATACAAAGTAGATCCAGAGTCTGTAAAGATACTAGTGGTTTCTGTCGGATTTTGACGCATGTAGGGATAGTGTGTTCCTCCACCTTGTGTAGCTGCCCAGGTCAGCACCATCGTTCAGAATGACATCAATGACCTAGTGGTAGTCTCATGTGCTGGTGTTTTAACATACAGTAGACATTTGTGTGGGTCTTCTAAAACTCATGCTAGTTGTTTAATGCAGCTTAGTAAAATACCCCTTAGTGTGAGAAATCACAATTTCAAAAACACTCACAGAACTAATTTCAATCTTGCTCACTCACCAGCAGAGGCAGCTTCTGCTATCAGCTTTCCTCAATGAGGACCACTTATTTTTTTAGTATAGGTTGTTGCAGGGCACAGAGATGATTCTCACAGCTTTGACATGACCCTCAAGTTGAAGATCTAGATTTTGAAACTTTACAGCTGCATGATTTTGACTAAGTTATTTAACTCTCCCATGCTCAAGCCTAGATTTCCTGATATGTTGGTGAAAGGCCCTTATAAAGAAGATAATTTTTTTAATCCATCAGTTTCTTCATGCTCCTTTGGGCTTCCAGCTTAGTTGGAAACCAGGACCAAGACCTTCCTCCATGAATCTTCATGTCCACATACCTGAGGATTTCTCCAATTTATATTTCTTTCAATGTCCTCAGCCTTGTCCTCCAAGCATCCCCAGGCCTATTGACCTGGGAAGCAGAAGACCTAACCCAAGAACTGAATTCAAGTTGTATGGCAATGCATAGCCAAAGGGTTCAATTAGACAACATAGGGCCGCCGAGAGGGGGCGGCAGGGGTGGCAAAATTCCCGGGCTCGGGCCACCAAGGAGGGCCAGCACTGGAGTCTTTCGCCCTCTCCTGCTCCCAGGCCACTGGCGCCGCAGTCCCATCTCCACCTGTCTACCCTCAGCTCTCTTTTGTCTGTCGTCCGACCCTCTGCATTAAAAAAAATCTCTAAAGCAGCAGCCCAGCACCTTCTCTGTGAAAGTGGCAGATCGCCTTGGGCGGGCCTTCCCTCACTGTGTCCCGCCCTCCTCTGATGTACCTTCCTATTTCCGCGAGGGCAGGACACAGTGAGGGAAGGCCTGCCCGAGGTGATCTGCTGCTCTCGCACAGAAGGCGCTGTGCCTGCTGCTTTAGAGAATTTTTTTTTAATTTAAATGAAGTGGGTTGGATGGCAGGCAGAAGGAGCAGAGGGTAGGTTGGTGGAGACTGGAACTGCGGTGCAGGCGGCCTGGGAGCAGGAGAGGGAGGCGACAGAAGTAGCGATTGAGGGGTGGGTGGGTGATCCTGGGGGGGGGGCAGGGCAGTGGCGATCCTGGAGGGGGTGTGGCCTTGCCCCTGGCCCAGCTCAGTCTCTCGGTGGCCTTGAGACAACATACAGAAAAACTATCCTATTGAGGTTTGTTCCTATGTATAAGCCTGATCTACAATTATTTCTTTCCTTGGATACTGTAGGCTATAGCTGACACATGATGAGGTATATTTTCAAAGCAGGTAGACTACAAATTTACATAGTAATTTATAGAACTTTGTAAGTCTAAGTGCTTTGAAAATAAACCCCATAGTCGAACATGTAACCATTTTTTTTTACTAGCTCTTGAAGGGAGGTCAGCACCAAAACATGTCAAGGTTCTATTGAAATATGTAGAACAATGGACTAATCCCCAATTCTATATATGGCACCTTAAGTTATGCACGCCAATTTGGCTGCATGCCCAAATTGCGTGCACAACTTAATTAGCAAGTCAATCAGTGTTGATAATTGGTACTTAACAACCAATTAGTGCCAGTAATTGTGTTTAATTAGAATTTATACGCACAACTTTCTAGGCGTATTCTATAACCAGGGCCGCTGAGAGGGGAGGAGCAGGGGGACAAAATTCCCTGGGCCTAGGCCTCCAAGGGGGACCTGGTGCCGGGGTCAGGCCGCCAGCGCTGCAGTCCCCGGTCTCACCTGCCTGCCTCCTCGGCTCCGGGCCCCCTATATTCGAAGCGGTAGTCACAGATCGCCTCTCTTCGGGCCTTCCTTCCCTGTGTCCCGCCCTCTCGGAAACCGGAATTACATCAGACGAGGGGGGACACAGGGAGGGAAGGCCCGAAGAGAGGCAATCTGCGACTGCCGCTTTGAATGCAGGGGGCCCGGAGCTGTGGATGCAGGCAGGAGAGACTGGGGACTGCAGTGGCAGGGGTGCGACGGGGGCGGCAACGGCAGGGCGAGACGGGGCAGAGGCGGGGCGGCCTTGCCTCGGGCCGGCCTAGTCTCTCGGCGGCCCTGTCTATAACACGGTGTGTGTAAATTCTAATGTGCGCAGTCAGAAAGGGGCGTGGCCATGGGTGTGGAATGGGAAGTTGTGGGTGTTTCAAAAAATTATGTGCACTATTATGGAATACACCTGATCTGCACCTAACTTAGGCACAGGTATTTAGGCCTGGTTTTAGGTGGCCAAAATGGATACACCTAAATTTTAGTCACAAAAACAGCACATGAGCATATTCTATAAACTACACCTAACTTTAGGTGTAGTTTATAGAATCACGCTAACCGCGTGGTTTTTTCACTGCCAATTTTTAAAGTGCCATTTATAGAAGTTGGCCCTAAGTGGATATCATTGTGACTTTTGTATTATCTGGGCTATATATGGCTTGTTTTTATGTTAGTTTTTAAAAAAAATATCTTCCATCTTAAGCAGAGGAGTGTGGTAGCTGTGTTAGTCCACTCTTAAGGTTATCAATAGAAATTAAACAAAATAAAACATGGAAAAAAAATAAGATGATACCTTTTTTATTGGACATAACTTAATACATTTCTTGATTAGCTTTCGAAGGTTGCCCTTCTTCCCGATCTTTCTTTCCGATCTGATGAAGAAGGGCAACCTTCGAAAGCTAATCAAGAAATGTATTAAGTTATATCCAATAAAAAAGGTATCATCTTATTTTTTTCCATGTTTTATTTTGTTTGATTTCTATTGATAAAAAAAATATGTATTTGTGAATAAAAGTTCCTTTGATAATCTATCCTTGTTGGAACCTTCTAGCCAGGATTGTGTTCCTCCACTTGTTTTTTAACTCTGAGCCGGTCAATTTCACTCTATTTCTCATACTCTCCATTTCGTTAGCTTTGAAGTATTTTTCAAACTACAGCGAACAAAAATGCTTATACAAAGCTACTGGCAATAGATGACAAAAATTAGGTAATGTTTCCCTTTCCACCATCGTAATGTGATTCCAGCCTTGTATTGGTGAAAATTGCTTTTCTGTGGCAGAACAGAAGCAAATAGCACTTTGCTATCTTCACATCCTCATCCCTGACAGAACCAGTTAAAATGGAAAATTACTGCGGCGTGAAGATCAGACCAAAGACACTGACAGAGTGCAGCAGGTTTAGAGCAGCTTTGATTAATCCATCATCTTTGATTTAAAATTGGTTGTGTAAAAATTGTCAAGGTCACTGGGGGACAGGGCCCATCAGCTCCCTGTTCCCTGTAGAACTGGATTCTCAGCTTATTTGCATTTCTTCCTGGGTGGACAGTAATTAAGAAATGGAGAGGACACAGTGGTAGATAATAAGGGAGTCTTATCCCATTTAAAATCTATTAGCTGGTGCAGACTGAGGCAGTACAAGTTCACCTTGCATTGAAAATGACTTCAGTCATACATTTTTCCTATATTTAAAGGTTGCTTTTATCACTCTTAAACTATGGTATGAAAATCACCTTTGAGAAATACTGATATTAAGAAGTCCGCAGTTTGACTATTTTGGGCAAACTGGACCCTGCAGCATCTTAGCATTCTAGTAAAGATTCTAGATTTTAATGTATCTAGATTGGATTACATTATGGGATAGTTTGAATAACCGAACGCAATACATACTTGCAGATGCTTTTCCATGTGGGGGTCCCGGCAAATTTTCAGACTGAAATTATGCATGCACCGCCACAGTGGATATTACCCCAGGTAATTTATGCGCTCACATTACAGCTGATCTGCTTATAAAATATGTGTGTACACATTAAACTTAAATGAGCAGAGATCCTCCCTGTGCTGAATGCTCTGTTTTCTCTGGGTGTTGGTAGTTTTCCACCCCAGGTTTCCTACTCTGGGGGAAGTGGTAGGACTACTCCTTGAGGCATTGTATTGCCCTTGAAGCAGCCTGCTGAGCAAAACACAGCCGTGTTGGGCATTCCTTTACCCACTCTTTACAAGAAAGGCTTTTAATGTCATCTTCCATCTTGTCTGCTTCTTCATCTCCCATTCTACGGGACTGGTGGACCGCTTGCCGATCTGTGTTTAGGATTCACATTAAGCTTTCTCCCGTCCAGCCTTCAGCATTGTCTGTGCTTAGTCTGGGTAGGCTTATGTGTATCTTAGCTGTGCACAGCGTTTTAGAAAGGACATACAAATTGGAACTGAGACAATAAGGTGTTTCAAGTTTCACTAGTAATTTAAAACAGGGTCTACTAACCAGTAGTGTAGCCATGGGCCCACCCAGTTTTGCTTTAGGCCCACCCAGTGGCAGTGCACATCATTAGTTTAGCTGGTGGGGATCCCTGGGCCCCACCAGCTGAAGAGTCTTCTCTGGAGCCATCCCCTCCCCCCAGCAGTCTTATCCCCAGAGCAGTCAGCAGCACGTTTCCAGTTGCTGACGTCAGCACTCCCCCTACCGCACATGCTCAGTTCAATTGACACCCCTGTGCATGTGTACATGTGGGATACTGGTTGAACTGAGCATGCATGTGGGGGAGGGCAGTACTGGTGTTGGTGGCTGGAGCATGAGAAGGTGAAATCTGAGTAGGAAAGAGAGCAGAAGGCAGACAGGAAAACAGAAAAGAAAAACTGAGACCAACATGCTTCGAAATATAACATGCCCAGGCAACAAAGATAGAAACAAAATGTTTATTTTGAATTTATTAGGTGGAATATGTTAGCTTTAGGAAATGTGTAATACAGATGTCTTTGTATTTTGCTCAGTAGAAGAGGGAATGTATTTCTATTTTTATTTCTCCTATGTTGTGGTACATGCCTAGTTTGACTTCTGGTGTTTCCCAGCTCAATTTTTGTCTTTATATTTCTAATTTGTGATCCTTTGTTCTGTATTTGGCGAGGTTTCCTTGTATTTTGCGTGACCGTGGTGTGGTATTCTGTTTGCAGGTAGTTTCTGTGTAGAACTCTGTAGAAGTCCCACGTGTTCTGTTTTAAGTTTTGGTAGGTGCATTGGTGTTCAAGGCCCCATGTACTATTTGTAGTGCTGCTAGTTCTTAGGTAAGGTTTATGCTGTTTGAATCATAGGAATTATTACTACTGTTGTATGGTAGATTTGCTACATGAATTTTGAGTTAGGATTTTTGTAGGTTTTGTATTTTATAATGTACCTGGTAGAGGAAAGATTTTTGTTGCTATTACCACTTATATAACATGAAGAAAATTTGCCAGTCATAATCTGAGTCTGTTGTTGGGGGGGGAGATGACTAGGGGACATGCGAGGAAGTTACATGGAAATACTTTTAAAACAAATAGGAGGAAATATTTTTTCACTCAACAAATAGTTAAGCTATGGAAATCTTTGCCAGAGGAGGTGGTAACAGTGGTTAGTGTATCTGGGTTTAAAAAAGGTTTGGACAAATTCCTGGAGGAAAAGTCCATAGTCTGCTATTGAGGCAGACATGGGAAGCAACTGCTTGCCCTGGGATTTGTAGTATGGAGTGTTGCCATGATTTGGGTTTCTGCCAGGTACTTGTGACCTAGCTTGGCCACTGTTTGGAAAACAGGATAGTGGGCTAGATAGACCATTGGTCGGACCCAGTATGGCTACTCTTATGTTCTCAGAGAATGTTTATATTTAATTCATAAGAAATGCCATACTGCAACAGACCAAAAGTTTACGAGAGTCATGTGTGCACTGTGCCACGTATGCGAGCATCATCCGTCAGATATGTCGACTGAAAAAAGGCCGAGAACCGCTACCGTTGTGATTTCTATGGCCAAAATGTACGCATTTCTAGGGCAATATTCAGCGCAAACCATGTATGTGATCTGCGCCTGCTGCTGACCACAAAAGTGATTACATAAGTACATAAGTACATAAGTAGTGCCATACTGGGAAAGACCAAAGGTCCATCTAGCCCAGCATCCTGTCACCGACAGTGGCCAATCCAGGTCAAGGGCACCTGGCACGCTCCCCAAACGTAAAAACATTCCAGACAAGTTATACCTAAAATGAGGAATTTTTCCAGTCCATTTAATAGCGGTCTATGGACTTGTCCTTTAGGAATCTATCTAACCCCTTTTTAAACTCCGTCAAGCTAACCGCCCGTACCACGTTCTCCGGCAATGAATTCCAGAGTCTAATTACACGTTGGGTGAAGAAAAATTTTCTCCGATTCGTTTTAAATTTACCACACTGTAGCTTCAACTCATGCCCTCTAGTCCTAGTATTTTTGGATAGCGTGAACAGTCGCTTCACATCCACCCGATCCATTCCACTCATTATTTTATACACTCTATCATATCTCCCTCCCCCCTACCCCCCCAGTGTTTAACAGGCTGAATACTTCCTTACTGCCAGACATAGGCAGGTTTCAGTGAACCCATAATTGTTGCATGAAGGCAGGGGCGTAGCTCGTATCTCTCGTTTCGTCAAAATGCCTGCAACTGCACTACAATACAATGCTAAACAGATACAGTATTGGATTTTTTTTTTTTTTGCCAGGGTTAATAACTGTCTGGAAAAGAAAAATAGCTTCGATCTAGACCAGAGGGTTTTCATGCAATGCACAGGACATAAATAATTTAACCAGTTATTAGGTATGCCTTCATTTACAGTCCGCGCGGGGCGGTTTAAATGAGAGCATTTTATCTTTTTGTCTGTTTCCTTGCTATTAGCTGTTGCAGAGGAAGAACTGAAATTGTTACTTGACCTCTGTGGATCCCTTGCTGCAGCAGGGGAGAGTTATCCAGCCTTGAGTTGCGCAGGAGAAGTGTGGACTTTAATTGATAACTGCAGAAGAGAAACACGTTAGGGTTAAGTTTTTATTTTCAATACTTCTGTAGCTCTTGAGCTTCAAATACTCTAATGTAACTATTTCATTTTTAGAAGACTGTTGAAAACAAACACAGTGATAGTACGTATTGGTGTTCAGTAAAGGTTGTTGCCTTTGCATTTTCATGACGTCAGTCCACGTCAGTGTAGGTTCCTTTTTATTTTTCACGCCTCTATTTTCACGGTTTTTTTTTTCACTTGGACTATTTGGTTGTGTCCTTGAGCACACATGTTTTGTGGACTCAGCGTCCTCCCACTCGTGCTTCGCTAGCACTCAAAGTTGTTTTGGCGTTTAGCAGAGGACTCGTTTATCGACCCCTGAAGAAGGCTTGCTGCCGAAACACAGACCATGTAGGGTCCCAATAAACTTTGTTTGGAGCTCTTCTAGCCCTTACCTCCACACACCGAGGTGTGAAAAGGCTCCCACACTAAACTGGCGGTAACTGGGCAGTGCGTGCCGATTACCGCCGGGTTAGTGATGTGCAAGCCATTTCCAGGGGTTTTCTTTTTCCCCCGGAAATGGCGCATGCTCAGGGTGGGAGTAGCGTCGGCAGCCACATTGAGCCAGCAGCAGTCCCTCTGTCAACCTTTAGCCTCCTTACAACGTTAGCCAGATCCCACATTAGGTACATTTACCTGGTATGGCCGCTGACAATCACCTTGCTATTGTGGTTGGGGTTCTTATGCCATCCGGGACAGCAGCAGGGATATTCCAACGATCCCATCCTTGTCACCACTGTAGCACAGCGCTGGGGCATAGTATAGTCCTGGTCACCTGTTTTAGCCACTCCAATTTAAGGATTGGAAAAGATGAGAACAAAAAATCCAGATGCTAATCCAATCTGGTATTTTCAATTCTCCAGCCAAAGTGTTTGAAAACTACAATTGTTCCGAAAATTAACACGTCATTATAGAATAACGGGATTAGGCGCGTACATTTGCACCATGTTTAAGTTGGTGCAAATGACTGAGCCTAAAGTTAGGCACCATTCCCGGGTGTAAGCACTATTCTATGAACTGCGCCTAACTTTAAGCGAAGCTTATAGAATAGCGCTTTTTTTTGGTGCTGATGCTTTTTGGCACCATATATAGAATCTAGCCCTATGGACTCACCATGAATATTCAGCGGAAAAACTGACTACGGGGTCCTTTTACTAAGTCGTGGTAAAAAGCGGCCTGCGGTAGTGTAGGCGCAGGTTTTGGGTGCGTGCAGAATTATTTTTCAACATGCCTGTAAAAAAGTCCTCTTTTTTTCCCCGAAAATGGACGTGCGTCAAAATCAAAATTGCCGCGCGTCCATTTTGGGTTTCTGACCTTACTGCCAGCCATAGACCTAGTGGTAAAGAATTTGGGCGGTAATGAGCTACGTGCATCAGATGCCACTTGGCGCTTATCGGCTATGCATGCCAGAATAAAAAAATATTTTCAGACGCTTGTAGCGTACTCATGCCAAAAATGAAATTACCGCAAGAGCCATGTAGTAGTCGGGTGCTAAGTTCATTTTGGCGTGCGTTGGGCATGTGTAGATGCTTATGTAGCTTAGTAAAAGGGGCCCTATCTCCCGCTGAATATTAGCTGTTAGCCAGCTAAATGCTATTTAACTGGCCAGTAGCTATTCCTGGCTGGTTAAATAGCGCTGAATATCGGCAGGATAAGCCTTTTTGACATCCTACCCCCTAAGCAGATCCCGCTTTTGTGGTTGACTTTTGAATATCAGACTATTTATTTATGGTAAAAATGTATAATCATACCTGATAATTTCTTTCCATTAATCATAGCTGATCAATCCATAGACTGGTGGGTTGTGTCCATCTACCAGCAGGTGGAGATAGAGAGCAAACTTTTGCCTCCCTATATGTGGTCATGTGCTGCCGGAAACTCCTCAGTATGTCGATATCAAAGCTCCATCCGCAGGACTCAGCACTTAGAGAATTACACCCACGAAGGGACACTCTGCCCAGCTCACCACCGCCGAAACGGGGGAGGGGAATTAACCCAGCTCATCCCCACACAAGTGGGGAGGGGAATCCGTCCAGCTCATCCCGCGGAGCGGGGGAGGGACACCAACCCGCCGATGCGGGGGGATCTGGCTTATCCTGCAACCGCAACTGCGGGAGGAGCTGACTGACCCTAACACCGCCGAAGCGGGAGGGGTACAAAGCTGCCCTACAGCCGCACGAAGCGGGAGGGAGTGCCGGCAGAATTTTAAGTCTCAATCCAGCCCCGTAAAACGGAGGGAGAGGAATGCAGCAGCTCACTGTAACACAAACTCGTCTTAACTCTGAAGAATCCAAGTGAAAAAACTTGAACAGTTTTTCTTTCTGAAGTAACTGAAGACTAAACTTGAACCTGAAATGCAACCAGAATAAAAACAGTACAGATATCTGGAGGGGCTATGGATTGATCAGCTATGATTAATGGAAAGAAAATTATCAGGTATGATTATACATAATTTTACCTTCCATCATCAAGCTGATCAATCCATAGACTGGTGGGATGTACCGAAGCAGTACTCACCCAGGGCGGGACATTGAAATCCCTGACCTCAACACTGAAGCTCCAAACCGGGCCTCCGCCCGTGCAGCCACAGTCAAACGGTAATGCTTGGAGAATGTATGAGCCGAAGCCCAAGTTGCCGCCTTGCATATCTCTTCCAAGGAGACGGATCCGGCCTCTGCCATCGAGGCCGCCTGAGCTCTTGTGGAGTGAGCCTTCAGCTGGATAGGCGGCACCTTCCCGCGGCCACATAAGCCGCTGCAATGGCTTCCTTGACCCATCTTGCCACTGTAGGCTTAGCAGCCTGCAGACCCTTACGAGGACCTGCAAACAGGACAAACAGATGATCCGATTTCCGGAAATCATTGGTCACTTCCAAGTATCTGATGATGACTCGTCTCACATCCAGATATTTAAGAGCAGAGTACCTCTGGTAGTATCTTACGAAAGGAAGGGAGACAGAGCTGCTGATTCACATGGAAGCGAGAAACAATCTTGGGCAGGAAGGAAGGCACTGTGAATAGTCACTCCTGCCTCAGTGAACTGCAGAAAAGGCTCTCGACATGAGAGCGCCTGGAGCTCGGAAACTCTTCTGGCTGAAGTGATAGCCACCAAAAAGACTGCTTTCAACGTCAGGTCTTTCAGAGATGCCCTCGACAAGGGTTCAAAAGGCGGCTTCTGCAATGCTCTTAGTACCAGGTTGAGATTCCACGCAGGCACCACTGAGTGCAGAGGAGGGCGCAGGTGATTAACTCCCTTGAGAAAGCGCACCACATCTGGCTGCGAAGCCAGGGAAGCACCCTTCAGGCGGCCCCTGAAGCAAGCCAGAGCCGCTACCTGGACTTTAAGGGAACTGAGCGACAGGCCTTTCTCCAGACCTTCTTGCAGGAACGCCAACACTGAAGAAATTGGAGCAGTGAAGGGAGAAAGTGAGCCTGCTTCATACCACGCTGCAAAGATACGCCAAACCCTGGCGTAAGCAGTAGAAGTAGAGCGCTTCCTCGCTTCCTTGTCTGAGAAGCCCTTCTTCCTCAGACGCTGCCGCTCAATAGCCAGGCCGTAAGACCAAAGGGGGAGGGATCCTCCATCACCACGGGACCCTGATAAAGGCCCTGCTCCACTGACAGCCGCAGAGAGATCGTCGACTGAGAGCCTGATCAAGTCCGCATACCAGGGACGCCTGGGCCAATCCGGACCCACCAGGATTACCCTGCCGGGATGCTTTGCCACCCGGTCTAGCACCCTGCCCAACATGGGCCAGGGCGGGAACACATAGAGAAGCTCTTGTGTCGGCCACTGTTGGAGAAGAGCATCTACTTCCAGGGATCGAGGGTCCCGTCCTCTGCTGAAAAAGCGCGGCACTTGGCAATTGGCCGATGACGCCATCAGATCTAGGCTCGGCTGGCCCCAGCGCTTGTGATGTCCAAGAACGCCTGAGCAGATAGCTGCCACTCTCCGGGCTCCAAGGTATGGCGACTGAGAAAGTCCGCCTTGACATTCATGATCCGGCAATGTGGGCCGCTGAAAGCTGCTCCAGGTTCGCTTCCGCCCACTGGCAAAGATTCATAGCCTCCTTGGCTAGAGGGGCGCTCTTGGTACCTCCCTGGCGGTTGACATAGGCCACAGCCGTGGCATTGTCCGACAGGACCCGTACCGGCTTCAACACCAGCACCGGGATGAACTCCAAAAGCGCCAACCGAATGGCTCTGAGTTCCAGGAGGTTGATAGACCACTTTGCCTCTGCAGGAGACCATAGCCCCTGCGCTGTCCTTCCCAAGCAGTGGGCTCCCCAGCCCGACAACGAGGCGTCCGTCGTGACGACAATCCACTCTGGGGTCACCAGAGGCATTCCCGCAGACAACTTGTCTGTCTGCATCCACCAGCTCAGCGCCTTGCGCACTGCTGGGTCCAAGGGAAGGCGCACAGCATAATCCTCCGACATCGGAGTCCAGCGCTGCAGCAAAGAGTGTTGAAGTGGTCTCATATGAGCCCTGGCCCAGGGCACAACTTCCATCGTGGCCGTCATAGAGCCCAACAGCTGCACATAGTCCCAAGCCCGAAGGGGAGAGGCTACTAGGAACTGGTCCACCTGAGCCTGAAGTTTGACAATCCGATTGTCTGGCAGGAACACTCTGCCCACTTGGGTGTCGAATCGAACTCCAGGTACTCCAGGGACTGAGTCGGGCGCAGCTGGCTCTTCTCCCAGTTGATGATCCATCCCAGGGAGCTCAAAAGAGCAACTACCCGGTCCACAGCTTGCCGCACTCTGCATAAGAGGGGGCTCGGATCAACCAGTCGTCCAGATAAGGATGGACTTGTCCCTTCCTTTCGTAGGAAGGCCGCGATGACCACCATTACTTTGGAAAAGGTCCGCGGAGCAGTAGCCAACCCGAAAGGGAGGGCTCTGAACTGGAAGTGTCGTCCCAGGACTGCAAAACGCAGAAAGCGTTGATGAGGAGGCCAGATGGGAATATGCAGGTACGCTTCCTTGATGTCCAAGGATGCCAGGAACTCTCCTGCCTTCACTGCCGCTATAACAGAGCGGAGAGTCTCCATGCGAAAGTGCCGCACTTTCAAGGCCCGATGACCCCTTTGAGGTCGAGGATAGGCCGGACAGAACCTCCTTTCTTTGGTACCACAAGTAAATGGAGTAACGTCCCTTGCCAAGCTGACTTTCTGGCAGAACGACCGCGCCCAGGCGGATCAGATTGTCCAGGTCTGCTGCACTGCCACAGCTTTGACCGGAGACTTGCAGGGAGAGAGTACAAACCCGTCTTTTAAGGGTCGGCAGAACTCTAGTTTGTAGCCGTCTCTGATGACTTCCAGCACCCACGCGTCTGAAGTTATTGTGGTCCACTGCCCAGAAACGAGGACAGCCGTCCTCCAATCTGCACTGGGGCGTGGACCAAGACCCCGTCATTGGGTACGAGACCCTGGGGGAGGACCGGAGGGAGCACCTCCGGGACGGCGGTCTCTGCGAAAGGAATGCTGCTTGGGGGAGAAATTCCTCTTGAAGGAAGAGGGGGCAGAGGAACCCGACTGCCCGGGCGGTACCGACGGGCTTCCTGCAACCGTCCTCTGGAGGTACCGGGACGAGTACTAGCCCGAGCCCTGACCTCTGGTAATTTCTTGCCCTTAGACGTGCCGAGATCGGTCACGATTTTGTCCAGCTCGACCCAAAGAGCAGCTTGCCTTTAAAAGGCAACCTTGCCAGGCGGGGATTTAGAGGCGTGGTCAGCAGACCAATGTTTCAGCCAAAGCCACCGCCGCGCAGAGATTGTCTGAGCCATGCCTTTCGCTGAGGCCCTCAAGACATCATACAGCAAGTCTGCCAAATAGGCTAAGCCCGTTCCAGGGCCGGCCAATCAGCCCTCAAGGAATGATCGAGGGGGAAGCCCGCTGCACCATAGTCAGGCACGCCCTGGCCACATAGGAGCCGCAAACTGAGGCCTGCAAACTTAAAGCAGCCGCCTCAAAGGACGACCTTAAGGCCGCCTCCAATCTTCTGTCTTGGGCGTCCTTTAGGGCCGTGCCACCTTCCACCGGCAACGCCGTTTCTTAGTCACCGCAGTGATTAAAGAATCCACGGTAGGCCACAGATAGGCCTCACGTTCACTCACAGCCAAAGGATAGGGGGGACATAGCCCTAGCCACTTTAAGGCTCGCTTCTGGGACATCCATTGAGCCGAAATTAGGGTGTGCATGGCATCATGCACGTGGAAGGTTCTAGGCGGGCGCTTCGTCCCCAGCATAATGGCAGAGCCAACAGGGGCTGAGGGAGAGACGTCCTCCGGAGAGGAAATCTTCAAAGTGTCCATGGCCTGTAACAACAGGTTGGGCAAATCCTCTGGGCTAAAAAGCCGCGCTGCAGAGGGGTCATCCGCTCCATCCGAGCGGGGATCCGTCTCCTCCAAGGAATCCGCAAAGGACGTTGGGAGATCTCAGACACGCTGCCCTCATCTACATCGGAGGAGACAAATTCCTCCAAGGCCTGGGAATCAACCCGAGGGCGTTTACCTCTGGGAACCTCAACCTCTTTACCAGACGAGGGAGCAGGGGCAGCATTTTGCATGAGGAAAGCCTGATGCAGCAGCAAAACAAACTCGGGGGAGAAACCCCCCAGACTGTGCACTTCCGCAGCCTGGGCAACAGCCCTAGACGCACCCTCAACCGGCGCTCGCAAGAGCGGGGAGAGACATGCTGCGCATCCAAAATGGCGTCCGGCGCGACACTCCGCGAAGGAGCCGCGCGGGAAGAACGGCGCTTAACTTTAGCCGCTTTTGTGCCGTCGCCCAAATTAAGGGCGTTCATGGCATTAATGTCTCCAACCTCAAGGGCGGCCCACGAAGAAGCCGTCCGAGCTGCGTGGCCGGCCAAGATGGCGAGAGGCGAGGAGGGGGGATGGGCGTTTATGGCGGGAAAAACCGCCACGCCGGAGGAAGGACCGGGACATTCATCGGTCACGAAACTGTCACCCAACAAGGGCGAATCAGGCTGTAAGACTCCCGCATCCCCTCTAGAAGCGCTCAAGCGATCCGGGGAGCGACCCTTTGCGCCCTCGCCCTCCGAGCCATATGCCACGAGGAGAAGAATCGGGGAAACCCCCTGCCCGCATAAAAAGGTAAAAATTACCTGCTGTCCGCTCCGAGCTGTAACGAACTGGTGTCCCAGTGAGTAGGCAATGAACGTTTAAATAAACGTCGAAATAAACGCCTTTAAGGACGTTTAAAATTTTTTTTTTTTTTTAACGGAGCCAGCGGGAGGGGGGAGAAAAGGAGGGACCTGGCACCACCAGGTTTGCACTTGCTCAAAGAGCCCTCAACCCCAGGCACTCAACAAAACCTAAAAATTAGGCTTGGAGGCCTAGCCAGAGCTGCTGCTGTGTGTGACCACCACCTGCTGAGATAGAGAACATACTGAGGAGTTTCCGGCAGCACATGACACATATAGGGAGGCAAAAGTTTGCTCTCTATCTCCACCTGCTGGTAGATGGACACAACCCACCAGTCTATGGATTGATCAGCTTGATGATATGGAAGGGCACAATTAAAAGTATTACCTCTAATTTATTTTGTGTTTCTGTTCTGTACACTTATGTGTTTTGGTATCTCTGCAGATAGACACTGAAAAAACTCATTGTCTTATTGTCTCATCCGCATATAATACTTATAAGCCTGCTACCCTCGTTACTTCAGCTTATTCTCTCCCTATCTCTGAAAACCTTAAACTTTTAGGAGTTATTATTGATAGACACCTTACATTAGAGAGAGTCAAGTTACGACCGTTAATAAAGAAGATATTTTATTCGATGTGGAAACTAAAACATCTTTAAAGAGCGCCTAAAGTCTTGATGATCATGCAGCGTTTTCACACAGTTCGTTAATGCATTCCACATCTGCGCTCCTAGTAGGAGAAATTAGACGTGCAGGTGGTTTTGTATTTAAGACCAATGCAACTGGGATAATGAAGATTCATATAATTACGAGATGATCTGTTTCTGTTCCTCGCTGGAAGATCAGTAAATCAATCAAATAAGCCGGGGCTTCACCATAGAGTATTTGTGGACCAGAGTACAAAGCTTGAAGGTAATACGGTCCATAATTGGGAGCCAGTGTAGCATCTGACGAAGAGATGTAACACTATCATATCTCGTTTTATTAAATATCAATCTGGCTGCAGTGTTCTGTGCTGTCTGGAGTTTTTTCAAAAGCTGAACTTTACAACCCGCATATAATCCATTGCAATAGTCTAAATGGCTTAATGCCAATGATTGCATCAAGTTGCAGAATATATCCCTTGGAAAATAGGGTCTTATACCTATCTGTTTTGTAAGGGCCTACCCTACTGATGCTACTCAATAGACTCTACATTATATTGCTTCAAAGGACCATTATATTCCTTATTATTTTGTACCTTATTTTACACATGTACCCCTCCCTTACCTGACTCTATTTCTTATTGACTTGTAAGCCACATGAGCTTGCTTGTGTGTGGGAAAATGTGGGGATACAAATGCTGCAAATAAATAGAATGAAGCTGGTCATAGAGACATTTTAATGAGCTGACTGCCATCCCAGATAGTCTATAATTAAGGCCATTAAGGTAGAACTAGAGGGGAAAAGGGCAAATACACACAAAAAAATAATGGGAAAATATCATATCAAATGCTATGAAAATGCTACTTGTGTGAGACTGCATTTGTGTGGGTATTGCTTAGACACACCCCAGCCCTCGGCAACTGATGTCTAAGGTGAGCGGCGTACACTCAATTATCAAGACAGGATGTTGAACTAATGCATAAGATCCATCCAGAAATAGCACTTTTATACATCAATGTCCCAATGAGATTTTTTGTCTTTGTTTAATCTGTTTGTGGTTTAAGCAAACTAAGGTAAAATATTTGGCCTCTTAATGGCTTATGAGGTCACTGATAGCTCAAGTGCATTTGGTTTACAGGTTGAATTTAATTGATGGTCAGAGGTGCTGCCATGGACTGTTTCTAGATGGGTTATAGTTATGAACCTTTGCCATTCTCAAAGGGCTCATTACAAGCTGAGGTAATTTTCTAGCTTTTTAAAATCAAGTGCTATGCCTGAAAGTTTTTATTATGTTTTTTTTTTCTATTGCTAGTTTTATGTTATTGGGCTTGTTTTCCCCTTGCTTTATAGAGGGGGCTTTAAAAAAGTTTTTTTTTTCTGTTAGGTTCAGTTTTTGCTTAGGTTATTAAAACTTGATATACTGCTTAGGCTGGGGATATCAAAGTGGGTTACAATTTAAAAATGATAAAAAAAATCAACATGGAATATAGTAAAATTATTTTTAAAAAATAGAAGTAACATTGAGACAGCGAGAAACAGAGAAAATGATGGCAGATAAAGACCATATAGCCTATCCAGTCTGCCCCTCCAGACCATATACTATCCCTTCCCTCTCCCCTTAAGATCCTACTTGCCTGCCCCATGATCTCTTGAATTCAGTTATAGTCTTTGTTTTCACCACCTCCACGAGGAGGTTGTTCCATGCAATCACCACCCTTTCTGTAAAGAAGTATTTCCATAGATTACTCTGAGCATAGGAGCCAACTTTACAAAATGATTGGGGGTACTCGACTTGGCACAAATTACCAAGTCCATATAAACAAAATTAAAGCATGGTGGGTTGTGAACTCAACTGGTCAACCTGTCTTTAAATGAAGAGCACAGCAGGTGGTGCACTCATAGGGAGGACTTGTAGGTAAAAGCAGTGGCGTAGCAAGGGCGGGGCGGTGGGGGCGGTCCGCCCCGGGTGTCAACGGGTGTGGGGGGGGGGGGGGGGTGCATCCGTCCAACCCCCCCCGGTGCAGCGCCTCCCCCCCGACACGGTCCCCACCTGCCTATGAGCTCCATCCATCTGCAGCGCTGCTGTAAAGAAGAAATCGCTTCGTCGGCCCTTCCCTCACTCACTGTGTCCCGCCCTCTGACGTAACTTCCTATTTCCTCAAGGGCGGGACACAGTGAGTGAGGGAAGGGCCGACGAAGCAATTTCTTCTTTACAGCAGCGCTGCAGATGGATGGAGCTCGTAGGCAGGTGGGGACCGTGTCGGGGTGGCGCTATGCCGGTGGGGGGGGGGGGGGGGTGTCCACGTTGGTGGGGGGGGGGGGGGGGGTATCGTGTTGGTCTGCACCCGGGGGGGGGGGGGTGCAGCGGCGATCCGCCCCAGGTGGCAGCCGCCCCTGCTACGCCACTGGGTAAAAGAAATGCTACGGGTAGTACTGTAAGTCCCAACAGTCTCTCTTCCTGTCCAGCCCCAACTCGTTGCTACAGTGTACCGTTCTACTCCCAGCCCATCTACACCACACTCATGCTATGCCTTCCAGTCCACCCTGGCCCATCTATTCAACCCACATTGTTCCTCTCCCAGCCTGTCCTCAAAAGTTCCTCTTCTCTACCTAAGCTGTGCACTCATATACTTCCTTTTCTCTCAGACCATCCTTACTTCTTTCTCAGTCCCTCCCTGCCTTAATGTTTCCTTCCTCCTCTCATCATCTTATTTGGTTTTTCCTTCACTTCTTTCTCCCTATGCATTTTGACTTTTGTTTTAGGGTAGGATGCTTAATACCCCCCTCCCCGTGCCTACTCTACTCCCCTATTCTATGCTCTGCTCTCTACGTCCTTCTGACCTGATTTGCCTTGCCCCCTACTAATTCTGGCCCCTATTAGGTTCCCACTCATTCTACCTTGGTCAGTGCCCCTCCCCTGCAGGCTAGGCTTACCCATCCCTAATATCTCCTAAGCAGATTCATTGTACATGCAATCCCCTGGTGAGACCAAGTTTACATACATTTCAAAATTTTATCCCCACCCTTCCTGGCAAGAATAATATTCCTACTATTCCCCCTTCCCAGAGCCCCAGACACCATTCATATCTAGAACTCATAGATTGAAATACAATAGCAGTTCCACAACCAAAAAAAAAAAGGCCCTATGAGCCGCTTCACCTCCTGCATGCAAAAACCTTGGAAGCTCAGCAATCAATTGCTCCACAATCCCTAGGGCCACATTTGCATGCTTCCTGCCCTCAGACTGATAATCCCAAAGCTCACATGCTGAGCAGGAAATCAGTGAACCCCAAAGCATACATACATATCATAAGTATATAAGTATTGCCATACTGGGACAGACTGAAGGTCCATCAAGCCCAGTATTCTGTTTCCAACAGTGGTCAATCCAGGTCACAAGTACCTGGCAAAGTCCCAAAACAGTACAATATATTTTATGCTGCTTATCCTATAAATAAGCAGTGGATTTTTCCCCAAGTCCATTTTAATAATGGTCTATGGACTTCCTTTAAAAAGCTATCCAAACCTTTTTAAAACCCTGCTAAGCTAACTGCTTTTACTACATTCTCTGGCAACGAATTCCAGAGTTTAATTACAGTGTGTGTCAGCTCAACTGCTAAACCTCTAGCAGTCACAGAGTAAGTGGTTGGCTTGGGGAGCCGAGTTAGCACTGACTCTGTGTTCTGCAAAAATGGAAATCGGCACCTCATTTGGTGGTAACAGCTTTGGCACAATGCCCTCCTGTATTAGTGGTGACTCCAGCACAACATTCCTCTTACTCTCTCCGTTCACCAAATATCCCCTTCTTTCTCCTCCATTCTCTGCCTAGCACCATTATCCTCCTACTCCCCTCTTTCCTTGGCACACATGATATGGCACACATACCATCATAACAGTACCCCCCCCCCCCTCATTCATGGTGCCCTGCACAGCCACAAAGATCAAACACCCCAAAAGCTAGCCTGTAGCAGAGCTGTGCTGGGAGAATGGAAAACCAGGGCTTAGTAGCTGAGCCAAGAGGAAAACCAAACCAAGAACCCCTTACCTTCTTCCAAACGTCACCCACCACTTCTGTAACCTCTTCCTGCTGCTCCCATGCTATTTCTTTGGGATAATACAGCATAAAGAGCCCACTTAGTCCAACACCACTGTCTCCCATAAGATATAACAAGGGAATGACTGTTTTGTTTTTGTGAAAAAAAGAGAGATGGTGTCACTCTCTATTTCCCTTTCAATTTTAGATTCAATCATGGGTCTCTGCATTTCAGAGCTGCCAAAGAGAAGCACTTTTAAAGTTATTTTTCAGACTATGGCATCAAATACTGGCACAATCCCCTCCTGCTCATCCATGTCTTTCCAGTAAAATAACATATTAATTCTGGTGACTACAAGGCTGGAGGAGAAGGGCAAAATATAACTATAGTCTACCCTTGATCCAGCCCAGCTGGCACAGAAATCTTTACTAAAAACAAAATTTTCCAACCTTTGTGTCTGTAGTTTAAATTCAGTCCTCTGTCTCAACTTGATCTTGGGTTTCTCTCTGTTCTCAAGTTCTTTCTTTTAAGGATTCTCTTCCAGTTTTCCTCCCATATCATCATTATTTCTCTTTCCTCCATGTATATTGGTCTCTCCATGGTTTCTCTCTACACAGGGCCAGTCTTAGCAATTGCGGGGCCCTGTGCGGACAGAAAATGTAGATACACAGTCAACAAAATAGTGGATTCTGCCTCCAAAATATATATATATTGTTTAGATTTTTAATTTTATAATTTTTAATCTTTTGGTAACACAATTATAAAAGGGAGGAAAAACCTCAGCACAGTGTGTTGTCTGCTTCTTCCCGTTGCAATAATGAGGCAGTGTATAAATGCAAATTCTGTATATCTTTTGAGACAGCACTGTTTGATCCCCTGAAGAAGCCTTTGATGAAACAATGATTCCCGTTGGGATTTTTGTCATAAATGCTGTTGTTTTCCCTCTGTGCTGCATTCTTTAAAATATACACTTGAGTCTAGATGTGAAGTAACTTGTGTACTACAGATAGTTCAATTTGATGAAAATTTATGGGGTTTTTTTTGACCATTGATTGCAACGGGGTTGTTATTGGCAGCATCATGTTGTCCTATATAATAATTCTCACCTCCAACGTTCTATAGGTCTTGCTGCCTGTGTTCGTGACTCTTCAGAGTTGGTGTGCTAGGCTTCGTAGCACAGGCTGACGTCACCTTAGCCATTATGATGCCAACATCAGAACACGCGAAAAAAGAAAAAAAAACATGCATGCCTCACAGCTAATCCACCCCTCCCCCCCAAAAAAAGTGACTCGCGCATATTTGAACCACCATGCAGCTTGACAGCAAAAGGAAAAAAAAAGTGGCTCAAGCCTGCCTGACGCCACTGACGCGCTCAGCAGCCGCCCTCCCGAATTACTGCAGTGGCTCAAGCCTGCTTGCCTCGCGAATTAGCTGCCCTTCCAGTTACTGAGTGACGAGACACAACCCGACAAGGTAAGTGAAGATGACTTTTAAAATTTGTAGGGAGGGGGCCTGGAACTAGAAGGAAGGGAAGGAGGAAGGGAGGGATGACGATCCTGGAACTGGGAGGGAGGGGGACCCTGGAACTGGGAGGGGGACCCTGAAACTCGGAGGGAGGAAGGGAGGGGGGACCCTGAAACTCGGAGGGAGGGAGAGAGATCCTGACACTCAGAGGGAGGGAGGGGACGACCCTGTGGAACTGGGAGGGAGGGAGGGGGGGACGACCCTGGAACTGGGAGGGAGGGGGGACCCTGGAACTAGGAGGGAGGGAGGGAGGGGGGCCACTGGCACACACTCTCATTCTCACACACACACCCTCTCTCTCACAGTCACACTCGCACCCAGTCTCACTCTCTCTCACACACACACACTCGCACATTCACTCTCTCTCTCTCTCACAGAGTCACTCTCACACACACTCTCTCAAACATACACACTCCGAGGAAACCTTGCTAGCGCCCGTTTCATTTGTGTCAGAAACAGGCCTTTTTTACTAGTTTTTATAATAATGCACCTGACCCGCTGAGGTTTTTCCTCCCTTTTAAAATTGTGTTACTAAAAAATTAAAAATCTAAACTATATATATATATATATATATATATATATATATATATATATATATATATATATTTGAGCAGAATCCATCCACTATTTTGTCGAGTGTGTATCCACTTTTACCTTCATCCCTGGCCCCCTCATTCCAGAGCTTCATTTCAGTTGAGAGACACTCGCCTCCTGTGCATTTGTATTCCATACAATCCATACTTCTAGGCAGAAAACAAATTAAGCATACATAATTTATAACAAAACAAAACAGCCTTCATTTGGACAAGACCCTCAAAATCCACATATATTCTGTCACTAGGGACTAAGGGCCCTGTTTACTACGTCATACTATAGGCAGCAGGGGCGTATCTGGACTTTGCTGTTAGGGGGGTCCAGAGCCGAGGTGAGGGGGCACATTTTAGCCCCCCCTGGCGCCGCCGCTGCCCCCCCACCGCTATTGCCGCCGCCGCCCGCCATTGCCGCCGCCGCCCGCCATTGCCGACATCCCCCACCGCCGCCAGAACGACCTCCAACAACTGTGGCCCGCCTGCCGATGACCCCCCACCCGCCGTTGCCTACCTTTGCTGGCAGGGGACCCCAACCCTCGCCAGCTGAAGTCTTCTGTCTTCGTTTGGTTTTTGAGTCTGACGTTGTGTATGTGCAGGACGTCAGACAGACCCCCACCAGCAAAGGTAGCAGACGGCGACGGCAGGTTGACGGCGGGGGGGGGGGGGGGGGGTTGAGAGGGTCATTGGCAGGGGGTCCAGGGCCAAATCTACGGGGGCCCTGGCCCCTGTGGCCCCATAGCAGCTACGTCCCTGATAGGCATGCTAGTGTTTTTAGCATGTGCTAATGATTAGCGTGCACTAAATGTTAGAGACACCCATAGGAATATATGGGTGTCTCTAGCATTTAGCACGCACTAAAAACGCTAACACACCTTAGTAAACAGGGCCTAAGGGAGGAAGTTATCAAGCTGTGTTAGGGCTTTAAGTCACATTTTTTTGCTCCTTAAAGTGGCTTAAAGGGCCCTAATGCATCTTGACCAAATTTACCGCAGTGATATTGACGTCACCGTTGGTTATAGAGTAATGAGATGCAAAACATTTTCTGTCATAAAGAGAGACTTCCCTTTTCCCAGTTGCGGTAAAAGGGAGCCTCGGTGTGTGTGTAAAACACACGCTGATGCCAGCGCCGGCCCCCTTTTGCTGCAACTTTGGTAAAAGGGGCCCTAAGCCAGGCGATCTCAACCCAGTCTTCGGGACACGCCTAACCAGTCAGGTTTTCAGGATACCCACAATGAATACCCATGAGATAGATTTGCCTAGAATGGCAGTAGCACATGCAAATCTATCTCATACATATTAAGTGTGTGTATCCTGAAAACCTGACTGGTTAGTAGAAACATCCACAAAAAGAAATGATGTTTTGACACACATCAGAAATGCCACACTGGGTCAGATTAGAAGGCAATCTACCCCAGTATCCTCTTTCCAACAGTGGCCAATCCAGGTCACAAGTACCTGAGAGGATTCCAGTCAGTAGCTAGAGCCCATGCTGCTTAGCACCTCAATGCACCACCAACTCTACCTTAACAGCGGTTTCTGGACTTTTTCTCCAAGAACCGCACGCACACCTACTGCACTAACTGAATGCTCACTTACTGCACTCACTGTATGACCACATATGTGCACATATAACAGTATTGTGGTCATTTACATGGGTTCTCGATGGCTAAATGTTGGCTCCCTCCTTACAGAATTACCCCCTTAGGGCCTTATTCTATAAGGTTATGCTCCTAAATTTAAGCTCCTAATTACGCGCATAATCTATTTTGAAGCATGGAATATGCTCCTAATTTAGGAGCCTAAATTTAGGAGCATAACCTTTATAGAATAAGACCCTTAGGGGCTTATTCTATAAAGTTTATGCTCCTAAATATACGCTCCTAAAATTTACATTCCTAAATTTATGCTCCTAAATTACAAACGTAATCTATGTTCCTACATTCATTTAGGAACATAAATTATGCTCCTAAATTTATGAGCGTAAATTTAGGAGCATAACCTTTATAGAATAAGGCCCATAGTGGCTGTCCTTAAGAGGAGGTACACTAAACAGATATTTCATTATGGCTATAAACTCACTACAAGATTATCATATAATGCAATTAAAAAGAAACTTAATCTATAACCAACATAGGCTGACAAGTCAGCAAGGGTCACAGATGAGTTATAGTGTAATAGGGTACCCTTTACAACCCCCCCCCCCAATATTACGTCATCAATCAATGTTTTAACCTAAGCTGTGTTTATCAATGAATTAATGAATAATGTATTTTAGTTATTTACACCTCTTAATTTTATTTCCAGAAATATCGAGTCATTAAAAAAGCATGGTGGTGTAATAAAAGTGTAACACTCCTTTGGGTGCACTAAAGCCTTTTGTATGCATTTAACACACTGAATTTATTTCCTACAGTTTTATTGCCTTTCTCCTCTGATAATTCCCTTTCCATAGGGAGATTACTCTTTAAAAATTGATTTTCTATGATGGTCTACTGCAGTAAAACGATGAAGCAGAAGGCACAGAATATTATCTCACTGTGAAAGGGTCCTACACAGTCAATCATCGAAAGTCTACTTTTGCATGTAATTTGTGTGTGCGTATGTGGACAGGTTGTGCCTCAAATCCTTCTCGGAGCTTAACAAATACAATTGATTTCCTTTCTTAATGAAAACTGCTGACTTACTGAAGAAACAGCTCCTTAAAAGAGCACAAATGACATTGCTGAAAAGCTGCCGGGGAACTTTGCATTTGATGCTGTTGTGCTTGAAGTAAAGAAAATTTACATTAACGTATATATTGCAAAAAACATATGTGATGTGGAAAACTGCTCACTTGCTTTTCAAGACCACCATTAATCATATCTGAGTTATGAAACTGGTAACCAAGGACTATATTGATCATATGTCCTTCTTGCAATAGAGAAGACCGTGATATATTCTGCCAAATATGTTGAGCTGCTAGGCCAAAGGTACATTTCGTTACATATTTTAGATGTCAGAATAATTCCTTCTTGGTACTGTCTATGTTCTATTTCAGATGTAATGAAAACACACACACAAAAAGAGAAGATGGCATTTCACAGGAATTAGAAAAACAAAAGGTGAAAGGAGCCAGGAAAGTGATCAAACAATAATATATACAATATTTTTATTATATAAATAAAAAATATATATATCATAAAGGACCCACCGTGGCCATAGTCCAGAGTATTGCCTTCATCAGGGGTCCAAATACAATATTAAGAGAATGATCTTCCTGGATGTGGGCTCTCATGATTGTAAGTGGCTTCAGGCTTCCGATACTGGCTACCTTAATAAATGTGCAGACACATAAGGGATTTATAATTGTCAGTGATTTGTTTTATGTACTTTTTTGTTTGGTCTACTTTTGGCTCCACTTGTTTTTTTGGTTTTTGTATTTCAGATGCATGACATTCTTGATATTTGATGTGTCAGATGGTTCTTTGTTCCTCTCTTTTGTTCCCTGGGATTTTCATGGTTGTATCTATGGAGGATATTTGTGGAAAGTAATTTTATTAATTTGCACCTTGGTGTGCACTTGTTTGACTTTGGCACTCACTTTCAAACATATGGACATCTCAAAAGGATGTAATGAACGTCCATAAGCTTGAAACATCCAAATCCTGATTTTGCAAACGCAGAACAGGGATGTCCAAACAGCAAGGGGGTGTGTTCTGGACATGTTTTGGGCAGGAAGGACTAAGGCAGCCTGAAATCTGGACATCCAACAGCAATTACCGAATGGGAAAGAACGTCCATGTCTAAAAAGAAGGAGGTCCTTATTTAGACCTGTTTTAGGAATGTCCAGGTTACAGAAAGGTTCTCTGATTTAGCAGCTGTCCACTGGAGGGATTAAGGTGCTACACCTCCTTAATCCTTCCTCCTTGAAAGTGAAACAGAAATTGAATAATAATTAGGTCTGCCACCTCTGTTGGGCAGCGGAAGCCATAGGCATTCTACTATCCTGTAAAGGATTCCATGTTCCCTCCAAATACTTAATTACCCCAACCTTGTATCTGCTCATGACAGTTTTAAACAGTCTGGGCAGTGGCAAGCTCAATAATTACAAAGAAACCCAGTATTCAGTGGATATAGTAAGATAGTTTATTAGGAACAGCATCTCACCCAAAGGCAGTACAGGCAACCAGGTAT